>NC_050447.1:47072732-47372732 GCF_903995425.1 Onychomys torridus
CGTGTTTATCTTGTAATTATCCTTTCCCTGCCACCCAGAAACACACACAGTGTAAGACAAGCATGGCAGGAGGCTGTCAGGCTGGAGAGGAAGGGATTCTTCTCCTTGGAGTTCAGGACACATGAGCTGGGATGAGGCTGAGGCCAAGGTATCTTCACAGACAGTGGGGACATTGTACAGGTGCAACTATTGACCTTGAGTTTGACTATGGCCACTGGGTTCAGTTCCTGAAGAACATCAAACCAAGAGCTGTGGTATGGGAGAGCAGCTGCCACATTCACTTATCCCGGGGACTCTGAAGAGTGAGAGATAAGAGATTTAGATAGAAGTATAGAAGAGAGAAACAGACAGAAACACAGGATAGCCTTGGAGGACCTAGGTCAAAACCCACCAGCCCTTTCTGTCTCTGCTAAAGGGCTTTTAAAGGAATGCCAAGGGGTGGAGAAAAAGACCTCCCCCCAGCACAGCCAAGTGTAGAACATTCCAAACACCTGATAACCATGCACGTGGTCAAGCCATCCCCTATTGCAGCCCTGCTGTGTAAAGCAAGCTCAGATCTCACTAGGAAACTTCTGGGACCCCAACACTGAAGGAGGCTGGTGACAGGTGTGTAGTTATGAAAACAGCCAAGCAAGCTGGGCAAGAGGCCAGCCATTCTGCTCTATAGACAAGATTGGGCTCTGGTCAGATGAAATAAAACAAAGCCCAGTGCAGGAGAACTGTAAGATGAGTTGCACCATCACAGAACTCAAACACACACATAGGGCTTAGCACATAAGTGTGTGTGCATGCTTGTGTGTGTGTGTACACACACACACACACACACACACACCCGCACATGTGCTAACCCCAAGGTCATTGTATTGTTAGTCACTTTTCTCATTGTGTGACCAAATACCCAACAAGAAGCAACTGAAAGAGTGAGGGGTTACCTTGACTCACAGTTTTAGGGAAAACAATCCATCACAGTGGAGAAGGCAGCATATGGGTCTATGGCGGGATCATGCAGCTCAAACTCCTCAAATATAGATGGATCAGGGAGCAGAGAGTGGATAGGAAGCACGTTCCAGGTATAAAACACCAAGGCCCATCACCAGTGGCCCCTTCCTCCAACAAGGCTCCACCTCCCAAAGTTTCTACAGCCTCCCAACACAGTGCCACCAGCTGGGGACCAAGTGTGTGAACACATGATCCTATGGGCCACATTTCATACCCAAACCACATCAGTTCTGTCCTTCTGTGCTGCATGGAGTGGACAGTTCACAGTCTTCACAGAAGTGGAATTTACTAAAAAGAAAACCCAGCTGTGTGTCCACATCTGGGCAAAGACAAAGGCGGGCTTCAGACCAGTTTTTCCTATTCCCCAACAATTAATTAAAGTGAAGACCTTTTCTGTGTACCTGTGGGACTATCTCAAGGTAACTCTATGAGAACAAAGAAGACACTCAGAATGAGTTCCCTGGTGCACCCCGAGGGTGCTTCACCCTGGGTCTTCTTCACCTCCTCTAATCATCCAGATGCATATGTGAGTCTCTGGCCACGATGACTTCGTTTTTCTACTTTCTTTTACTCCTTCAGCTATAACTTCAATTAAATGCAGATTAGTGAGCAGTTTCAATCAATTAGGCATTCAGCAGGCACTAGCCAAGAGAGACACACTGTGTCAAGTGTACTTAACCTGAGATGTTGGTGTAGAATTGATGAGGGCAAGGTTCCTTCTCTGCCTTCAGCCACAAGGACTTCACATCTTCCTGGATGAGATCTGGGGCATGAAATCTGTCCATGACTTTTGCAGAGAGCCTGGGGTGGCCCTCCTTCCTAGGTCAGGAAGGAACCAACTCAGGGGACTGAGAGTAACTGTGTAGAACCACTGGATAGAAAACTCTGATGTCATTTACAGTCTGGCTTAGAGGGAAATAGCATGCATCATTAACACTATCTTCCAACATCTGGGGCAGAGGAAAGGGTCTGCTTCTGCCAAGAATGTGCTAATCTTGTGTTGGACCCTGGATTTTCTCTGCAACATTTCAAAGGCAAAGAAACAAGGTAAGTAGTAGATGTGCCTTACCATACACAGCTAATGGTAAGGTGGGTGAAATGAATCAAAATTACATAACACCTCCATCCAATCTTTAGGGTGACTAAATTCCCCTTCTTCACGTGACCGCTCACACCTAATGGTTAAAACTCTGGTTCTAATTAAGTGTGGAAAAATACATCAGTGTTCTAGCTTTGATGATAGTAAGAGCATGTAAGCTAGAAGAAAAGAATTCTGGGATACTGGGTTAGCTCAGTAAACTCCATGTTTTCCTTAAGCCCCTGGATTTTTTATATGTGACTATTCCCACTGGAAAGGATAGCTGTCCTGCCGATTAGATCCCTTGAGGCAAGAGTTCTAGGTGAGCACATAAGCCAAACACATGATGCTCACAAAATCACCAGGATAAGTAGCCTTATTTTTCTGAGTGGATTTCAGACCGTGCTGCTATCAGTGTTCATAATTACAATATTTTTAAAGTTAAATTTTAGCTGCAGAAGCATTATAACCACCCTGTGAGACTAACCAGAACATGACAGATTAGGCTAAAATGTTCCCTCATGACCACCCCAACCCCGGTCTCCTCCCTGCCCTCAGACTTAGCCAGCATGACCAGCGAGAGGTTCACTGTCGCAAACCTTCTGTGCTTCATAAATGCAGATAGTACCGCACCATGCATGCCTGCTGTGGGAGTTTCTTCAGCAAGCAAGGTCACACAAGTGGCATACCAGTCACTCCTCAGCCTGAAGTCTTTTATTTGGAGTGTTACCTGGAGTGTTGTCCACAGTAAACCACATTAGGTCTATAACTTGACCCAAACAACTTCAAAGTGTCTCATGATATGTAGATGATGCTACCCTCTTGTTGAGTCCCCTGTTGCTGGACAGCTAGGTGGATTCTAAATTTCCTGCCACAACAGATAAGCTCTCCATGGACTTCCTTGTGCAAATGGCTTGACATGCGTGTTCTCGAGCGTAGATGGCAAGAAGGCAAATGCCTTGTTTCCACTCCTTGTACCCAGTTGTCCTTGTAAGTCAGTAACCTGGTTTCCCTCCGTGTTGGCTGTGTGTGAGCAAGACCCTCAAAAGATGGCAAACTACCAACCCCGGGCATTACCAAGCAGCCTGTGTTTCTTCATAGAAGTAGGTCCTGTGTCCATGTCTCCTGCTTGTCCTGGCAAGATCACACCGATCACCCTCATCTCTGCATCTGAAGTGACTGAGAGAGGGTGACCACTACCTAATAGTTGCTCCGGTGAAGTTGCCTTGGGGTTCTCTCTCTTTATGTGGAGTAGCTTTCTCTTGAAAGTCATTACGTTTCACCTTGCTCACACCTCCTCACTCCATGGGTATCTGCATGAGGAAACTTCTCTGAGCCTGGGCTAGATGAAGCTGCTCATTGCCCTCTCCATGCCCTATTAATGATGTCTCCTCCTCTCTGAGCTCCGGGATGCCATGATGTCTCACCCCCTTTGTGCTTCTATCCCCAGCACCTGTCCCAGGCACAGACAGGTATCCCATAAGAGCTTTAAAATAAAAGCTCTTGTCACAGAGCCACAGCCAAAATGGAATGAAAGCCTGTAAAAATAAATCGCACATCAGCAGAAGGAAAAATTAAGCTGTCACTCCATCGAACAGCAGCGCTTTCTTTTCTGTATTTCAGGTCCTTTAATGTGATGGAGCTGGGAGGAAATGCTAAAGTAGAGCTTGGCAAACGATTTGTCTTCTTAATTCAGAGGGTGATTGGCAGGTTATTCCCTTGCGTAGCCCGTGGGGGAGAGGTCCTGACCATCCTGCCCCTTTGATAACCATCTCCCACCCTTTGGTCCTACCCCTCCCCTTAGGGACCACGGTGATGCGGATGACAGCATTTGATGCAGATGACCCAGCCACTGACAATGCCCTCCTGCGGTACAACATCCGTCAGCAGACGCCCGACAAACCATCTCCCAACATGTTCTACATCGATCCTGAGAAAGGAGACATTGTCACCGTGGTGTCACCTGCGCTGCTGGACCGGGAGGTAAACTGAAAGGATTTTGTTTTCTCCTTTGTGAGAATAGAACACGGCTCCCACAGAAGGAAACATGTGGGAGTCAAGGGCACTCTGAGACTGCAGAGGCAGAAATGAGATGCTTGCACACGGCTGGGTGGCCAAATCTCTGGAGATAAATGGGCTGGGATGTGACCCAGCCAAACACTCCACGGGGCTGGATGGCCCTGGTTATTTCTAGTCACCTGGTGACCCATCCCCTTCAGACTTCTTTCAGAAACATTCCTATTTTAAGGTCTTCTGAAAATGAGAAATTTGGAAAGCCTTGGCCTAATTTCCACCTACACACCCCACTCGTCCATGAGATGTAATGGTCAGATAAAGCCAGTGTCAGCGGACCCATTTAAACTGAGCCTGTGTACAGTCTTTGTTTATATTTTGGCTTTAATGCCCCCCCCCTCATGTGGCCCTGTCTTCTCCTGAGTTCTGGGTCCACCTGGTAGCTCCTATGAAGTCACACAAATCACATAGAAGTTGACTGTGAGTTCTCATCCATCTCTCACCCTCCCTCTACCAAGATCTGACCCTATAATGCAGCCTCTTGTTCCAGACATCACAATCCAGGCTTGACCCTGGATGCCATCTGCACTGTGTGACCGCCAGCCTTCCTTAATAGGCTCAGCTTTGTGCATTTTCCCTTCAGTGTTTCCGATGGAGCCATCCAGGGATTAGGATGTTTTCTCATCTCCATTTTCTCTGCTTTTCCACATCTCTCATACAAGTCTAGGTTAGATCAGCCCCCCACCCCCACCCCGAGACTCTACACATACCCCCAAGTCTGGTTTATTCTCTGGTCTCTAAGTTCACACACCTGCCATCCCATGCTAAGGCACATGTTGCCCAGACTGTCACCTGTCTCATTCAAGTGTCCTTCTTCCACTGGCCTAAAGTCATATCATTCAATAAGAAGTCACTGGTGAAGTTAAACTTTATATTAATTGGAACAGGAACTATACAAAGCAATTTCTGGGTCACACTCACCTCTTTCTGGCGTTTAATGGTGGCTAGTAGGAGCAGATGCAGTAGGCAGTGCCTACCTAGAATATAATATCATTTCCAGAAAGTGCTGTTGACCTTGATCATAAATTTGAAATCAAAGACTGTGGTCTGTGAATGTTTGCATCTTTGCTGCCAAGTGTAGTGTGAGCACTGTGACCGTTCTAATTATATGTTTGTTGACAGAGGAAGAAGAGGAGTTGAGTTGAAATGGCCCCAAAATTTATCTTGGGGGCTAGGAAACAGATGGTAGGCGTGGTAATTGCTGGAAGGGAGAGAAACTTGTGTTAAATTGTGGAGGCCACTTAAAAGATCTAATTGTTTCTGGTTTAAAAACAAATCAAAAAGTAGGCATTTTTTAATTCCTTTCTTTTATTTAATTTCCCATTTTTTCCCCACCACTCCTCATTTCTATAACTACTGTGTTGTATTTATATGTGTACATGTACAAGTGTTAAGTAGTTAGTTGTACAGGCACATGTGTGCACAAGTGTGAAGAGGTCAGAGGTCAACCTCAGACGTTGGTGTCTTCCTCTACTGCTCATTAGTTTTAGAAATGGGGTCTCTCTCGGAACTGAGCTTACAGTTTCAGCCAGCCAGACTGGCCAGTCAGCCCCTGCAATCTCCCTGTCCCTGCTTTCCCAGAGCTGGAATTAAAGACATATACCTTACCATGTCTGGCTTTTACATGGCTGTTGGGGATTTGAACTCAGGTCCTAAGCTTACCCAGCAAGCATTTTACCTGCTGAACCATCTCTCCAGCCCAGATATTTACTTTTTCTTTGAGGATGATTGATGCCTTTTCAGTGAGGTTCTTATTGTTCACACACACACACACACACACACACACACACACACACACATCACATATATGCACCAGCCTTCCTGTAGCCCTAAGCACTCAAAGGTCCTTGCATTTCTTTGCAAGGAGGCAAGACCAAATACTATGATTTTGCTGCCTCAGCAGCTCTTTGTTTTGAAACAAAGCATCCTGTGAGTTCACTTAGAAACCGGAGAACCGTATACAACATTCCTAAAGTTTATGTGGGGGACACATGGAGGATCCTGACACTCCTCTGCCTCTTGTTGAGTGGCAATAAGTATATCATTATAGGAGCTGAATTAAGCATTCCAACCCACAATACATAAACAGCCCCAAAAAGGAGAAATTCAATTTAACTGAAATTGGAAAATCAATGACAATGAATGATGAGTGTCACTTCTGCGGGGGTTTCCAGAGTTCAGTGCTGAGCCAGGCATCAAGAGCACAATCTGTGGGAAAGAAATGTCCATGGTTTGGGCATGGGAGCCAAGCAAGATCGCTGCACTCAGCTGCTGAGTCTCCCAAGCTCCAGCTCTGGCTGTTTAAAGGGCCAGGAACTGCCCATCACGTTCAGACTCCCTGACTTGCAGTATCTCAATCTTACTAGGCCCAGTTACTCCTAAGATTCACATGGATGTGTTAGGTCCCTTCAGACAGAATGTGGACTTCCATGTCAGTTTTATTTCTGGAGAACTACTGAGAAGCCTTGCTATTCTGGATATGTTTAGCCAGCTGGGTGTTCAACACGGAGCATTGAACAGGACCTGTTGGCTGGTCTATCCTAATCAGTGAACTCCAGGCCACTGGAAGACCTTGCCTCAAAGGTGATGGATGAGGTTTCCAAAGTTTTCCTACAGCCTACATGAACATATACCCACAATGATGTACATATTCACATGCTCACACTCATTTTTTGAAGTAAAGAAGGGCCTGGAGAGATATTCAGCAGTTAATATCCTTGGCTGCTCTTGCAGAAGACCTGGGTTCAATTCCCAGAACCAACATTGTGGTTCACAACCACCTGTAACATCAGTTCCAGGGGATCTGATGTCTTCTTCTAACCTCCAGATGCATATGGTGCCACAGACATACATGCATGCAAAATATCCATAAACACATAAAATAATTTTTAAAATGTTTTAAAAATAGGAAAAGAACAATTGTCATGTGAGACCTATGACCTTTGGTGTGATTTGAGTTTGATGTGTGTGTGTGTGTGTGTGTGTGTGTGTGTGTGTGTGTGTGTGTGTTGACAATAACAAGTGCAAATAAGTCAGGACTCCTTTGAGAGTAGTGGCTCTCCCATGGCTCATAGTTACTCCGGACCCAAGACTAAGCTAACTTGTCTCCAGCTGGTCTGCAGTGAAGACTCTGAAGCCCTGGTTGCTGTGAGCTCAGCTGACAGCAATGTCATGTTGATTTTCCCTGTGGTGTGTTTCCTTCCCTGAGTCCATCTCCCAAGGAGGACCCAGCAGGAGGCATTTGCTCTGGGGAGAGACAGATGATCTGGCATCTGGGAGGAGGAAGCACATGCTGAGCGAGAGCTTTCAACCTGCCTATTTGTCTTCCCTGTTTCTGTGGCTGACTTTGTCACTGAGCACGTCAATGCAGTGAGGAGATGGCCTTTAATCCACTGCGTGTGACTTGTCATCCTTCCTTCTCTCCTTCCTCCTCGCTCCCTGGGATGCCTTGATATGTCCAAATGTCACCATGCTCTGAGGTTCAGGAGGAAGAGGATTCTGTCTGCTTTTTCCTGATACATCCCCAGATCGTAGTACAATAGGGGTATCCCAGGAGCTGCTCGTTGAGTTAAAAAGAAGGAGTGATGGGGAGGGCAGAGCTGATTTGTGAGATTAGTTATTACCATTTGTGAGGCTATTGATTACCACTCCATATGGGAAGTTCAGTGTGAAAGACCATAGGTTGTACTTGGGAATCTGATGCATTTTCCATTACAACTTTGATCATATACTTTCTCTGATATTCTACCAAAATGACACTTCCTAAAACAAGGATCCTTAAATCTATGACCCATCTACATATTTGCATTGCCAAACACAGTATCAGATGTGTAACAGTCTCAGAATTTGTTGGATGGATGGATGGATGGATGGATGGATGGATGGATGGATGGATGGATAGGTAACTGGGTGAGTGAGCAATTGGCTGACTGGATGAATATATAGGTGAATAAGTGGATGGATTGGTTGATGGGTGAGTGGGTGGGCAGATGGATGGACAGATAGATTGATGGATAGATGGATGGATGGATGGATGGATGGATGGATGGATGGATGGATGGATGGATGAATGGATGGGTGGGTGGATGGATTCATGGACATATGGGTGATGGAGGAATGGATGGATGAGTGGGTACATGGATGTATAGATGATGAATGGATGCATGGACTGATGGATGGATGAATGCATGGATGAATGGATGGATGGATGGATAGATGGATGGACGGATGGATGGTTAGATGATGGGTGGGGGGACAGATAGATTAAATGTCCTGTATTCCTTAAGTTTGTATTATCTCAGCACATACTGCTGGGTCCTCATTTTATTTTAGTTACTAGCTTAGTCCTACTTTTGTGTTCTTGTCCAACAGTCTAATTAATGTATTTGATGTCTAGCTGGCACCAAGAGCTGCATCAGGCCCTGAGACACAGTCCACTCATCCACATGGTGAATGGCAGACCTGTGGGGATCTGTGCCTCCAGCTCAAATATTCAAGGAAATGTTTGTAGAAAATAAGGACCATATATCCTACTCAATGAAATTGGGTTCGTCTGGGGCACTGTTTTCTTCTTTTCTATGGCCATACTCAGCCACTGCGTTCTAACAGCTCCATCTGTGTTTTTAAACTATGTCTGGCTACACTACAAAATAAAATCAGATAAAGGTCTTTCACAGTTGATAAATGGTCTATTTAGCTGATCATCTTGGCTGCTAGACTAGAATTCATCAGCTGGAATCTGCCAGCTTTTCTGAACATGACCACAATTTGCAACTACTCAGAGCACCTAATGGTCAGGGAAATTTTTTACAAATAGAAACAGTTTCTAAAAAGAGGCCCTTAAGAAGAGAACCTCACACCTGCTTTGCAGAAGAGCCCTTGGTCTTCTCAAGGGGTTCAAGCACTTTTCCATCTTTGTTTGAATTTGCCTTCCTTATTATGCCTCATCCTGCAGATAATGTAGGCAAGTGATCACCTGCCTGTAAAATATGCACATACTGAAAAAGAGTGGAGAGCCAGGAATGTCTTGATTTTCTATCTGCAGCTGGTAAGGGATTCCCTAAAACTTCATCATTGCCCAAAGTTTTAGGCCAAATGTGGGGATTAGGAGAATTCTCTTTTTTCCTCCCCTGGTGAAGAGTTGGGTTTTAGCTTTATTGGCATTTATCTGTTGCGAGGTTATTGGATAGGTCTAGAATGTGTCAGAAATGAAGATGGAGAATGTCAGGGAAATGTCTTTTTAAGATTTGTTTTCATCTGTGTGTGTGTGTGTGTGTGTGTGTGTGTGTGTGTGTGTGTGTGTGTGTGTGTTGCATGTATACGCTACCTCTGTGCACTTGCCCACAGAGGCCAGCAGAGGGTCTCAGGCTCCCCCAGAGCTGGAGTTATAGGCAGTTATGAGTCATCTGACATGAGTGCTGGGAAGCAAACCGTGGTCCTCTGGAAGTGCAGCAAGCACTCTTAACTGCTGAGCCAATCTCTCCAGACCCCCAGTGGATTATCTTATGCAGGGAGGGGGATAGCCAATGAATTTCAATGCAAATCCTGAAGTCCAAAGAGAATCATGTGCTTGGTCAAAATGACCCACATTATCATGTTGTCTTGTAGCTGCATGAAGGAAAATGTGAAAATGATAATATCAGATCAAGCTGCCCGAAAAAATAAGAGATAGCATCTCCTCTAGTCCATGAATAAAAATTAGAAGCACTAGTCATATTCTTAGGGAAATAAATGTTCTGAGGCCGTTCTAATCTATGCTAATACTTTTCTCGTTACCATCATGTTTAAAAGATTGGTGATAATTGCATACAATTCAATCACGCTGCCAGGAGCGCTGTCTTTGTTTACTTCGGTGGGCGGGACCAGAATTAGATAGTCACAGCCTCACCATCTCTATAAGCTATTTGCTCATAAATATTTTTGTTTGGATAATTTTCTCCATTTTTTTTATCACTTGCTGCTGAGCAAATAGAGGAAGAAAAAGCAGATGTAAATAAATTGTTTTATTATTTTTAAAATAACACATTATCCTTTCAAATGCAACACAGATGGTGAATTGCACTGTGGGATTACACTCAGGCAGCGTGTCAGCAAACACGACGGAACAGGCCGCTTCTGAGGCAGGACGCTAAGCCCCTGGGTCTGACATGGAGTTATAGCAATATTGGACTCTCCCAGATGGCATTTGTGGTAGAAACAAGAGGTCCTTAGGCTGTGCCTTCCTCATTCTTTTCACCCTCAGCACATTCTGGAGACCTGGGTGCAACCAATGCCCCCCATCATCCTCACTGCTTCTCCATAACTGTGGCTTGGCTGAGTTAAAGCTGCAGGTCTGTCTAGCTGCCCAGTATGACCTCAGCTCACTTGCAATCTGATCAGAGAGGCAGGAGCCACAGGCACAGGTGCTGTCTTCATACTCTGGACTTGTCAAAATAAAAAACAGCTCTCATGCCAAAGGGAATAAGAGAGAGTTTATTCCAGAGTCAAGTAAGAGTGATCATGGCCTAGGAATACAGATTCAAGTTACTCCAAATACCATGTTCCCATGTGGTGACAGTTTCATGAAGTTTTTATAGCAAATAAAAAAGTCAAGGTACTTTTCAAATGCATTTCTGGAAACATCAGGTAGGTTGGTTACTGCAAAGTAGGGATGTCTCTGCTCTAGGCCTCAGGGAATATTCTTGGGCTTCTTATTTGTGGATTTACCAGATAGTCACAGAGTATTAGGTCACTCACAATGCTGAGCAATAAATGACTATTAAAGGAGATGTCGATGGCCCAAGACAACTTTGCTCCTAGCCTGTGGCATCCCAGCTCTCCCCAGCTACAGGGGTTCTAGTCAGTCAGCCTCATGAGATGGTTAGGACACATTTGGTTCTTTGTTTCCTGGGATGGTCAGTTCATTCAGCTTCCCTGGGCTCGTTTCTTCACCTGCCACACTGAAGACATCCACCATCCATTTCTCAGATGCTGATCGGGAAGACTGAGAGAGACAGAAGCATTGTCATGACACATGACTTGTCCCAAAGCACTCTGCAAATCTCAGTTGAGGTCAGTCACTTCTGTGATTGACAATGAGGCTGGAGATGCAGGAAACCAACAGACTTCCCATGAGCCCCAGGAATCAACCTAGACCTGGTCCATGCTACGGGGTAGGTGGCAGGCTGTCTGTGTTCCATGAAAACCAAGGTCGCCACGCTCCCAAAGCTCAGAGATCAGTGTTGGCGGGGATTAGCCAAGCACCTTCAGATCTCTGCTTAACGTGCAGGTTGTGGAGGTCCGTGTGGAACTGCCTGGCAGGGAAGCAGGCATGTGACAGACAGCAAACACACACACAGAGTAGCATTTCTGGTGCTGGGCCTGTGGGCAGAGTAGAGGGCTGAGTGGAAAAGAACAGCTGGGAAAAGCCCGGGGATGGTGAGGCATGAAGGTGTGGCATGGAAGCACCACACAAGTCAGGAAGCTGGCACGGGGGCTCAGGGGGCTTCTGATGCCTTTCGGAGGATATGAGTATATATAGCCAGCTATAAATGGGAAGCTACCAGCCGTCACTTAGGGGTCAGACCCAGCCCTGTTCATCACAGTGTTTGCAGAGCTGGACTTGAAGGGATGGCTCCTTACCCTGATGAGGGGAGATGATGAAGGCCAGTGAAGGGGCATCATGGAGGAGGACCAGAGGTGCTTAGTGATACCAAATGGATGCTCAGAGTTCCCCCACTAATCAAGGACTCAGCCTCAAATCTAAATTCTGCAGCTGGTTTTCTGCTAATAAACATAAACAGCCTATCTGAGACCCCGTTCCTGTGTGTCTCTGAATCCTAGGTAGCCAGTAGTCACGTGGCATGTGTTGAAAGAAGACCCAAGTTTGCCACTGAGAGAGCTTCCTCTTTGGTGCTTTGACAAATGTTTTGATTCTGGGAATTTTCTCTTCACTCCATTCTGTTTCCTTTCTGGTCCTTATACAGCAGAAAGAACTTCAGATTTGTGGTGCTGAGGGAGTCTGGAGGGCTCTTCTGTCATCTTAAACCCCTTCATCTCATTTTGTGTGGAGTTGCCTTAAAAAAATGGAGACATTTTCTTTTCTAGAATAATCTCTCAGAGGTTGTTTTTGTCCCTCTTTCTCCTATCAGTCAAGAACTGATTAGTGTATTGTTGCAGGTTTTCTTTATGAACATATTTTCTATTTATTTAACCTAACAATCACTCTTGTGAAGCCCCGCTCATGAGTGGTCCAGGTTGGAGGGTGCCCTCTAATGTAGGACATGGCTTTGGTTGCGTTCTGGTACACAGTGATAGAGAGATATGGGGTAAATCTGTACTCCTGTTGGAGAGAGGAATCCCATCATCTCAAGACAGGCTGCTGCCTGTGGGTCTCCAGAGTGCAGCTACTTCAGACTTAATATTACTGCATGCGGTCTTAGCCTAGACAAGGACTGCTGTCAAGCTGTAGCCGGTCCCCATGATAAAGCAGTTTGGAGAAAGACAACAGAAGCCACCGCCTCAGATTAGCACAAATGAGCAGACACAGCTTCCAGGCCCAAATCTCCATGTGCCCAGGAGTGGTGCCCCATCCGGTATGGTTTTAGAGAGTACCTCAAGGCTGATGCTTTTCCTTGGGTGCATGTAACTCAGTCACCTCGTTAATTAGAACCCTTCAGGACACCTGGTGCTGTGATGTCATGTTCAACACCTAGTGGAGCTGCAAGTTTTAGACCTTCTATCAGGTCAGAGATGAATAAACTTTTTTATTAACACCCAGATAATAAATCGTCCTGGGCTTAAGGACTCATGAGTAATCTTCAGAGATAGTTCAGTGGTTAGGGGCATGCACTGCTCTTGTAGGGGACCCAGGTTCAATTCTCAGCACCCACAGTGGGTAGTTCACAACCACATATAACTCCAGCTCCCGAGAATTCTGGTGCCTCCATCCTCCATGGGCACCTGCACTCAAGTTTATTTACCCAGGCACAGACATATACACATAATTAAAAGTAATAAAACATAAACCTTTTTTAAAACTTCAAAAATATGAAACAGGATTGATAAGCAGAAATGAGGTGATTACACAGTACTTTCATGATTAATGGAACCATTTTAAGAATTTCAGCTTGTAAGCAATCAAAAACTAGACAACAGCAGGTTGGCTTTGACCCACAGGCCATCATTGGCAGACACTGACCTTAATGATCACTGGTCAAGATGGCTGAAAAGTGGTGGCTTAATATATTGATTCTCACTTATCTCTCATGTCTGTAGCTGAGAGCCACCCCATGTACTGAATCACAGTTATTTATTACCCCCTGAAGAACAGTTATCCGGACAGAAGTGAGTCCATGGATGGCAGGTCTGCCTTCATTCTTTTGACAGAAAAGTCCATTTCCCTCATTATTAAGAAACAGATTAACCTCGGGTAATTAAATCTTGACTCAACATCAGATTGCAATAATTAAAACACTGAGTTCAATGTAAGAATAATAAAATGGAAAGTGATGTCCAAATGTGGACCTGTGGGCAACATTGAGAATGCTGGATAGGTACTTAGATCGTTAATATCACCATTTAAAATGTTCCTAATGCTTTTAACTAATCAACTCTCAAAAATGTCAAAAGTTCCCAGCAGTCAGAAGGTAGAGCCCGGCGGATCTTTGTAAGTTCAAGGCCAGCCTGGTCTACAGAGCGAGATCCAAGACAGGCACCTAAACTACACAGAGAAAACCTGTCTTAAAAAAACAAAAACAAAAAACAAAAAACAAAAAAAAAAGTCAAAATTTGGGGTGAGACCATCCAGGAAGGACTGTGTCTGTCAGAGCAGAGCCCCACAGTGGAGATGGAAGATTCCAGATGATGGCCAGTTCTCTGAGCAGAACTTTGAAGCTGGTGGAATGGTTGGCAGCGCCGTGAGCTAAAAGCAGGAGAAGTAAGGGATCTGAGTGTGTTCCCACATCCTTATCAACGGAGATACCTGGGGGGAAACTAAAGTTTTCCATAATCACCTGAAGACAGAATGAAAGGGGTGGCCTGCATCAGGCCTGAGACATTTCATTCAGACCTCATGAGCCCTGAACTTGACCTTGTGGCTGTGATAAGAACTAATCTGAAATGAGACTGTTAGGTTTCTGCTGTGTCACCATACGTCAGGCACAAAAATAATGTGTTTCCTGTTTAATTGATTCCTGATGACAATCTCTCAAGGTGGAGGAAGAAGCCCCAGTTATGTAGAGGGAGAATCAAGGTCACTGAGAGTTGGACCCATATTGCAGAGGGACCAGCCTTCTGAAGGTCAGAGGCAGAGCTAGTGAGAAAAGACAGACTTCCTTCCTGAGGGATAAAGGCATGGCTGAGTCACAGGCAAAGCACTTCAGGTATTGAGGGTGCCTGTGAGGTCACATTAAGGTGACCCTTGTCACCACATCTGCAGAGGAAGCACCAAACACTCTAGTTTCTCCAAGTGGCACAGAACTGGCAGTGGATTGACATGGCTGGGTGTGATGGTCACAGTCACCCATGACTGCTTGCTTGTCCTGCACAGATGCCAGCAGGTGGTGAGCAGTCCAAGTTGGGTGTGTCTGCATCTTCAGATAGCCACATCTTTGCAAAGACCTTTGCAAAGAACAGATGGAAAAATGATTATGAGATGAGATGCAGTGAGTGGCATCTCTATGGAAGTAGAATTTAATTCTATCCATTGTTTTCTCTCCAGTGTCTTCTGAATTGTTTTCTATAGAAGACTCATTGTTGTCTAAACTCCAGGTTCCTTTCCCCTTGAGCTCTGGCATCCCAGAACAGGCATAAGTTCTCTGTTCTTGCCTTGTCTTGTGTTTGTCCTCTCTATGCATGAGAGAGTACATGTCACCTTGATACCAGACAACCATCCCCCATGTCTCCAGGAGATAGTAAGATAAGGTGCACAGGACCCAAAGGAGTTCCAAAGAGCTAAAAATAACATGTCTGTTAAAATTTGGAGTTTGGTAAAATAATACCCAAAGGCAACCCTGCCCTGACTGAGTCACAGGCTGGACATAGGAGTATTGGACTTTGACCCCCGAATTTTTGCTGTATCAAATCTCCCAGGCTGCCAAGGAGAAGCCTGGGCTATGTTTCTGGAGAATCTTAACAAGTAAATACAAGGGCAACCTTGAACTTTACAAGACTCATTGCAGGAACTTCTGTGTTCTTTGCTTTGGGATTTTTTTAATGTAGGGTAAGTGTGACTTAATTTCCCCACTTGTTCCACTAGACAGCCCATACAGTGGCAGGGATATGACTGTGAACTTGGTGCTGCTGCTAGTACTTAGTGATCAGTGCTGATGATACCAGCAGTATGACACAGGGATGTTCTAAACAGAGGTAAAATTCCCTAAGATGATTGATCTTGTCAATTGACTGGTTCAGGAATCACCTAGGAGATTGGTAAGGCACAACTCTAGCATTGCTAGAGAAGATTAGATTGTGAATTTTCTGATCTAAGGAATGGCTAATCCCTTGATAGATTCATAATATGATGGCATTACTGAGAAGTTGTAAAAGAAGAGATGTGGCCTAGCTAGAGGAAGTAAGGTGCTGGGGACATGTCCTTGTTACTGCTCTGCTTCCTGTCCTCCCTGTGGTGAGCTGTCCTGCCATCCTTTCCCCTACCACAATAGACTGACCACTCTGAGACCATGCACTATATTTAATCTTCTCCTTAAGTCATTGCTGTCAACCATAGTGACTAACTACACTGCCCTTGGCCAGATTTCTAGAGGGCACATGCACGGAAGGCCCAGCCTATTCCAGAAGGTTAGGTGGTTCCCATACAACCATTAAACCTACCCCCAAGGAATGGGAGAAGCATAAGTCACCTCTCAGAGTGGCCTTCTCCTATAGCTCTTGTGAAGGGCATAGAGGGGCCCACTGGATCCTGCCTCACAGTGTCTACACAGGCAGGGTGTATCTTTGACTCCTGGGTGGGTTAGCACAGTGTAGGGATTCAAGCTGTGTTGAGGATGGTCCTATTCTTAGCTAAGCATCTGACATAAAGTAAGCCCTTCATTCACCCTCGTAACTGTAGGGTGGGGTTGATGAATCCTATCCTTTGTCACATTTCTAAATTAGAATGCCCCCGAAATGCCAAGTGACTAAAGACCAAGCCATAAGCTTTAGCACCCATGGGGTTGATTGACAAGTGCTGAGTCTGTAGCCAGATGAACTTGATAATGCTTTACAATGATTTGGAGTGCTTTAGATTTAGATTTATAATGATTTAGAGTGATTCTGCTCTGCCCAGCCTCAGGCTGGGAAATGATGGACCGTGTTCACCCACACAGTGTCCACCCCAGAGACCTTTTACCAGGGAAGGGGTGAGGGAGAAGGAAAATGGGGGAGAAGAGGAGGAGTAGAGGAAACTAGAGAAACAGACTCAGAGGGAGTGCACATGCTAGGATCTATATCACCAGTCAAACCCTCTGCCCCTTCCCAAAGTGGAGGGGACAGCACAGGAGCCATCTGACCCTAGTACAACGTAATTTTACATGGTAAAAAGAGACCTGTCTTCAGAAAGGACGTTTTATGCCAGGAGTATGGTTTGGTAGGCTCTTCCCTCCATAGAAGAGCCTGGATGTAAGACTACTTGAGCCTGTCCACTCGGCAACCTGAGCCCGTGTCACTTGTGATCCTGAGCAGGCCTGTTCTTCTCTACCAGTGACCTGCTGTACATGGCATATCTGGAGAGATTACCCAAGTCTAGAACACCTCAAGTTTCCCATTGAGTAAGAGAAGAGTTTAATTGCTGTCTGAAAGACCCTGCCTGCCCAGTGTCCTTCCTGACAGACAGTAGGGAGCAGTTAAGTTCCCACCAATGACTTCCTTGGTACTTGTGGAAGATGAGCTGGATGCTTGCCACCTAGACTTAGCACCCTGGGCTCTAGCAGGATGGGACCCACCAGATGCCCAGATGGAGCTGTTCCAGCCCTGCCAGCAACAGGTGTTCAAGCAGACGCTGAAAGGACCTGGTCTCTGCCAGATGACTGGAGCAGTGGTTTCAAAGGGTGTGTGTTTAAAATAGCATTTGTTGATGCAGTGCTTTAAACAAAATAGGAAATGTACTCATACAAGAGAGCAATTAGTGTCCTGTCAATACATTGCTGGATGACGTGTGGATAGAATTAAAAAAGCAAAGAAAAGAAAAACCTGCCTGAAATGAGACATCCAGATTCCTCACATTGGCTTCTCCATTCTCTGTGAAGTCTCTGTGAGGGAGAAGGGGCAGAAGGGCAGTGTTGGAAGCAGCAGATGCAGGATTTTAGCCACCCAGGGATGGCACCACAGCTGTCCTTGTCTCTCATGGTCCTATCAAAGGCTGATGTTACAGAGGCATGGCCAGCCTTTGCCTCTACACAACCCTAAAGTCTGGGGGCCTGGATGATGGCTCGGCAGGTGAAGGCAATCACTCCGAAGCCTGAGGACTGACTTGAGTTAAAGGCCTGAAATCCTCATGGTAAAAGGAGATAGCCAGCTGGACCTCACCCCAGGCAACTTGTCCTCCAATGCACATAAAATGCAATAAATTGTAAGTTGATGCTTGAACTTGAGCTTGGGCACCACTGCCCCTGGGATGCTCAGACAGATCTTCCCCAGATCCCAGATGCTTTCTGAAACAAGCTCTCCTCTCCTCTGATCGCATGTGCACTCTAGTAAGAATTAGCTCACAGCAGAGGATGCTCCAAACCATCTTTACCATAGTGGCCTCCAGGCAGCATGTGTCCCCGACTTCAGAGGCAATGAGAAACCCTCCCCTATGTGCATTCCTCACCTCGCACCCTCTCAGCTGCCGGTGTTTACAGAAACAAGCCAGTAGGTGAGCCACAGATGAAGCATTCAGTAAGTTCTGCTGGAAGATGGCAGGCCCTGATAGACCATTTGGCTTTGTGCTAAACGCCCTTCCCAGTGCAAAGGCATCTGGGAAGCTAAAGCTTCAGATGAGATGTCCACAAAGGCTGCCTCTGCACCAGGCATTGCAAATGCATCCATGATGGTGGTTCTTAAACATGCTTTGACATGGGGTCATTATTCCCATCTTATACAGAGAGAGCTGGACGCTAGGAAGGACATTGACCAGCCCAGGTTCCCATTATCGGGAATCAGGGTGGGGGAAATGGAATCCACATCCAGGCCAGTGTGACCATGAAGAAGCTGACACAGCAAACAGGATCTGGTGTTGTTTCAGAATAAGGCAGGTCATCAGGCTGGGTGGACTAGGAGCTGAAAGCTCCCATTTTGGAGTGTTCCAGATGAGGAGACCTGCTGGTCAGAGTAGGGAAGCCAAATTCTCTGGGGCCTTCTAAAAGGTGACCAGCCCATGTGACACTTTGGGGGGAGGCCAGTTGAGGGGAAAGGACTGACTGCTGAGTCCCACATCTGCGCATTTCTGTCATTCTGTGCCACACTTTGTCCCCCAGAAGGGATGACTTCTGAAGCTGGTAGCATATAGTAGCCACTGGGCTGTGTGAACCTCAAGCCTGAGTTGTCTCCATTCTTGTTGTGGGTAAAGACAACTGCTATGTTATAAACATGCTAAGGTAGCATTATAGAGCATCCCATATGGTAGGGAACTGAGGCCATCGACCCATAGCCAGCATCTTCCCCAGCAATGCAAGCTGACTTGGGTGCAGATCATCTGGCCCAAGGTAAAACTGAAGGTAAGTCTAGCCTCACAGATGTCTAGTATGCTCATTCACGAGAGAGAGAGAGAGAGAGAGAGAGAGAGAGAGAGAGAGAGAGAGAGAGAGAACCAGAAACACACACCTCAACAGGTTCCAAATCACTGATCTCTAAGCCCCAGACACCATTTGCAGCTGTAACTGCATATCCTTGCTTTAAAGGGCCAAGCTTAGGCAGTGATAGGAAACAATTACACATACGCTACTCTATACTAAAAGCCCATTTGTGCCTCTGTGGCCCTTCCGGAAATGGTCTGACTCCACCTCACCTCTGAGCAGCCTTCCCAGCCTCCTTCTGTTGGATGGAGCCCTCCCACTTCATGATCCCACCCTCACCCTTTATTGTCCTGCTAAGTAATTGCCACCAGGAACTCAGTGTTTCCCTTCCAGTCTCCATCTTCTGCTGAGAACGCCTGTGATGTATTCATCTTTAATGCACTTTCAGAACGAGGAGGATGTGTCAGAAGGTTAAGCAGGATGCATCTAAAGCCGGGGGTGTTTCAAGGCAGATCTGACTGGAAAACTAAGATCTTAAAAAGGATTTAGAGGCAGCTTTGACCACAGCACATTCTTAATCTCACTCTCAAGGTTGAAGACTGAGAACTGCAGGCTTCTTTGGAAGAGAATCTGAGAGTCAAGGAACAATTTCAAAGACAATCAGAAGGCTTCAGTGTCACCTTCCCAAGTCTAATGTCTAATGTCACCCACCTGTGTTTATAACTCACCAGATGGCCTGATTTTGTCTAAGGGTATGTGCTCAGATGCCCTTGTTTAAAACTTGGTCACCGCAAGCCTTGCCGTCTAATTGTGCATGTGTATCGTGTGTGTGTGTGTGTGTGTGTGTGTGTGTGTGTGTGTGTGTGTGTGCAGGTTTGTGTGTGTATGCATGTGATGTATGTGGTTGCATGTTCACATGTGTACACATTTGTGTGTAGGCCTGAGATCGATATAAGGCAGGAGTTCTCAACCTGTGGGTCATGACTCCTTTGGGGATTGCATATCAGATATCTTGTATATCAGATATTTACATTACTATTCATCACAGTAGTAAAATTACAGTTATGAAGTAACAACAAAATAATTTCATGGTCGGGAGTCACCATAACATTAGGAACTATGTTAAAGGTTTGCAGCATTAGCAAGGTTAAGAGCAACTTATATTTATTTTTTTGACATGGTCTCTCATTGAATCTGGAGCTCATCCATTCACTTAGACAGGCTGGCCAGTGGACTCCACAGATCTGCCTATCTCCTTGCTTTACCCTTTTATACCCAGCACGGAGGTTAAGGTGCAGGCTGCCTTACTGGATTTTTATATGAATGCCAGGAATCCATTCTCATGCCCTCATTCTTGTACAGATAGTGCTTTGCTGACTGAGCTGTCTCCTTAGCCCTTAAAATTTAATTTAAAAAAGGTACTTTCCTTGTAAAAATGGAAAATAGGGATTTTTCTGGATAATTAGGGAACCTTCCAAATCTGGTCAGCATGCTCCTTTGGGTGCCTCTGGTGCATAACCCACTGTGATATGGTGGAGAGAAGTGGAGAGAGGGGGTAGGAAATTAGAGATGGACATACACATGCATGTGCACACACACACACACACACACACATGTACAGAGAGAAACATACATACATACATACACACTCACACACAGAGATACAAAGAGAAACATGAATACATACAGAGAGAGAGATGGAGAGAGTTATAATACACAACAGGTACAGAAAGAGACATACACACAGAGAGATACGGAGAGAGACGTACATACACACACTCTCTCTCACAGAGAGATATAGAGAGAGACATAATACACATACAGAGATACAGAGAAAAGCATACATACACATGGAGAGATACATACACACACATTCACATAGAGAAATACATATACACACAGAGAGAGACATATACACAGAGACACGCAGAGAGTCATACATATACAGAGAGACATACATACATAGAAAGAGATACACACAGAGAGACATATATACACAGATACACACAGAGAGACATATATACACAGATACACACAGAGAGGCATACAGATACATATATACACATAGAGAGAGACATACATACACACAGAGATAAACATACAAAGAGACATACATACACACACTGAGCATGCTTATGCAATATTTTACAGTGTGAGCCAGCTCTTGAGATGGATGGTGGGATAGACCCCCCAATCCTGTAAAAGTTTCCAGTCCCACACAGATAAGGCTTCTTAGATTCTGCAGCCGCTGCCCTGGGTCCTCTTCTGACCACAAGACAGTCTCAGTGTGCACAGCCTAATCGTTGAGAGGCAAAGTTTATAGATTAATTTGATTAATTATTATATATTAATATATATTATTTATTAATATAGAAAATCCCATGTGGAGGCCAACTGTGGGATGCTTTGGACTCTGACTCCTGGAGGACTGAGGAACACAGAAGGCACCTCCCAAATAAGCCACTTGCCCAAATCTTTGCCTTAGGAGAATAAAATGAAGGAAAAGGAAGCTTCCCTCCCCATCCTCTAAAGTGTCTGATGACCCCAGACCCGAGGTACCACACAGGTGGCATAAACACCCGGCTGATGTGCATGCTTTACCAAGCTGTTAATGGGTGTGTGAAGTTGAGCCCTGAAGCAGAAGTGTGTAGATGTCATGGTGATGCTGTGTGTGAATGTTTGTTTATCTCCGTGGGTGGAGTCTCTGCCCTCAGCCTTCCCTTCTCTTGCCTCTCTTTCAAACTCAAGATTCCAGACTTCCTGCAATCTATCTGCTCCTGCCTCACACCTCATTCCTCCCTCAGAAGGGCCGTCTCTTCCCAACCTGGAGTCAGACGTGACAGTGGACATCCAATTCACAGTGTAGCAGGAAGGCTGATGTGGAAATAGCTGTGTATAGCAAAGTCACGGTGGAACTGGGGATATGCCATAAAGTAACTGACTCAGAGGGCTGGGAAATAGCCAGGCCTGGGATGACTTGACCTGGAGATTTAAAGCAATGATCCTCAAAATCAATTGGGAAGGGCTGAGTAGCACCCACTTTGGGCTTAGTGGCCATAGATTCTCTGTGTCAACTCTCCAGTGTTACCATTGCGGCACAAAAGTTGAATGTGCATGGTGGTGTTTCTATAAGACTTCACTTATATGTGAGTGGTGGGCCAGCTTTGGCTCTTTGGTTAAAGTTTGCAGACCATGGCTTAGAGGGTGCGAAGAAGGTTTAAGGAAACAAAGAAACACACAAAGTCCAGGACTGACACATCAGAATGTGGCCAACATGGGGCTGGGGAAATGGTTCAGTCAGTAAAGTGTGAACTGCACAAGCATGAGGACCCAAGTTCAAGACTCAGAACTCAGAAATCCAGGCACAGAGGTGCCTGCCTATAAGCCAAGCACTGGGAGGTAGAGACGGGATAATCTGAGCTCCAAGTGTAGTGAGAGACACCGCCTCAAAAAATGATAAGATGGAGAATCATATAGAAAGACCTAGGCATCCACCCCTGCCCTCTACAGATGCACAGTCAGGCTCACATATACCATACAAGCAAATAAAAATTTAGTCAACTTGATGTATTGAGAATTCTTTTTCTGGAATTATGGTGGTACATTCCCGTAATCTCAGCACTCTGGAAATAGAAGCAGGAGGAGTGTGAGTTGGAGGTCAGCCTGGGCTACAAAGTAAGAGTATGTGTCAAAGAAAGAAGAAGAAGAAGAAACAGCTTTCAGTGACGATTTATTGTGAGCCAGATATTGAGCAGAACATTTTCCATGGATTACCACTCAGTTCCTGCCCTGAGTTTCAGGGACCCTGTTTTCTTCTTGTTACCCACAATGAGACAAAGCTGAGAGAGAGAGAGAGAGAGAGAGAGAGAGAGAGAGAGAGAGAGAGAGAGAGAGAGAGAAAAGAAGAAGAAGAAGAAGAAGAAGAAGAAGAAGAAGAAGAAGAAGAAAAGAAGAAGAAGAGAGAAGAGAAGAAGAAGAAGAGAAGAGAAGAAGAAGAAGAGAGAAGAGAAGAGAAGAGAAGAGAAGAGAAGAGAAGAGAAGAGAAGAGAAGAGAAGAGAAGAGAAGAGAAGAGAAGAGAAGAGAAGAGAAGAAGTTGGTCAAGGTCATGCTGCTGAAGGTGGGCAGCAGGCAGATCCTGGGTAGAGATGAGAACCTGACTAGCAGAGTATCTCCCCAAGTGTGTCATGAACTTCACCACATGAACTTTCTAGGGGTGGGTGTGCTGGCTTTGTTTCACAGGTGGGATTTGATTTCTTGGCTCAACCCAGGAGCTGTGGATAGATGGCTGAGGTGTGTCTGATGGGCTTCCCCTGGGGCTGCTCTGTAAGAAACAAAAGGGAAGGACTGCGATATTTAAATTCTTCAGGGATATTGGTTTAGAAAGATAAAGTAGAGAGCTGTTTTATTCATATTAGAGGGCATAGCTAGCTGTGTGCAATTGTTTGCTCTCTGAGATGGATAGAGAACATGGGAACCAATCTTACAATGTGAAAAATGAATTTAGATGACATTTGGAAGAAACTGATAAACACACTGTTCCACAATTGGACTTAACCTGCCTATGAAAATCCTTCTGCAGCCCATAAATGATACAGTATGGTTTAAAATTATAGAGATAAGTGAGCCAAATCTAATGGAATATTAAAAATACACAACATGACAGGGAAAAAAATTCTTCTACAAAAGTTTCCATTTCTCAAAATGCTATCAGGAAATTAGGGGCATCTGGACAGCTAACAGAACCTTAGGAATAAGAAAATGTTAACAGAGAAGTGGAGTAATGGGTGTGAATTCCTGTCTGAAATTTATCCACAGACAGAAGAGACCAAATAGGTAGGACCAGAAATTGATGGCCTCAGTCTCTCACTTATGTGTGGGGTTTAATCCACATGCTTCTAGACAGAACCAGAATACTCATGCACCCATGCAGATGACTAGTTTGAAAAAGTGTGTGTGTGAGTGTGTGTGTGAGAGAGAGAGAGTGCACATGCGTATGTGCATGTATATTTGTGTATGTATATTTCTTTCTGTGTGTGCACACTTGTGCATTTGTGTGTACAGATTTGAATGTGTGAACATGTGTGTGTGTGTGTGTGTGTGTGTGTGTGTGTGTGTGTGTATACTGATGCTGGAATGAGGAACTTAAGATAAGACAAATATAAAGAGCGGAAATAACAGTTACATGTATTAAAGGTTTTGCAAAAAGTCAATATAATATGTCAATGTCGCTAGAGATTGAAATTTCATGCAAGATTCTCCCTTGAGAATTTTGGGACCTTGGAAAACTAGAACATTTTTATCCTGTCATGTAAGGATGTTTGCATTTGCATCATTGCTCTTCTATCATTACCGTCTCATGAGAAAAAGGACCGTGCACACTCTTGCACACGCACACACACACAGTTTCATAGCAGCAGACAGGACAGAACGTCTGAGGGAACAACATGGAGCAAGTGTATCTACATAAACAAGTTCATTGTGTTTATCTCATTAGGCAGCAGCAAAAATCTCACTAAGAGAGATTCAAAGTCTGCTCAAGTAGGAGACAGAGGTAAAGGACCACAGTTGGCAGCAAAGACCTAATGAAGAAGCCAGGGAAATGAAAAGTGAACGGGGAGCAGGAGAAGTAATAATGGTTAGCTTTAGAATGCTTTATAAGAAATAAGCCCAAGACTAGAGAGATGGCTCTGTAGTTTAGAGCACTGGCTGTTCTCTCAGGGGACCTGGGTTCAGTTCCCATCACTCACATGGCAGCTCACAACCACCCATAACTCCAATTCCATGGGATCTGATGCCCTCTTCTGACCTCCACAGGCACCAGGCACACATGTGGTGTACAGGCATACATTCAAGCAAAGCACCCATACACATAAATTAAATAAATCTAAAAAATAGCCAAACACTTGAGCTCCCACATCCATCACTGACCAGCATCATGGTCCAGACAAGCTGTGTAGTCTTTTAGACTTTCCAGGATGGCTCATAAACCAATGACTACATGAATATGTTTCCTGGTGTTCTAGTGTGTGGTAGCCTTTGGTAAGCATTAACTATGAGCACTGGAAACTACTTATAAAACACAGAGGCTGGAGAAAGCTCAGCAGTTCAGAGCATTTGCTACTCTCGAAAAGACTGGAGTTTGGTTCCTGGCACCCACACAGTGGCTTACAACTATCCATAACTACAACTTCGGGGGGTATGACACTCTCTTCTGGCTTCCACAGGCACCCACATGCATATACCCACACACAGACCCATACATATTAAATAAATAAATAAACAAACAAATAAATAAATAAACAAATAAATAAATAAATAAATAAATAAATAAATAAATAAGATAGTGCTTGGGGAAAGACTGGGTGCCATAGAAACATTCCTAGGGGCTTGGATCTAGACCAGGGGTTTCCAATGTGAACCAGAGGCAGCTGCATTGCCCTGGAGCCTATTATAAAGCAAGTTCTCAGGTGTCACTCAATCTGAGTCAGGACCTTAGGGGCCAAGTCCTCCAACCGGCTTTCAGTGCACCCATCCATATGGTAGAATGTGAGAATCTTCTACACAAAGGAATTTAAGTTGATGGTCCTACTCAGCACCCAGCTTCCTAAGTGGGGTCATGTAGATCAGACAAAATATAGTCACAGGTGTGAAAATCTACACAAATCAGCTTTGCCCTTTGTTTGGGAAATTTCTCCCCCTGCCCCACCCCGTCTCTCAGTGTCTCTCTGTCTCTCTCCCTATCCTCCTCTTTCCCTGCCTCTCTCTCCCTCCCTCCCTCTCTCCCCCTTCCCTTCTCTCCCTCTCCCTCCCCAATTCAAGCCCCTCCTTCATGTTATGCAGGAATACCACCACACTTGTTCTTTTGCTTAAGCTATCCCTCTTGATTTTAGAGGAAAACCACTTTCCTTTTAAGACCCCCTCATGCTGCCTCCAATAGGAGACACCATCCCCACTAATGCTTTCCTACCTCAAGGCTTGACCATATCCTGATGCCTGTACCTACCCCTCTGTGGTTACAAGGTTCTCTCTTCTAGTAAAAATCACTCCAAAGGGTCACTGGTCTCAAGTTTCCTTCCCCAAGAACCCACTGAACTTGCCCCTTTTGGTCATATACAGTGAATTTGTTGTCATTCAGTAAATCCTGACATTGTAGAAAGACACAAACATGCCTGTTTCTGACAGCATGTGGACAACACCCCCTGTCTGTTCACCATCACATCCTACATACTCTCACATCTCCCAAGATCACTTGCAGTAGGGCTTGAGGCAGGTGATAGTAACAGCTGTAATCCAGGTGAGGGCCCATAAGCCTCCTCCCCCTCCTTCCATCAGGGAGTGTCAATAGCTCCATTGACCACCATTACCATACACTATTTATTAGTTAGCTCCTTTTGTTGCCATGGATACCACTGGGCTAAGACTATTTCAACTCCAAGATGGTGATAAGATGATCATGTTATACCCCAGGAAAAAGCCACATTATAATTACATCTCAGGGGCTAGATGTCCTGACAGATAGAATGTCAAATATGAGGACAAGAACCTTCAACGGCAGGAAAAAAACACACTCTCCTCACAAAGCCACAGCCTGACATCCTAAAGGAATAAAACACCCAGGACAGCCTTATTGGTGTTGTTAAATAATGAAGTTATAAAGTGTTTGTGATGCTGGCCCATGTACTCATGAGCAGTAAAAGCTCCCCAGCATAGTTTTATAATGAAACAGGCCAACTAGAGAGGGGAAGAGAATGAGAAGCCCTGTTTAGGTGAAATGGCATCTTGTTACCCATGTTCTGTAAAGCAGATAAGTTGCTTTAATTTTTTGTGTCAACCCAGAAAGTTAATTCAAAACTCAGACTTGGTTGTTTTGTCATAAATCTGCAGGGCACATCCCTGTTTAAGAGCACGAGGTGGGTTCTTGAGTTAGCTGTGAAGGTTATAATGACAGAAGTCCACACTAGTTGAAATCTTTCTTCCAAGTGACATGGAGCAGAAAGCGGGAATGGCTGGGCTCTGAGCCTGCAGAGCTCGGGTCCACTCTGAGGTTCCCTCAGTGGAATAGGGAGTGCTCTCCCCCTGAGTCCCTGAGCCAAGCTGGCATTTCACTTTGGGAATACTGCACTAGCTTCAAGTCTAGAGGAACAGTGACAATGGGGCTACGGAAGGGCTCGGGCATTAAAGAGCCTGTGTGCAAGCCTGAAGATCTGAGTTTTGACCCCTGGGACCCATGAAAGTCAGGCCTGGCGGCATGTGCCTGAAATCTCAGCACAGGGGAGTAGAGGAGAAAGGAGAGATCCCTGAAGTGTGCAAGCCATCCAGTGTACCTCCTCAGTGAGCACCCAGTCTCAAAAGATAAGATGTGCAACTGAGCAAGGCGAGCTACCCAACCTGTGGCTTCCATATCCACGCACATAAACATGCACACACACATACACACACACACACACACACACACACACACACACACACACACGCCTGTGGAGTGCTCAGCCCTAAAGGACATCTATGCCACACCCCTCCTGCCACACCAAAGAACATTGTGAAAGAGGGTGAGGTGGTTTGAAAGAAAATGGCCCCCAAAGGGAATGGCACTATTAGGAGGCGTGGCCTTGTTAGAGTAGGTGTGGTCTTGTTGCAGGAAGTGTGTCACTGTGGAGGCGGGCTTTGAGGTCTCATATATGCTCAAGATACTGCCCCGTGTGGTAGTCCGCTTCCTGTTGCCTGTATATAAAGATGCAGCCAGCACCACGTCTACCTGAATGTCGCCATGCTCCCTGCCATGATGACATTGGACAAAATCTCTAAGTTGCCATCTCAATGAAATGTTTTCCTTTATAAGAGTTGCTGTGGCCATGGTGTCTTGTCACAGCAGTAGAAACACTAACTGAGACAGTGGGCGAAAGAAAGACTATGAGAGCCAGGGTTGGGGAGGAGGAGTGTGCTGCAAAATAGTGTCTTCTGGCCATGGCAGGGCCATCGCACTCAGGAATTCATGGCAGCTATGACTGCGTGTGCCAGACCAAACCAACCAGCACTTCCGCATGGAAACGGGTGGGGCTTATGAGACCACTCCCAGCTGAGGAGCTGTTGGTAGGTGAAGACTGACAGAAGAGTTGTCATCTGGGGTATGGGCCCTGGTTCATTGCCCATGTCCATGCCCCTGCCCCAGTGAACGGTCCTACACCCGTGCACATCCAGGCAGCACTAACTGACTCCGCTGGGAAGAGAGGGAAGAGGACCAGATAAAGTTGGGAGGGGGTGTTGTGGAATCTGGAAGGAGTTGCAGTGGGGAAGTGTGGGTCGGATATGATTTAACTACTTTGCACAGTACGTGACATTCTCGAAGAACAAACACAATCTATTCTTAAAAATGGTGCCAGTATTGCAGCAAGCTAGTGCATATGGAATAATCGAGAAGCTGAGGATATGATAATAGTTTGCACTTTGAAACAAAACTCAGGCTGCAGAGAGGAGTCGTGGGAAACCCCTCACAGTGTGAACTGTGGACTGTCTCAGAGGAGAGGCAGCTTCTTGCACTAGTCTGTGCTCCTGTGGGCACACTCGTTTACCGGTGCGGAGGAGAGTGACTCTTGGGGGCTTGGACGTGGAATGTCCCTCCTAGGCTCATGTGTTTGTACATCTGATCACGAGCTCATGGTACTGTTTCGGGAAGCTGTGGGGTCTTTAAAGGGTAGGGTCTTAGCAGGAAGACGTGGTTCACAAGGAGGGCCTTGCAGTTTCTGTTCCAGTCCTCACTCTGCCTCTCCCTCCCTTTGCTTCCTGGTCCCCACCCCCCCAATCATGAGCAAGCTCCCATAACCACAGCTGCAGGCCTTCCTACCACCTTCTCTTGCCCAAGCCAGGATGGTATGCATCACCCTAAACTGTGAGCCAGAACGGGTCTGTCTTCCTTCCACGGCTTCAGCCAGGTATTTCATCATAGCCACAAGAAAAACAACCACTGCAGAAGCTGTCTGAATTGTTCTCTCTCTCATTTATGAAAGCATCAATCAGAAGAAAGTTGTTAAGCATCTACTCCCTTCTGGGCATGGCATTTGAAAATGAGGGTACAATGGTAAATAAGCCAGCTGCAGCTGTCACTGTGGAATCAGACCTTCTCAGAGAAGACAGGAAGAAAGACTGCATGAGTCATTCCTATGACCTTGGGCAAGTCTGGATGGAGCTTAAGCATACAGAAGATGGATGCTAGTTGGGGTAAATCAGAAGAGGCTTCCTGGAGGAGGAGGTATTTACTTTGGGTCTTGAAGATGGTTTGTCTTGAGAGGAGGTGAAGGGTGTTAACAAGACCAAGAGCACTGTGGGCAGTGAGTGTAAGGAGTTAGCTGAAAGACTCAGGGAGTGTGGAGGTAGAGGGGACAGAGAGAATGTAAGAGTCCAAGGACGGGGTGGAGAGCTGTGAAATGCTGTCCTCTGGACACGCCGTGACTATTGCACACAGCTCACAGCAGCTGTGGTTTTCTGCACATATCAAGGCACAATGTCCAGCATGGAGGAGGAGGGGCTCCCAAGTCCCCACCCCTCGATGAGGAGTTATTGGCAACTGATTTTGGAAGAGGAAGAGTCACATTCTTTGTAGGGGTAGCCACTGGTATGTTTCCCATACCTCAGTGAATGAGTCCATGTCCATGTGCATATGAGCAGCACTTACTGGACTCTGGTTGAAAACAAAAATTCTAAAGTGGACATGAAATTGTGAGGGACTGAAGGAGAGTTATGGGGAGGGAACTGAGGATGAATATGATCAAGACATATGCATGAAGTTTTCAAAAAAAATGGTTTTTTTAAATATAAAAGGAAAATTTTATTTTTATGTCTTTTCAATTTTTATTTGACATTGTTATTTAATTTGTATGAGCATCTATACCATATGCATGCCAGGTGTCCATGGAGGTCAGAAGATGACATCAGATCCCCTAGAACTGGAGTTATGGACAGTTGTGAGCTGGAAATTTAACTCAGGTCCTCTGCAAGAACAGGTGTTCTTAACTGCTGAGCAAGCTCTCCAGTCCTAAAATACTTTTAAAAATAAGCTACTGGCATATGTAAAGAGCCCCTAAATCTTGACATATCCACTAAGTATATGTTACTCCCCTCAGATCTGTGTGCTGTGGTAAGAGCTTTCCCCCCATGTAGCCATCTTGAGCACATAGTGTTGACAATCCCGAGAGGGTCCAGGTGCAGGGGAGTTTGCCAGGTTTGAGAGTCCTTCCAGAAGAGATGAAGAATATGGGTGAGCTAAAACCAAAACAGAGTACAATGAAAATGCTCTTAGATTACTGAACTACAAGCCAAGTTGATGTGTTAGTCAGGATCGGGCTGGTTATGCTGTCATAACAAATTAATCCTAACAAACACAAAAAGGTTTCTTTCTTTTTGAAAAAGTCCTTGTGAATGTGTGTGTGTGTGTGTGTGTGTGTGTGTGTGTGTACACATGTGCATCATATGTGTGTGTGCTAGCATGCACATTTGTATATAAAATATGTGTATATGTAAGCATGTGAGTGCAGACATATACATACCATGGTGCACATGTGTGATGGTGCATTTGTGAGGTCAGAGGATAACTTCGGGTGTCTATCCTAGCCTTCTCTCTCCTTTGAGTCAGGATTTATTATTATTCACAGCTGAGAGGTTTAATGATGGATCTGAAGACCAAAGGCTCAAAAGATGAATAATACCATTGAGAATAAAACAAAACACAGGTGCAGGAAGTAGATGGTACACCCTAGGCATCCAGGAGAGTAGACATTGTGCTTTGCCCCTGCCCTTCAGCCATGCCTGGAAGCTTAGTCTTTGGAGGGATAGCTTGTTAGTTACTTTTCTATTGCTGTGATAAAACACCATGACCAAGGTAACTTATAAAATGAAGCATTTAATTTGGAGCTCATGATTCCAGACAATTATGGTCTATGACCATCATGCTTGGGAGCATGGCACCAGACAAGCAGGCATGGCACTGGAGCAATAGCTGAGGACATATATCTAATATACAAGCATGAGACAGAGAGAACTAACTGGAAATGGCATGGGCTATTGAAACCTCAAAGCCCACACCCCCAGTTACATACTTCCTTAAACAAGGCCACACCTCCTAATCCTTCCCAAACAATTCCACAAACTGGGTACCAAGAATGCAAACATATGAGCCAATGGGGGCCATTTTCATTCAAAGCACGGTAGATGGAGAGTGGAGTTTTTGACGAGTAGGACATGCTGGAAGTCTAAGATCTTTTGTCTACACTGGGGTGCAGTTACCACATGGAATGGAAGGGGAAACAGCAGGAGGCTTGCCCCCCCCCAGCAAGTGGTGTAAAATAATATGATCAGAGATGTGGGTTTCCTCAGTGTGGTGGGAAAGCAAGCCGAAAATAACTGAGGCCTTTGCAAGGCAAATTGCAGCAAGCAAATCTAAAACAGTGTCTACTTGGTGCCTACAGGAGGGTGGCTGAGTAGCCTCAGTAACAGGCTAAACACAGAGAAAGCGCTAATCCTTCAGAAAACAAATGCGTACCACTAAACGGGTTTCATATCACACTTTTGCATTCACCATTTGAAGGCGTTTGAGAAGCTAACAGGGAAAGAATTAGCCACTTCAGCTGTAATACCTTGGATAATAGACTAATCCAGTTAAAAGTTTATAGGCCTTTTGATCAAAAGCCAGAGAAGTTGCCTAGGAAATGAATCAGAGCCACTTCTAAAATGTCCAAAAATAGTCATTTAAAAGAAAGCTTTTTTCTTGTACCTGAAATATTCCAGGAGAGAGATGAAGGCTGACCTAGCGCTGTGGTTTAACACAGTGTGAGCAACACTGCAGACATACGGTCCTCCAAACCTGAGGCAAAGTGGAAAATAAAAGTAGCTTCAAAAGATGCATGGAATATGGAATTTTGATTTTAGGAAATCTGAACCAAGAACAGAGGAAGGGCCACAGATTGTCTAGTAGAGAAAGGAAGTTCTCTGCCATTTATATTGTCTGAAAAACTATGTGAAAAGAACTCAGGTAAGAGCAAGATGTATCTCTCATAGCTAAAATAAAAGGCAGACAATAATAAAAGTTGGCAAGGATGTGGAGCAAGTGAAACTTGCATTTTGCTGATAAGGGTGTATAGGGAATCTCCTTGGAAGTATCTACTAAGATTCACATGGCATACATCCTGTGACCTGGCAGTTCACCTTCTTTGTAGGTGCCTAAGACAACTCTTACAGTTAACTTCAGCTGCCATCTTGACTTAGTCCAGAGTCACCTGAGAAAGAGTCTCAGTTTGAGGGATTGCCAAGATCATTACTGGCCTGTGGGCATGTCTATGGGGAACCATCTTGACTGTTAATTGATGTAGAAGAGCACAGCCCATTGTGGGCAACATTATCCCCTAGGCAGGTAGCCCTGGACTAGATAAGAAAACTAGCTAAGCATGGGTCTGGGATTGAACCAGCAAACAGCACTCCTTCATGGTTTCTGCTTCAAGTTCCTTCTTGAGTTTCCACCCTAACATCCATAATGGACTGTGACCAGGAAGTGCAAGCCAAATCACCTTTTTTCCCCTAGGCTGTTTTGGTTTTGGTCAGAGTGTTTTTAATCACAGCAACAGAAAGGAAGCTAGACAGCAACCAAATGCAAATACCTGAATATGTACACATAGATATTTTCTACAGTGGTTTTCGCAATAGCACCAAGATGAAAACAATACGTGTCTATAACGATAGGATAAATTGGTAAACTAAGACAGTGATGAAAGAGAATGAACTATTGTTACATGCAGTGTGAGAAATACCCCTAGGCTCCATCTTGGAAACAAAGAGTTTGTCATAGGCCATTCCCTCCTTTTACAGCTCAGTGCTGGTTTCCTTTGATAAAGACCAATGTGGTGACAGCCTGGAAGGGATTGAATTTAGAGGCTTACATTCAAGAGCCCAAGGGGTATGTTAGAGAGTCCACTGGGATCTGGGAAGGTTCAGTATCTTAATCCAGGGTGTAGAGTATAGAATATGCAATCAGCTCCTCATGTTCTGGGTTCCACACCCACAGATTCAGCCACATGCATATGGACAAATATTTAGGGGGGAAATCCCAGGCACACTATATTCACGAGGGCTTCTTCCTGTCCTTATTCTCTGAACATCATGGTAGACACCATCATTTGTATAACATTTGCATGGCCTTAGGTATTGTAAGGATCTAGAGTTAGTTGAAGTAAAACAGAGGACATGTGTGGCTCATAAGCAGATATCATACCATGTTGCTGAAGGAAATGAGCATATGCAGACTTTATCCTCAAGGGGTCCTCGAACCAGCAGCCACAGACAACTATACACTCATCCTGAGGAAGGTACTTATGCTTGGCTACCATGAAGAATATGTTTATAATGTGTCTTAGAGGTGGAGAGATAGCTCCCTGGCTAAGAGCACATACTGCTCTTTCAGAGTACCACCAAGTTCTGTTACCAGCACCCATATCAGATGTCACCACCTCCATTAACTTCAGCTCTAAGGGGTCTAATGCCCTCTCTGGCCTCCATAAAACCACACACAGACACAAACATATACATACATATAAATATGTATGTAATTAAAAATTAAATAGAATTTTTAATAATAATAAATAATCTTTATGTGATCGTCATTACAACTATCTCTGGCTGGTGCCAGAGCCAGGCTCTTATTTGCATATTTTTCAGATGTTTATGGTTTCCACTCAGTTACAGATTTTGATTATAGCTTCTTGTCCTGCAACATTTTAAAGGGTCTCTTACATGAACACAGCACCATCATTAGAACCAACCAGAGGCTTGGCTAGCTTTGCAGTGGACCTGAGCAGTTTAGGAAAACACTAGAGGCCACCAGCCAAGGACAGGCACAGGACCTGCCATGTGCCTCTGGCCTCAGCCTGGCCTGGCTCAAAGGCTTCCTCCAATGAAGGAATCCCTCAAAAGAAGAAGGGAGGGTTGCGTAGTCTATAAATTGCTTGCCTTGAAAGCATGAAGACCTGAGTCTGACTCCAGTACCCACAGACCTGAGTCTGACTCCCAGGACCCACAGACCTGAGTATGACCCTCAGTACCCATAGACCTGAGTCTTACCCCAGTACCTACAGACTAGAGTCTCACCCCCAGAACCTACAGATCTGAGTCTTACCCTAGTACATACAGACCCAAGTCTGACCCCTCAGTACCTACATAAAAAGCCAGGCACAGTGCTGTACCCTTGAAATCCCAGCCCCAGGAAGGTGGAAACAGAATCGTAGTCTAGCCTAACTGGGAGCTTCAGGTCAATGAGAGGCCTTGTCTCAATCAAAGGTAGACGGTGTTCCCAAGTGACAAGTCCTGAGACTGTCATCAGGCCTCACAAGTACGCACACGCAGGTGCTTGTGTACCTGTACATACATGTGCACACATACACACATGCATTCTTCGTTAAAGGAGAAAGGAAAGCCTTCAGTGTCCCACAAAGGAGAAATTTCATGCAATGTGTCTCTCTCTGGGCTTCAATCATCATCCCCAAACACCACTTTCTACCAACTCTCTCTCATATCTCCCTACCCTGTGTGGTAACTGTCTAACACACCATACATTTCCCCCGAGGGACGTGGTGTCTTTTTGCTTGTCCTATTTCAGAACCACCATGTTCCCACTGAGCCGCCTTGAGTGGACCCATGTCTTGCTACCACATATTAAATTTAGATTACAGAATATACCACCTATAATAACATCCTTTTAGTAATTATTTCAGTAATTTCTCACCCTCCTAGGTTTATCCTGCTTCAAAGCCTCCTGACTTTAAATTATAAAGTGATCAGCTTTCTCTGTGACTGTGAGTTTTTCCAGAGCAGAGACCCCCCTTTACTCTTTGAAGTTTGAGGGAGGACAGTGAAGAAAAGAAGTAGTTTTTGTTGTTGTTGTTGTTGTTGTTGTTTGTTTGTTTGTTTGTTTGTTTGTTTGTTTTTTGTTGTTGTTTTGGTTTGGGTTGGGTTTTTTTGGTGGAAAAAGCTCAGAGAATTCCTGAGCCAATGTTAGCAGTCAGAGGCAGAGGAACATCACTATTGTCTCAGCACAAACCTGCTGTTAACAGCAACAATAAAATACAGGGTAAGGACAGCTTAGCCTGTGGTCTGCTGGGAGAATTGGGCCGCAATATTGTCCGTGTCCCTTGTGAGACGTAAAGCAATGTAAACAGCTTATAAATATTGATGCAGCCCTCTGCTGCTGCAGCTGAATACTGTAGAAATCGATCTAAATTGCATGTGGCACCCAGCCACCTGCAGAAAAGAATGTAAGTAGGAAATTCTTGGACTTACTTGTGTTTCCACAGGTCTTGAGCGGGTTGGTGGAGAGGGGGTGACATGAGATTCAGAATGAGAAGGGCCTTGTTTGGATTGATTCTCCCACTGACCTTAGGCTGAACCTCCTTGAGAAAGAAATGTCACCGCTTGGATCTCCATAAGGCTGTTGGCCAAGCTACAAGCTCCCTGCTCTGAGGCTGGTACAGCATGCGCTTCCACATGGCTCTCTGGGAGCAGGGTGGTCTGTGTGGTGGATGCAGAGACAGATCCTTCGGCCTTCACATCCCTGCAAGCAGCTGTTAGGTCATTTTCCTTCTTGTTACCCTTATTGTAGAGACTGCTGGTCCAGCTTCCTTCTTCTGGGCACCACCAGTAAAGGGCAGAGTCTGCTGTGGCCACACCTTTGGCCTATGCTCTGTTCCCTGCCCAAACCACCATGGTTGCCCAATCCATGGGTCCCACTAGAAAGGCCTAGAAGTTTTTTAAAAGACATGTGTTGTTGACTTGCTAGAATACACAAGTCCATCTTGTGTCAACTCATGTTACAGATTGTCAAGGTTAAGATGAGGATCTGTCATGAAGCAGATGGGGACGACAAAACTGCAGTTTCTAATTTTAAAAATTCAAAACATACCAGGGACCTGGTCTCTGTTATAGCATTGGAGTGGGTGGTCCTTGACCTTTGTAAATATAATAATTTATTATTCTCACACACACACACACACACACACACACACACACACACACACAGAGAGAGAGAGAGAGAGAGAGAGAGAGAGAGAAAGAGAAAGAGAGAGGTCTGTGCTCAATAACCATCCGATTTTAGCCAGTTCTATAAAGGAACATGGTAAAAATGCATGGTCTGGTCGCAAAGTGTTCCGGGTTGTCAACACCTATGGAGTCTCTTGTCAGCAGTGGGTGACAACTGAGTTCATCACTTCTGGATTCTGTCCTTGTCTCACCTCCTCCAAATTCAGGTGGTGATAAAGGGCACCAGGCTGGCCTTGGTCCCAGCCTCCCTGAAACTGTGCATCCTTTCAGGGCTTGCTGAGAGAGATGCTTACCTGCAGGAAAGTCTTTCCAACCCCAACAGTTTGAGTGGGTTTTTTGTTTTGTTTTGTTTTTTGTTTTTTGGGGGGTTTTTTGCCACCCTTTAGAGCTCAGGTTCCAAACTCCTACCCAGCAATGATTATTAGGGTCATCTGAGCCAATAGCACCAAGCCCCATTTAGACCCACACCCCTCTGCCTGGAATGTTCTTCCTTTACCTAGCTGAGTGAGACTCAGCCCCCAAATTCCAGCTAAAATATGACTTCCCCAAGAAAGCCCTCCCCGCCCACCTCCCCACCATGGCACCTGCTCTGATGCTCTGCTCTCAACAGGAACTTCTTCCTTGTGCACTGTCTTAGGGTTTTATTGCTGTGAAGAGACACCATGACCACGGCAACTCTTACAAAGAAAACATTGAATTGAGGTGGCAGCTTAGTTTCAGAGGTTTAGTCCATTATCATTATGACAGGGAGCATGGCCGAGTGCAGGCAGACGTGGTGCTGGCTACATCTTGACCAGAAGACATGCTTCCTCCAACAAGACCACACCTCCTGTTAGTGCCACTCCCTTTGGGGGTTGTTTTCTTTCACACCACCACATGCACCCATCACTACAGTTAGGAATGAAGATGTGACTGTGACATCAGGGTCCCCATGCTCATGCACTGAATTCAGGATCCATGTTGGGGTTGTGCTCCTTAATGCCAGCACCTACCACTGGGATGCCTGCCCATAGCAGACACTCTGATAATAGTCTGGCTGAGGGAGGAAGGCAGGGGTAGAGGGGCTCGAGGCTGTCTGCTGGTGGCATCCATTCTCCTGAGCAGTTAAGTTACCCTTGGACCATAGGGCTGAACCTATTTAACTTTTCTAAACCCAATCCCAATAGGATCGTGTCTCCTGCTCCTTCTGTTTCCCTTCAGTGCAGGCCTAGGGTCCACTGAGGGTGGCTGCTCCCCACCAACCAGTACTGTCCCCATGCTGCCAAGTCCTTCCCACGCCACATCCCTCCAATCCCCCAGATTCCATGTTGGGCTTTTGGAGTCAATCACTCTGTGCGCCCAGGCAAACTTCTGGCTGCCCCTACCCTGTCAGCTGGCTTGGGTTCCCCCTAGCTCTCAAATCCCACCTCTGTGACCACATCTGGCAGGACATCCAAGACTCTGGCTGCTTGTTTCACTCTGTGGAATTGCTGGGAGGTGCACCCTAATGGGAGAGCAGAGTGAGAACCATGGGATGGAGCAGTGACTCAGCAGTTAAGGGCATTTCCAGCTCCTTCAGTGGAACTGAGTTCCGTTGCCAGCACCCATGTCAGGAGGCTCACAACCACCTGTAACTCCAGCTTCAAGACACCTAGTGCCCTCTTCTGGCCCCAGTGGGTGCTGCACTCACATGCATAAACTAACACAGAGACTGGGAGACATACACTTTTTTTCAAAGAGAACCAACCCTGTTCCCAACACTCCAGTCCTGTGCCACAACTCCTAGAACTACCGCTTTTTCACGGAAGATGAAACAGCCAGAGCCCGTGTCTGTCAGCACCCAAGGAGAGAGAATCACTTTCTCATTCTAACTGGCTGGGCCACCAAAGGCAGCGGGGGTGACTAGCACTTTCCTATCAAGATCATCATATCCCTTTCTTAGGCACTCCCCTGCAGTCCGCCCACAGGAAACAGAAATAATTTCGGTTGTGTCAGTTAATGAAACAGACCCAGAGTTGAAATGTCACTACATCTGTCTCGACCTTACCATCCCACAGATACATTTTGACCAAGAAGCATCTGGATTTGCATAATGTGATTGAAAAATGCACTATTAGAAGAATAAATCAGCATGTGATCTACATGAATAATGTCTTTGTAACAAATGGGTGAAGATGAGGACATTCACTCAATGCTTTTATACGAAAATAGATTTAAGGATGCGTAGCTGTGTCACCATGAGTCCTTTGTAGGTACAGAGGTCAAAAGTTCCCGTGAGACTTCTGGCCAGTGCAGCAAGTGGCCTGGAGAGGTATGGAGGGCCTATGTTAGTGTCATTCCTGCTGGGTGAGTGGTCTTGCCATCGCACCTGGCACCAAAGTTATGAGCACCCATAAACTGACTGAGGCCACACGCAGTCTAGAGCGTCACACCAGTGAGCAACCTAAAAACACCAGCTCCTATTACCATTAGAGAGATGATAGAATCATTACATTCATTGAGATTGCTGGAATTAGTATCAAACTGTAAAATGGAAGTCATCTTTATTTTCTTACTACTCAATTCATATTAATTTATTATGTGGGTGCCAAGAAAAACTTCCCTTAATATCAGAACCAGAAGAAATCTTACAGATCTCCCCTCAAACAAGTTAACACATTTGGCGCCTTTCTTAAGGGCATACAAGTAGTTTCTAGTGAAAGGCAGGACTGGCCTTTTCATTGAGAGCATCCAAGACAGGCTACAAGTACCCCATCATTGTGACATGCACACATACCTGGACAGCTCTGTCATAGTCTACTTTTCTATTAGAAGGATAAATTCGTAACCAAAAAAAATAAAAATAAAAACTTGGAGAGGAAATGGTTTGTTTCATCTTAAACTTCTAGATAACCGCCCATCACAGAGATCAGTGAGGACTGGAACTCAAGAGCCTGGAGGCAAGAACTGAAGCAGAACCATGGAGAAACACTGTTCACTGTTCACTGGCTTGCTCCCAGCCTCATGTTCAACTATCTTTCTTACACTTTCCCAGGCCACCTTTCCTGGTACTGTACAGGGCTGGGACTTCCCACATCAATCAACAATTATGAAAATGCCATGCAGGCATGCCTATGGACCATTCTGAAGGAGGCAGTTCTTCAAATGAAATTTGTTCTTCCTAGGTGGTCCTAGTTTGTGTCAAGTTGACAAAAACTACCCAGCGCAAGCTCCATCTCTAAATCCCAAACTCACACAAACCCTTTAATGGCCACACTAATAGCTAAATGTGTTCCATTTGCTATCAGCTTCATGACTGCCTTCCCCCTTAAATCTCAATAACGCCCGGGATGCTCTTTCAAAAGCTGTGCTATAACTGGCTATTTGCCATCATAAAGATGGGAGAAATTCGGATTAATCACCTTTTAAGGGGGTGTATTTAAAGAGATTTCAAATTGCAAAATTAAACACACACACACACACACACACACACACACACACACACACACACACACACAAGATGATTTTTCCATTAATGTCTTCCCCTCAGGGTAATGGCTTCCTGACTGCAGCCAGGCTGAGGGCTACTTGCCCTTCTAGAAGGAGCACGCTAGAACAGTAGCTCCTAGGAAAATCCTTTGCAGGTACTGGGAAAGCCCCAGCCCTGACGGCTTCTTCTGAGGACCCTCATGCTGGCATTGTGATCCCTGCATGTTGCAAACATCCCCCTTCCAAAAGGGGTTTCCTATTGGGAATATAGACTACACCAACTGGCACTCAAAGATAATTGCAGTGGACATTAAAACTCGAGAGTACCAATAAGGAGGCATGTTGGACACACTGCTATTTTCATTCTTATTTTTAAATAATCCGTTTCCAGCTCCACAATGGTTAGCATCCAGGCAGAGCCCAAGAAGGAGTCCATTCATTGCCAAGTTTCTCCAGGCCTTTTTCTTCCTTTGTAACTCTGTGTTTGAGGGAACTTGGCTGTGTGACTGGCTAATTAGCAAGAGTCACCTTGAGAAATGTCCCCAGTGGCCATGCTGAGTTTGTAATGGGGTGGTTATACCTAGACAGCTTGGTCAACCTGTGTGGACAGCGATTCATTCGGGGACACGAGAACCTCATTAGCTGATAAAATGAAGTCCTCCCAAGCTACCCATCCCTGTGGATCCCTCCACTTCTTTCATTTTTTTCTAAATGTTTTAGAGCTATGCAGGTTTGGTACTTTGAAAAGCTCAGATCATTGTTAGACACCTGAGACTGGATGGCTAACAACTTAGACTCTATTATCCAAAGAATCTGCAGAGAATCTGTGTCAGTCTGGTGAGACACACTGAAATTATTAACAAGCATGGCTTTTACTCAACAACCTTCCCTCTGCAAAGCCTGCTTGGTAAAACTCAATATGTGAGTTTGTATGTTCCTGGATGCCAGCTGAGAGATTGGTTTTTATTTGGTTGGTTTTGTGTATTTTGTTGTTTGGGGGCCTTGGGTGGTTTTGTTGTTTTGTTTTGTTTTGTTTGTTTTGTTTTCATTTGGCTCATTTTAGGGGGGTGCTTTTGGATGGACTCGAACTTATGATCTCCTTGCCTCAGCATTCCCAGTGTTGGAGTTCAGGTGTGCTGTTTGATTTTGCAGGTGCCACAAAGAATGTCCACCCGCTATACTGTACAATCCCATGTCCTGGTTTCAATATGTTGCTGGGATAAATATATGACAAAAATCAACAAAGGGGAGGGGGTATTTTAGCTCACACTTCTAGGTTACAGTCAATTCTTGTGGGGAGGTTGAGGCAGGGGGACTCTGGCATCACATCAGCAGTCAGGAACAGAGAGTGATGAATGCATGCAAGCTTACTTCAGCAACCCACTTCCTCTACCTCAAATAGCCCAGGACCCACACCCAGGGATCACCATTTCAGGCCGAGTCTTCCCACACCAGCTTCAGCATCAAGACCATTCCCCACAGACATCCACGCAGGCCAACCTGATCTAGACAACCTCTTACTGAGACTCTCCCAAGGCAATTCTAGACTGTGTTAAGCTGAGAATTAACTCAGCAGCCCATGTCCTATAGTATGAACTACACTTTGGTTCATGAAAAGTAACTGACAGTGTGTTGTCAGACTAGAAAGAAGGATGTGCCTATCACTGCTCTGTGGGGGAGACTATGAGCACTACCTATGTGCGATTTTGACACACTGTGTAAGGTTAAATGGCACGGGTAGTGTGCATCTCTACTTTACTTCAGGAGAGAATGGGAACAGATGAAAAATAAACATAAAGGGAAGTTTACTCACAATAAAATGTTGCAAATGATTCTTTCACCTTTAAAATATAAAATTATATATAAAGTGCAGTAGTTACTCCACAACTGTAATTTCAGCTCTCAAAAGGCTGAGGCAGGAGGATTGCCACAAGACTGAGGCTGCCTAGGGTACAGTGAGTTTGAAGCCAGTCTTGGCTAGAGTGCCAGATCTTGCCTCAAAAAATCTCAAAGGGAAAAAAATAGATATTGGTTTAAAAAAAAAATTATAAGGAAAGATCCATGAATAAATGTCTGTGTGGTTTAGTGATGGTGATGGCCAGTGGTGTATTTATAAAAAGATAACTTTATCAGGAGCTGGAGAGATGACTTAAGAGCACAGGCTGCTCTTCTGGAGAATATGGGTTCTATTCCCAGAATCTACATGGCAACCCACATCCATATGTAACTCCAGTTCCAAGAGATCTGATGCCCTCTTCTGGCCTCCATAGGCACTGCACACACACAATACACATACATACAGCTACACAGTGTAGCTAGTGGACATTAAAAGAAGGAGAGAGAAGGGAGAGAGAGAGAGAGAGAGAGAGAGAGAGAGAGAGAGAGAGAGAGAGATTGACTCAAAAAAGGAAGGTAGATATTGCCTGAGGAACAACATCTGAGGTTCACTTCTGGCCTCCACACAGGCATATACATGCACCCTCTCACCCACCCCATGTCCCTATATCCACATACACCACCATACACACAAACTTACACACACAGTTATGAAGTTATATAGGAGAGCAATGAGAGCTCCACCTGAGGGGTCATCTGGGCCTGGTGAATCCAGATGCTGCTTGGCTAGGAAGCATCTTCTCTCAAAGTTGGCATCTGCTCTCTATCCCACCTACAGGTCAGCCTGTGTGCTCCTGCTGAGCCCTAAGGAGGTTCACACATTCAAAATGAGCATTTTGGGGGTGTTCATCTCAGCACTATTCATGGTCATTTGTAACAGGTTAAACACTTTCAATTAAAGCTAAAGACAGGAGATTTCTCCATTGAGAAACTTGAGCTAATCAAGTGACTCTAATGTTGGTCTCCATTGCTTCCTTTTTAGGTATTGCTGACAAGCTGACCTTGTGCGAGGCTTTACAATTCTATTAGGTGCCTTCTTAAACATTTGGATGGATGTTTCCAGCTGTGTAGGAAGTCAGTAGTCTTTAGAGCAGAGCCTCAGGATAGGCAGGTTTCAGCTGTTTCTTGCGCTGTGTGATTCTCTCTTTGATGAGTGCAGTCTGGCCACATGAGGCTGGTGATAAGTAGTCATCATGTTACTGTTCACACTCTCCCTTCACCTTACCTCTCTCCAGCCTATATTCAGGGTGGTGCTTTTAAACTTGCCATGATCACAACCACACCAGAGCATGATGGAGCTCAGAGCTTAGGGTAGACATCATATAGATCATGTCCTCACTCTCTACCTGGATTCTGAGATCCAGAGAGGGGCTGTGACTGTCCCAAACCACTCACTTGGTCAGGACAAAGTTGGATGAGTGGATGGGTCTTTAGACTTTGGAAAGAGTTTCCACAGCCATCTCAGACTGCTACCCCCTACCTCTATATCGAAATGTTGCCTGCCTGTGAGTGGCCCCTTGAAACAAGGAATAATCCTGGAAGCGAGGTGGCATAGGTAAGGTGTTCAGAGCATGGCTGTGGATTCACAGATTGAGTTCTAATACTACTTGCTGCAGTGTGTGTGTGTGTGTGTGTGTGTGTGTGTGTGTGTTCATGTGTGGTGTGCATGTGGACAACCTCTGTTGTCAGTCAATCCTTGGGCGCCTTCCACCTTTTGTTTGAAATAAGGTCAGACATAGCCCTGGAGCTTTACCACATAGGCCAGGCTCTCTGGCTCACCCACTTCCAGGGATCTCCCTCTCTCCTCCCAAGAGCTGGGACTGCAGTCACTCACCACCATGCCTGGGCTTTCTGTATGGGTTTTGGGAATCTGAACTCAGGCCCCCACACTTGTGAGGCATATGCTTTACCAGCTGAGCCATTTCTTCAGCCCGACTTCCTTCAGGTTTTAGCTCTGTGACCTCGACTTGATTCTTTGGCTTCTCTGTGCCTTGGTTTCCCCTTCTATGAAGTGGGGATGTGGATGGTGTATGCTCATGTGGCAGCTGCCAGCATTCATGGCCCTTCTCTGGTAAAGTACTCAGCACCACAGCTGGATACTAGCTTGAAATCAGACATTTAGCTTGTTCCTACCATGGACACCTCCTGTCCCTGGGTAATACTTAAATAGCACAACTTGAGCCTGAAGTAGTGATGTTTGTCCTGGCTTTTCGACTAGCTTGTAAACTAGGACCCTGAGTCTATTCAGTCTTTCAGACTCAGTTTTTCCTGAGCACCTAGTCTGGAGGCAGCTCAATGTTTATATATATATATATATATATATATATATATATATATATATATATATATGTATGTATGTATGTATGTATGTGTATGTATGTGTATGTGTATGTGTATGTATATGTGTATATGTATATATGTATATGTATATATGTGTATGTATGTATATGTATGTGTGTGTATGTGTGTATGTATGTATGTATGTATGTATGTATGTATGTATATATCTTCTATAGCAGACTGAAAAATGGCATCCATGCCTTCTTCCCAGGAGCCTGTGCCTGTGTTACCTGACCCAGAGGGAGAGACTCTGTAGGTGGAGTTCTTAAGATAGCAAAGGCCTCTGGACTGTCCAGGTTGACCTTAAATGTTGGACAAATGTCCTTGTAAGGGTTGGGAGGGCTGATTTGACTCATAAGAACATGATTAAATGTAACCACAAGCCATGGAATGCAGTGGGTCAGATTCTGGGTTTCCAGTCCCATGGCTGTAAGAAAATAGATCTGTGCTGCTTCAAGCCAAAGGGCTCTCAGTAACTGAGTGCAGCAGCCCCTGGAGGCTGATGAAGACCCCTGTACCCCACTCCAAGGTTAGAAGAGGCTCCCCATTCTGTGTGTACAGCATACCTTCAGTTCACTGCCAGTCAGTCTTGAAATACACCGGCCATTACTTTTCTCATTACTGTGACGAAATACCTGACCAGAAGCAACTCCAGGAAGGAAGGAAGGGTGTGTCTGGACTCACAGATGGAGGTTACAGTCCCTCACAGTGCGGAAGTCCAGTTGGCAGGCAGCTGGTCCCATGGCATCCCCAGTTGGGAAGCCGAGAGAGGTGAATGCTGCTTCTCAGCTCAGCTCACTTTTTCCCTTTTATTCAGTCTCGCAATCCACCCATCTCTCCTTTTCAGTTAAGCATTTCTGGAAATACTCTTGCATGCCCAGGGGTGAATTTCCATGGTGATTCTAAATCCTGTCAGGCAGAAGATGAAGATGAGCCATCACACACTGTGCCAACATCTGGCAGAGCGAAATCCGCTGTGGCGTGGGCAGAGCCAGCAGACCCCTTCCTTGCATCTGACCACCGTGGCTTGTTAACGCCTATCCTTCAGTCCTTCAGCCATGGCTGTTTCTAACACAAAAGGGCTGACAGGGCTCTCTGAAGGAGAGACTAGCTCCAATACGCAAGGTGTCAGGCATTGTTAAGAGGGCCAGCCGCTGCTCTGTTTCTCCTGGTCTGCTGCTCCGTACCTCAGTGTCTGCTCTTATTTCAGAAGAGCCGAGCAAGAGGTTTGACTCTGTTTTGATACCTCTTAGGCAAAGACCAGCAGATGACAGCCATTTCTGTCACACTGGAAAAGACAGAGGAAAGCTACCTTCCCTGGGATATTGCACATCATACTGGTGTGGTGGCATTTAGACAAGCTCGGGTGAGCTTGGTTCTGCGTGACTCCTTCGGCACCACAGAGCTGGTGGTTGGGGCAAGCCTTTTCCCTAGGGTGTCTCCTGAGTCTAGCTAGCCAGGGTCTCATGACCTACCTCCTGCTGCTGCTGCTTGTGTGGCAGGGACCCATCCACAGCGAGCAAACAGGACATCAAGTGTGCACAGCAAGGGCCCTCGGGTTTTCCAGCACTCACAATGATTTGTGCATGAGAGGAAGATCCAAACCTGAGGAGGGATAGAGAGCTGCAAGAGGTCGAATTACCAGAAGAGAATTAGTTGTGTTTATTTTTATTTTTTTAATCAAGGTAAAATTCATACACTATAAATATTAACCATTTTGTTGTTTTTTGTTTGTGGTACTAGAGAGCAAACTTCTAACTAAATTAACCATTTTAAAATGAAAAATTTTATGACATTGAAAGCACTGATAATATTGTGCAAATACCCTTTTTCTATATTTTATCTACACCCATTGAGTAGATGAGCTCTGTACTAGTTACTCTTCTAAGAACAGTAACTCATGGGAAGAGGGGTTGATTCCTGTTCACAGTTTGAGGGATCCCATTCTTTGTAGAAGGGAGGGACATAGTGGCTAAGGTCACAGGAGTGGCTGAGTCCATGGGGCTGGAGCTGTCATTTGACACTGAATCAGGAACCAGAGCCGATATGTACTTTCAGCACACCTACCTCCAGTGACCAACTTGTAGGATGTCTCCTACCTCTTAAAGGTCCTGTAACCTCCCACAAATGTTGAAACTCCATTTAACCAGAGTGATCTAACATGTGGCTTTTTGTGACTATCACTTTACTTAATGACGTTCACTGGCACGTGTGCTCATGGCTGTATAACAGTCCTTTCTATGAGTAGGACAACATTTTTTCTAGATTATCCAGCTCAGCACTGTCTGTGGTCAGCAGCCCACCCAGTCAAAGTCCTTAATCCAACCACATCTGCCAAGTCCCTTGGCCATGTGCAATAAAAGTCTCAGGCCCCAGGGATCATGAAGTCCTGAACACTCTTGGGGCTGATGTTCAGTCCAGTACATATATGAAGAGCTGGGGGTCAGTTAGAAGTTAGCTGTGAAACCTGAGGCTCAAGGGTGCTCTAGCAAAAGGCATGATGTGTACAAAGAGCCCAAGGCAAGCAGTCCTCACCCTGCTATGTATGGGATGGAAAGAAATGCTTAGTCTTTGTTGGTCAAATCAAAGCCTCACATAAGTCTACAAAGGGCAATGCCAAGTCACTAAGAGTTTGGGAAATGGGATGCTGTCTGCATGACAATTTTTGAGAAATGGGGTACTGTCTACATGGCAATTTGGAAAATGGAGTACTGTCTACATGGCATTTTTTAAGTCCCTGTGGACACTTAGTAGGTCAGCAAAGAACTGTGCATTCAGGAAGATACTAGGAAGATGCTTATCACAGAGGATGCTTGGAGGATCTGAGAAATAAGCACACAGCTACAGCCACTCTGGCTCTGTCCACACCTCTGAAGAGTGACCAGAGATAAGAGTTTATCAAGCAGAGCACTTGCCAGGAGCTAGGGGTTTTGTGCAGCATTTGACATTGTAAATGTTGAGTACACAAGAGGAGCTGATATTATGCTCATTGCTATAGAGAAAAACCTGGACTTCTTAGTGTGGGGCACCAACATGAGTGATGAGCAAACAAACCAAGACAACAGAAGGACTTGGTGGGGGAGGGAGATGGCTGATCAGTCGAGTACTTGCTAAACAACTACAGGGACTGAAGTTCTGATCCCCAGAACCCACATAAAATGCTGGGTGAATTAGAAACTGGGGATCCCCAGAGTAAGTGAGTTAGTGAGATGGGCCATATCAGTGAGCTCTTGTAGCTAGAGTTTTCCTGCCTGGCCCAGTCAGGACAAATCTCTCTTACCCGCCAGTCCCACAGTCGCTCAGACCCAACCAAGAAAGCACACAGAAACTTACATTGTTTAGAAACTGTATGGCCGTGGCAGGCTTCTTGTTATCTGCTTCTTCTATCTTAATTTAACCCATTTCTGTTAGTCTATACTTTGCCACATGGCTTGTGGCTTACCAGTGTCTTTACATGTTGCTTTTCATGGCGGCGGCTGGCGGTGTCTCTCCAGCCTTCTACTTCCCAGAATTCTCTTCTCTCTTGTCCCGCCTATACTTCCTGCCTGGCCACTGGCCAATCAGAACTTTATTTACACAGAGCGATATCCACAGCAAGCTCTGGGTTTGATTGAGAGACCTTGACTCAGTGAATAAGATGGAAAAGCAGTGGAAGATGATTCCATAACTTCAACCTCGGGTCTTCATACACATACACACACATGTGCCCATGCATCTACACACGTGTGTCCCCACTCATGCAAAAACATGCATACATTTACATGTACATCACACATATGAAAAATAAAAAGATCAAAAGAAAGAAGGATCCAGTGTGAAGATGAACTGACTTGGCCAAGGAAGTTGTAGATGGCCCATTGGATGAGTCAGGACAACGAATCAGGCTGGCCTGGAATTAACTGGTCTAGCAGAGCTAGAGAAAGCACTTTGGAAAGAGAGAGGAGCTGGAGCCAAGGACCTGTGGCCATTGTAAGAACAGTGGAGGAAAGAGAGAGGAGAAGGAGGCCCATGGGTCAGGCAAGAGCCTGGGCACAGCTAAGACTCTCCAGAGGGACTGAGCCCTGTGTAAACTGGTAGATCACAATGACTGTGTCTTTCTGCTGATACACACAAGAAGCCCTTACAAGTGTGTCCAGCCTGTGATCTGTGACACAGCTGCCCCAGGGTAGCTATGAATGTGACCTGACAGAATCGCAGCCCTACTTACAATGAGATATATTTTTTTTTCTTTTTTGCAGTTTCTTTTTTAATTACATTTACTTAGTAGGGGAGGGTGGCACACAAGCCACAGCATGTGTGTGGAGGTCAGAGGGCACCTGGCAGAGATTGGTTCTCTCCTTCTATCACATGAGACATAGGAATCTACCTCGAGTCTTTCAAGGTTGGCAACAAGCACCTTTACCCACTGAGCCACCTTGCCAGCTCTGCAATTTCTTTTTGTAACTCAGCTGTGTGGTCCTTGAGTGTGAAGTCTGTGGATGACAACATCTGTTGCGGTATCTAAAGGTTGACATGTCTGTGCCTGCACGTGCTTTGAGTGATGGGAGAAACCTCCACAGCTGTGTTTTGGAAAGATCACTCTGGCTTGAATTGAATGTGGAGGAAGGATGGAGAGAGAAGGAAGAAATTCAACAACTAGGAGGCTGTCTTGTCAATCCCAAGAGAAAGTGATGACCCAGGTCACTGACCTCACAGCAGAGACCCAAGAAAGGTGCTGCCTGGGGGCTGTTTGGGAGGGAAAACCCACAGCACTTGTGACAAGCAAAGTGTGAAGGATGACATATGGACAGCTGGCTGGGGCACCACTCGAATTCTTGAGTGACGCAATATGAATTTGAGAAGGGGGTGGGAATTGCAGGTGACTGAGGCCCCTGACCCTCCTGGTTGTGTGGTTGACTGTCTTATTGGTGAAAAAAAAAAGGGTAGTGAGGAAACAGTGAGATTTTAAGGCTGCACCAATACTGAATGGAATGACAGCTTGAAGGCTTGAGTAACAAAATGGCTCAGAGCTATGATGAGCTGGTGCAGTCAGATGGAAGCACTGGAAACCACAGCGGAGGAGCAGGCATTCCATTAAGCCACAGTCCAGGGGGCCAAGCCATGTGTCTCGTCTACAAGGCTCAAATTTAACAAGTATTTGTCAAGCGAGTAAATAAAACTCTCTCCCTATGCCAACAGAGACATAAATTGCCTCATTTATACAAGACAACATGTCCTGTTCTGTTTCGTCCTGTGGAAATCTGAGAACAGAGCTTAAGACTGGAGACCAAAAAGCAAAATGCAGTACATTTGCTGTGAATAATGTACTTAAATTTTTCACTCATCTGGGAGGTCTGAGTATCTGATATGCTCTAGGGACATAATTAACAATTCATTCTTAGCTGGGAGATGATGTGGTGTAGCTAGAAATGGAAGAGGAGACCATTGAGCTACTACAGAGGACTTTCATAAAACTCCCACACTGCAGGACTTCTCAGAGCCTTTATTATTCTCCTAGAAGCATCTAGGACATTCTCAATCTACAGAAAAGAAAGTAAGTAGCTAGGTAGGGTTGTTGGCACGGCCCAGCAGCAGGTAAAAGCCTTGCAGCAAAGCCTGATGAGCTGAGTTTGATTCCCTGGGACCCACATGGTGGAAGGAAAAAACTGACTATCAAGTTGTCCTATGATTCCACACGTGCACAATGACATACACAAACTCGTCTTCTCTCTCTCTCTCTCTCTCTCTCTCTCTCTCTCTCTCTCTCTCTCTCTCTCTCTCTCCTTCTTCCCTCTCTCCCTCTTATTTTTAAAAAGAAAAAAAAAAGAAATCAAGAATAAGTACTTAGACTCGTGACTAATGTAGTGGCATTTTAGGGGAGGAATAAGTTCATGGTAGACAGATTGCTTTGATTTTGATCATACCAAACATTAGCCCAGTAGAAGGCACTATATCTCCAGAGCATATCTTCAGAATACTTGAGCAGGCTGTAAGACCATCCTTCCCATGCTCTCTTACATATTTCTAGAAGGATATTATTTTATACCATAACTATATTCAAGATTCTGCCTACTTCTATATTGCCTGCCTGGGAATTTAATTCTGTTGTCTGGATGGGGGAAGTCGACTTCCTCTCTCAGTTATTGGCCAAATAATAAATGTTGACGTAGCTGTGCAATAAAAATATGCCCTCTATAAATTGCCTTGTTTGTCATTAAGATGTTTCCTAAACAAGTTGGCTACACACTATGTTTTTGTCAGACACTCGCAGCAATCTTAAATTACCTGCTGTGTCTATACATATTCAGTGAGTCATAACAGTACTGTGCCAAGTGGCTTGGGAGAAAATCATTTATACAGATTAGAGGCGGCTTTGGAGGCCCCCAAGCTTATAGCTAGGTTGTGCATAAGTGAATTTGTTTCTGAGTATCTTCATGTTATCGCTCTTTGGATTTATCTGGGTCCCCTCCAACTCCCAGATATCTGTCATCAGTGTCGTCTAGGACAAGTCACACTCTCCCCATCTACATGGACAATCCAGTAGGACCTGGAGACTACAGTGACCAAAGGCCCATTTACCTGTGAGGGAGAAAAGTGTGTTCTCCACTGAAGGGGCTTTCCTTCTCCAATGAAGAGGTTTCAGGCCCAGAACTCCAATGCTAATTCATAGTCAACACATAGAGAGAAGCTTGAGGGCCACTTTAAAGGGATGGGCTTGTCAGAGCAGAAGCAGGGTACCACAGAGGAAGCATGGGTTAATTCTGACTCAGCATTCTTTGGTGTGTATCTATGACTTGGGTCACAGGCATCTTAGAAAAGAAAGAATGAATATTGGTGGCAAAACAAGGCAGAAAAAGGGGGACCCTGTTCAGCTACAGTGAGCAGTGTGTCATTAAGACACACTGAGCCAGAGTGACTCATGTTCTCAGCTATAGACCAAGGGCTGAGACTCTTGGCTAAAGGGTCTGTGAAAAGCTTTCTGAAGTAAAGGCAGTTACCATCCTGAGTATCCTGCCAGCTTACCTCTCAGCTAATAGGGCACACGCTTGAACCATACCGACAGTCAGCTGATTTTACTCCTGTTCTTGTTGCCATGACAACATACCTGATGAAAGCCCCTTAAGGAGGAAGGGTTTGTTGTGACTCACGGCATGACAGTACAGCCCATCATGGCGGGGAAGGCATGGAGGCAGGAGGTGTGCAATGAGCAAGTAGAGAGAGATGGATGCTGGTGCTCAGCTCACTCTCTCTTTTTTATTCAGTCTAAGACCTCAGCCCATGGGACAGTGATGCTCCCCTCAGCGGGACAGTGTGGCTTCCCTCTTCAGTTAAACCTTTCTGGAACCATCTTCACAGACATGTTCGAAGGTCTGTCTCCTAGGTGATTCTAAAATCCAGTCAAGCTGGCAGTGAAGGTGAACCCTCACAACTGTCTGTTCTGAGGACCTCTCTGAGCTTTCGTTACACTAAAGATGCATCACAACGTTCTGACACAGTCACCTGGGACACAAGGAATCCCCAACACTTGGTTCTTCAAAGACAACACAAACATCTTGAGATCTAGGATCCAGAAAACACCTTTTAGGGCATGCTAGTGTAAAGGAGAGCAAGAGCCTGATATCTCCCAGAAGCAAGAAGCTGGCTGAAGAGAGAACCCTGATAAAGAAGGAAAGAGCAGACATGAGAGCTGTCTTCATGGCATGGCTGGCAAGATGGCGGTCACCATCACCTTGTCACTAGTTCTACAGGGTCCAAGGGCCATGCCTTCATTCATTCCTCATGGGCACTCACAAAGGCTGTACTGTCATTTTTACTGGAATACCAATGATGGATATGCAACACAGTGTGGTACAGCCAGCCATGGTTGGTGACACTTGTTCCTTCCCTAGGAACCAGGGAGGGATGCTTCCAGAGGGACAGATTACAGTTCAACATTTGAAAAAGGACTCTCACAGCCGGAAATGGGATAATCCATTAGAGATGCCCAGAGGGACCATTTGCACGGTTCGGGTCCCCAACACAATTCCCTGAGTTTCCCCTCTATCTCTCATGTTTGAACTTTGTATACAATCCTCTTATACTTTAGGTGACAAGACTTCTTGGGAAACACTTTACGTCACTCTGAAGCAGAGATGCTAACTTATCTAAAAAGGCACTGGCCAAGGCTGCAGACATAGGTCCAGCATCTTCCTGACCCTCCCAAGGTGACCCCTCTCTGTTCTCTCCTCTGCCCCAGGACCTCAGGCAAATATTGTATCAGATTCTGAGCCCAGATGTTGTCTACTGCTGAGTCCTGGCTCACACCAGAGTTGAGCAGTAACCAAGGACAGCACTCATGAATAGGCTCCAACTGCCTATTGAGCATCAGGGAGGTGCCTGGCAGTCTTCCTTAGAAACACTCCAACATTCTACTGGAATGTTGAAGATCTGGGGTTGGGGGTAATGATGTTTTCATAAGGAGAATAACAATGGAGATGCCGTGAGAATGCAGTGTGTTGTCTTTTCTCAAGTGGTCATTGTTCATTCTGGGTATACCTCATCTTCTCAAAACTCCCCTGCCTCCTGCAGCTGGCCAGACTTTCTCATCCTTTAAAACATGAATGGAAGCCATGTGTTCACAAAACTCTTAGCCATAGAGCTAGAGGCTCTCACTCACCCAGGACCATGGTGGAATTTGGTAGATATCACTAGACCAGCCCATGTCTCTCTGGGCTCTGTATTCATCCACCAGCTGAACAGAAATGACAGCAGAGCCTAGAAGAAACCCTAGCATATGACATCAAGGCATATTCCCCCAGCCCAGGGCAGGGGGCATGCTAGGGGAGTGAGAAGTGACTGGTGGTATGGCTTGAAAAGCAGTGGTTTGCTTGCTCCTGTAACTAGTGCTATCCTACCTGAGGTGAGACTCCACCCCACCATGTTCTGTGTCTTTGAAGATAAAGTAAGGCCCTGGTCTATGGGGTGGGCACTTCCCTGAGGCAGCACTTCTCCTGTGAGCTAAGAAGTCTGACACCTACTTGCCTTTCTTACCTGTCAGTGCGTGCTGTCCCTCTGTCCACACTGAAAGCTGTCACTTTGACTCTCGTTATTATAGGTGTCAGAGTGGGCACCCTTTGACCCTTCCTCCATATCTGACGGGGTCTAGCCTTATGGTGTGAGCCAAGAGCTTCCCAGAACTTTAGAGTCTGGGCCACCAGACCAATCCCACTGGAACAATCTGTCTCTGCTCAAGATGTCCATATGAAGGCTTTCCCCCTGAGGTTCAGGCACGAGCATTCTGAAACTGACTTCACTTCTCATCATCCTCTCAGAGCGCCTCTTCACAGCTCTAAGGTCCTGCTTCTGCATGTCTTCAGAATCCCAGGCAGAACTTCTACACAACAGTGCTTCAGTTCAGGCATCTTCTGACTCCATGAGGCCTGTGAATGGCCAGGGGAGTAAGTTAGCCACAGACCGTGGAAGGCACCTGGTCCAGCAATTCTGGGGCCAGGACCAGGAGTTCCCATCCTGGCAAAGTTCAAGGTATATCAGTGTCCCAAGGCAGCCATGACACAATGAATATACCAGATGTCTTTAGCACAACAGAACAACTTCTTTCTTGGTCCTAGAGGAAGATCAGAGTGCTCATGCGGCCAGGCATTCTCTGACAGCACCAGGATGGTGTGTCCTTCCCTGCTCCAGACCACGGTGTTCCCAGAAGCCCTTCTTGCTCTCTGGCTGTCCGCTGCCTCACAGGCAAATCCACATCAGCTTCCTCTCAGTGTGCTTCTGGGTTCTGCTTTCCCTTTCCATGTAGGTTGAAGATCATTCTCATGACCTCATTTTTCTCTTGTTTATCTCCATAGCAACCCCATTTCTAGATATGCTCACATTCCAATGTACCAGGGACTCGGGTTTCAGCAAATCTTTGGTGGCATGGTGCCTGGGGAGGCTACTTGGTAATCAAAGCTCTTGCCTCACTGCAAGCATGAGGATCCGAGTTTGATCCCCAAACCCATGTAAGAAATGCCAAACATGATGCCACATCTGTCATCGCAGCTAAGAGCAGAGGCAGGACCATCCCTAGGGTCAGCCAGCCTAGCCTACTTGCCAAGTTTCAGGCTGGTGATACCCTTTCTGAAAAGAAAATAAGGTGGATAGGACCTAAGGGATGACCCCTGAGGTTATCCTCTGATTTGTACATACACACACACACACACACACACACACACACACACACACACACACAGAGTATTGTGGGGTCATAATTCAATCCATTACTTCAAATAATGATGATGTTGGTCTCAGAGTACCACTTTAAGAAAAAATGCTTTACTCTAAATGAGGAGCCCATGGTATGATGTTTATGTCTCTCAGCAAGTGCTATCCAGAGTCTGGTGTGCAGTTCAGCACACAGGTTTTCCATAACTATAGGTTTGAATAGTTAATATTCCTTCCACACAGACGCTTGACCTATGGGGGGAAAAACAGTTCGCATTTTTCTTGTTATTGCCAAAGACTTATCCTGCAACATTTCATATAGCAAGCAATCCATGTATATTGGCTGACTGAACATAACTGTCACTCCTTATTAACATTTTTAAAAGAACCTTCCTAGGTCCTCCAGTTTTTATTCCACCTTCTGGAACCAAATGGCAGGATGCTTATTAAATGACATAGCTCCTTTAATGGGAAATTAACAATCTACAAAACACCAAGGGTTCAGTAGCAGGAGTCTGATGAGCTAACGGGCCACAGTAATTCGTTGATTGCCCTGCCTTGATTCCCCAGTGAGAACCCATCTGTATTCAGTAAGAACCGCAAAATCTCCCAGAAACGAAGAGCACCGCCTTTGAATTCTAGCAACCCCAGCCTTGTCTTGAGCATCATAAATCACTGTCCTATTTCACCCAATCAGTGGATCCCAGCAGAAGGTAACCAAACTCCCTGGGAGCTCTGGCTACATCTGGAAACATAGCTAGGGGTAGCAGGGGAGAGCATGACTGGCATCCAGTGGGCAGGTGCCTGGGGTGTCACCCAGCATCCACAGATATCAGAAAGACCCAGACCTCCGCAAAAAATTACATGGCCATGCTAAGCAAGAGCATGGAGTCCAAACCCATCATCAATGGCTGATTGCTATGGCCAAAACCAAGGATACCCTAGGAAACACAGAAATCCCATTCCCTGTCTGGCTGCTGGGAGTCAAGAGTTGGTCCCAGGTTGACACCAAGATATCTGAAGCCCTATTCTCTTATGGAAAATGAGCTATGTTCTTTAGTATACATTTACCAAGCTCTGTGCTGGCTTTACATAGTCCTCTCCCAATGTTGTGGAAGTAGATGCCATGATGGTTCCCATGCTGCAGATGAGGACAGCTTTGATGTTGAGTTAAGCCATAAGTCTCACATTACACAGTGACAGTTGAATCCTGAAGTATTAACAGAGTCTGACCCACAGAACTCCCAGGCCTACAGTTATATTCTGGCTCAAACTCAGGTCCCTGCTCTGCTGTTTACCAGTGACATGGTCTAAAGCAATGGATACAACTTTTTGTTGTGTATTTCTTCTGCTAGATGAAGGTTAATGATATTACAAAGAGTTTCTACTGGAATTACAAAACTGGAAAAATCCTTTTACCAGTCTCTGGCCACAAACAAACTCAGTAAGCTTGAGTCTGTTTCCCCATTACCAGCCATTATATACAAAGGTATGGAGGAGGAGAAGAAATTACTGAGTGTGGCGTGTAATTCTCTTGGTTGATGTGACTTCCCTTAAACTAACTAGAAGATTCCATTTACTGGAAACAGACTTAATGATGAAGCTTTTATTCTGTTCACCTCCTTCAGGGAGTACTTAAAAATAACTCAAAAACTCATGGTTAGAAGCCCGAGTTCTTTACCCAATCGGGACTTAATTAGTCCTTCAGCAACTTCGCCCTTCTCAGAAGCCGCTTGGTGTTAAATCCCTCATGACCCTTGGGCAGGGAGCTGTAGAGGTCTCTCAAGCAATAGTTCAACATGCTCAGTAGATGAAGAAGACTTTACAGCAAAATTAAGGATTTCCTAACAAATTTTTATTTGGTTGGCAATGAAGAAGCAAAAATACATATTTTTGTAGATGTGCTAAGTGAGAAAATTACAAATTATACCCCTTTCTCCATGGAAAAGTGACCAGCTTCAGTCTGCTGTATTCTTCTGGGCTACTAGGGGAGGTTGTGTAGGGGAGTGACCCGCTTCGTCTTTCTCTTATTCAAGTGCCTGTGTGCAATGTCTAGACAAGGAAAGTCACTGTCTGTGGGAGCATTCTTATGTAATTTGTATCAGCATTGCCAGGATTTCTGCACTCCCAGCACCCCACACAGATTCCATGCACAGCAGAAGCTGCAGAAGGTGGCTCAAGTGACCTGGTTTAATTTGCCTGGAAGTTTTATTTTTACCATAGCAACTAGTCTCCTCGCCTCTAGCCTATCACATCTGCCCATGTTGTTACACAGATGACAGTGATGGCCCAGTGACAAAAAGGTAGACTCTTAGAACAGTGGGTCATTGGCCAGGGATGTCCTGCCATCCCTCTGGACTCTCCCCTGTGGCCTTCATCTTGCCTCTCCAAGTTTATCAATAATGTTTCTGCCACACAGCTCCCTCCTCACCTGCTGCCCTCTGTCTTTACAGCAGGATGGCTCCATCCTGTAAGTCCCACTTCACACATGGACACTTCTCTGCAACATTCTTCCATGTTCCCAGGGAAAACGGGGCCTCCCTATGCATTCATTCATTCATTCACTACTACTTCAGGTGCTGTTGTAAGTATGGGCTATGGGAGTGGACAAGACAATGCCGAGCTGTGTTTACCCAATATAAAGTAATACAAACAGTGTTGACATTCAGAAAGTTCTAGAGAAATGACTGAAAGGGGACTTCAGGGATGGCGAGTCTCAATAAGGTGCCCAGAGGAAACTGTTCTGGAGTGAGATCCAAGGTGAAGACTTTTTTTAAATTGTGTGTGTGTGTGTGTGTGTGTGTGTGTGTGTGTGTGTGTGCAGATGAGGCTTTCAGATCCCCTGGCACTGAAGTTACAAGCAGCTGTGAGCAACCTGACATGCTAGGAACTGAATTTGTGTCCTCTGCAAGAGCAGTGTGTGCTCTTAACCACTAAATCATATCTCTAGCCTCCTGGAATGAAGTCATTGTAAGGACAGGGAAGTGTTCATCCTAGAGATAGCCCCTTGCTTAGCTTTAGCCTTCTGTTCCTGTGGGACAGAACTCTTGTTTTACTTACGTTGACTTCCCCAGGACCTGGGGGTCCTCAGCATTTCACACAGACTCTGTGAAGTAGGTGGCTGCAGAGGACTGCTGGGAAGATGTGAGCTGACACAGCCAAAAGCTTTGTTTCCACAGTATTGCTTTTTCATTTATCAGACACTCCATTGGTTTCTTTTTCTCTCAGTCTAAGAAGAAAGCTATTGTTCCTTCTCTGTCTGGCTTGGTGACATCCTGGAAACAAATACTTGGAAATCCACTTAGGAAGTACATCATAAATTCCATGTAGCTCCTGGGAGTGGTACCATGCAGAACACTGATGGGGTCTAGGTTGAACTTATGTCTTACACTATGGCTCTTGAACATTGTGCAAAAAAACTCAACTCAGGCTTGAGGGTGGCTGAATCTGGGAGACACAGCAGCCAAGAGAGAGGGTTAGCCTGACTCCGAGTCTCTAACTCAGGAGACAGAGCTCTGGGTGCATCAGCAGTGCCTTCTGTGGCATTTCCAGGGCTATTGTCACTGTGTAATCTGCCACTTGGACCATCAGATAGAGATTGCCACAACCCTATGGCTAGTCTGCAGACAGCATATGCCTGGTGCTCACGAAAGATGAATAAGTTGAATCAAAGTCATAGAAGCCACAAAGAAAGGGACCCTTTCTGGTTCTGAAAAGTCATGACTTAAAGGTTAAGAACTAAGGTTGACTTTAATCTTTTAAAACGTATTTATTTATTTTATGTATATGTGTGCTTTATCTGCATATGTCTGTCTACCAAATTCATACAGTGCCCATGAGGCCAGAAGAGAGCAGTGGAGCCCTAGAACTGTAGTTACAGATGGTTGTGAGCCACCATGTGGGTTCTTGGGATCATACCAAGGTCCTCTGCAAGATCAGTCAATGTTCTTAACAACTGAGCCGTCTCCCCAGCTCCAATCAACTTGAATCTTCATCCATTGGACTGTCTCTGCCTTTCTTCATCCTTCCCGCAGGGTGTATATGTCAGGCACTGTGGCAGGTTAGGGGGAGTTGGCTGGGCTGGAACTTACATAACATGACCCCTGTAACCTATGGAGTGCAAGGTCTGGACAGGATGACAGGCTTTCATCAAAAGGCAATGGAGAGGTAAACACAGGATTTGACTTTAGTAAAAGCCAGGAAGGAACAGTGTTGACTGTGCCAAGGACCAGGATCTGGGAACTGGGGCTGGCTGGGAAGCCTGGGCCTGGAGAAACAGCTTGTGTGCTTGCTCCAAATACTGGGAAAGATAAAGTGTGCAGGAAGTGTGGGAGGAGGGAGCATAGGACATGGAGGAGTTCTCCTGGGATCCCAGACTAAATGGACAGCAGTGGGTTGGACAAGAGGACAAAGCCACACGGCCTTGCCCATTGGAACATAGGTAGTCATCTTTACCTATTGCTGCCCCCTCAGAGCACTGGGCAGTTTCCACGGAGCATATTTTAGTCTTAATTTCTACCTGGAAGAAGGGTTAGAACAGACAAGGGGCGGGACAGATCCCAGGAAGAAGAGGGGAGCAGGTGTCCAGGTGACAGGGTGATCACCGAGCCCCAGAAGTGGGGCATGAGCTGACAGATGGGCAGAATCAGGAGGCCTCAGATGGCAATCTTAGCAGGCCCCCAGGGAGATACTGAAGATTAGGGGTCCTGAGCTGGGGTAGCCCTGCTCCCACTCCCCGAAGGACAGAGACTAACTGGGGAGTTTGGGTGCTAACAACTTAGTGGAGGCCTATGGGTGCTTCTAGCGTCCAGGATATTTCTAATATCCTCTAAGGTATGGGGCAGCCCCTCCCGCCCAGTCAAGATTCTTCCAGGCCCCAAAATGGAGGGGATGCACTAAGGTTGGCAGGCCCAGCTTAAGGGGAGAAAGATAATGAACATGGTTCAAGATAACTGCTAGACCACTGTCTTGCTCACAGGTGACTGGACATGCTCTCTGTCATCTGGGAGCCTGGAGATCTACTTCTGCCTTAGGTGATGGGGGTGTGAACTAAATGAAAACCATATAATTAGTTTCTGGGGCATTCAGTGACACTCAAGTAGAGCGATGCTTGTTTTCCCCCCAAATCATCAGCAGCCCTGGGAAAGCACCATTCCCAGGCTCCTCTGGATTCCCCCACCCTATCCCTTACCTTTCAGTATCCCACCCCCTTCCTTCTGCCCTTTGCAATTGGACGGTTTTACTAAATTACTGTGAGGAACTAGACAAAGGGACAGACGTTTGCCAGCTGTCACTTCTAAGTCCTGTGCTCGCCTCTTTCTCTGCCATCATCTCCTCAAGGAAACTATAGGGGAAGTGTGAATGCTGTCCCCCTTGTCTACACAATACCCTTCCCTGTCTGGCTATGTACCTGTCAGCCTGCCTGTGAATCAAGAACACCCTGAACACTCCAAGGAGCCAAGTGACCCGTGGGAGCCAAGCTTACCCTCTGTTCAATCATCACTAACTGCATCTTTCCGTGACGGCTGTGATAGGAGCCTTGGGTACACCTGGGAAGGGTCGGCATGAACCTGTCAGTCTGTCGCCAGAAACAGCTCCCTCCCATGTCACTCCAGTCACCCCACCTCCTCTTCTTCCATTGTGTAAAGTGTCTATTTGGAAATCAAATCTCAGCTAGAGAGGAAAGGGCCCTCAGAGCCAAGCACCCTGTCGTTATTTTAAAGAGATTATGTTGTGTGTAAGCTGGGCAGCCTGCAGCAAGGAGAACAAAGGGGGTGTCAGCCCTCTTCTGGTGCCAGACCACCTATCATATGCTCTACCAGTTTGCACCTCCAACTGTCCCCTTTCTGGGGTCCCCACTCTGGCTTATGATGATATTCTAGCCCCCAAGACCCCAGCTTTCCTTCTTAAATCACATTTATTCACACTACACACACACACACACACACACACACACACACACACACACACACACACACGGGGGGGGGGAGGGGAGAGAGGGGGAGAGAGGGAAAGGAGAGAGGAGAAAAATGAGAGAGAGAGAGAGAGAGAGAGAGAGAGAGAGATCAAGTTAATGAAAGGACTCTGGCATTGAATTCCTAATAAGAAAGAGACGTTCTTTGAATCCTTCCAAGGAGCTTAACAGCTTAACAAGAGGAGAGACATGGGTTCAGGTTCCTGTAATCAAGGAATTTATTACTGTGGGTAGCACTTGTGGGGAGAGAGCACTGGAGGAGGAGAGAAAGAAAGGATGCTGGGGGAATCAGCTGATTGCAATTGTGTGTCTGTGGTGGCCTTTTCTGCTCGTCTTCCTAGTGTCATCTGGAACCTTACATAGAAAGAAGGTAAGATTTGTCCTGAGTAGATGCTCACTCATTGTGGGAGGCACCTTTACCTCCAAGTGCCAGAGGTCGCCATGCCAACTACTTAGGAGCCAACCTTAGCCCATGGATACACTCTCCTGGGAGCTATGTTCCGCAAAATGACCCTGTGTGGCTGTCTTGCATCTGTGCCCAAACACTGGCTAAGCCCCAAGCATTTGGTAAAGACAAACACAAAAGCTTGTGGATCCCCTCCAGCAGGAGCTTACAACAAAGCAAACTGGAAACATTGCAAGCCTGACAGAAGCCCTCTTTGGCCCCGAGATACTGGTGGAAGCTTCCAGAACCCATGACAAAGGCTTAGAATACCTGCTTTGATATCTTCATCTTCCTGTGTGGAATAAGGGCTGATGCATGAGAGTATATGATGTGGAGCTATAGGTAGTATTTGGTGACTGAAGGTTGCTGACAGTAATATCATGACGACAGACACAGTTGACTGACAGATCATTTGCCCCACTGTGAATCAGACAGCAGATCCTGCCCCTCACGGAGGAGCTGGCCTGTGTGTGTAAACTGGCATACAGGGAGAGTCCCAGGGACTCTACTGTGGGTTCCTGGTGACAAGGAAAGACAATACCCCCCACCATGAATACCTAGCAGTGCTTTTATGAAAATACCATTAGGGCAGGGATCATGTCTGTCCAGCTAACTGCTGTGTTCTGAGTAGCTGATACTTAGTGAACATTCAATAAACATTCATTGAATAAATAAAGCAATGAAGAACTAAAAGCCATCTTGTTCAGTCCTTTTGAGGAAGTTGTCATACTTCTCTCCTGCTCCCTCCCCACCAATTCCCATCAACCCTAGGAGCACAGCTCTGGTGCACCTGCCTGACACCTTCTCCAGAACTAATCAGCTCCTCCCACAGTTTCCCTGACGAGGGAGTCCCTGTCATCAAGCCCCTGACTCCCTCTAACATAATTCCACCATGTTAGAAACCAGGTTCAAAACAATGAGCTAAGTAAATGCTTTGAGCATGAGAAGCACTCTCTGGCCATTGCCCCTACCTCCTCACTACATCCCCAGCTGGTGTCCTGTTTGATGTCTGGTCAGGGAATCTGAGATTCCAAGTACAAGAAATGTGCTCTCTCTAGAAGGTTGCCTGTGGGACCTGGCTGGGCATATCCCCTTGGTCTTGAGTACTTTCCCTCTGCAGGGAACAGTTTGGGATGTGGGAGTCATTTGAGGCCCTCTGAGAGTGGGAACCAGTGGTATATGCTGAAGGCATGATATCTAGGAAATGCAAAGGCAGGTGTTGAAGAGATGTCAGTGCATAGGCAGCCAGTGACTACCAGTCATCAGTTCCAATTGCCCGGTGTTCCCACCCGAAGTCCTCTCTACCTGGTGCAGCCTTCTGTCCCCTGGCCAGGCATTATAATAAGGCAAATGCAACACACTGATGCTACAGAACGTAGATGGAAGAAATGCCACAAAAGTTCAAAGGACTTATTTGCAGCTAGAGGAGTACACATCACTCTGAGAAGCTGCCTAGTTATTGGTAATTATATCCCAAAATAGTCTGGCTAACAGGTTGAGGAATTGCGCCTTAAAGGAATTAGCCACTAGAGAATGAATGGTGAACTATAGTGAAAGAGATGGTACATGGGTGGAAGAGAGTACCCAGCTTCCCTCTCCAGAAGCATGTGGTCACACATGGTCACACTTGCTGAGGGAGCATTTATTATAGCAACACAGCAAACAGAGCTCAGCTTTGATGCCCATTCCACCCACCACCAACCCTGTCACTGGTTCTTGCAAGTCCCAGACAATGGAGAGACATGGGAAATACTTCTACCACCCGGGAAAAATATCTCAGACTCAACTCAGGATTCCCCATGCCTCCTGCCACATGCAAGCAGGAGGAAAATGGGCCCAGTGTCAACTGGTGCAGGGGACTGCTCAGCAAGGGCCATGTGCATGTGTCCCCTGGCCTGAGTCTATTCCCATCCCCTGCCACCATTCACCACTATCCATTGTACAGCTCGGCACAAGAATTGTGCCATGGTGGCAATCCACTGTCATCAGCAGCTTGTCAAATTATATATGCTATTCTGTGTTGAAACAAACCAAGCTGCCTGAAAGCCTATTCCCACAAACAGCCATTTTGAGCAGTCTGCCAACAGGCTCCCTGTATGGGCCTTTGGCATAGACCATCAGTTCTGGAGTTCTGTCAAGGGATATGGGGAGGGGTGGGTGCCTCCTAGGTCTCACCGTTCTTCAACTGTTACCTTTGATCTCAGGGTCCCTTTGTGGTTGCCTGTCTGGCCATAGGAGCACACAATTCCAAACATGCCTTGCCACTGGAGACTTGAATGAGTAGAGAGACCATTAAGGTCTCTTCGGTCACTCTGAATGACAGACATTCCAGATAATGCCATGTAACAGAGGAGCTAGCCATGGACTCTGAGGCAAGGGCCTGGCTATCCCTGTCACATACAACCAAAATACCTTGGCTGAAACCTGGGGCCTGGTTGGTGGGCATTGAGCGCTGAACCATGTGCAATTGCAGGGCACAGTGTGAAAGGGGGATGATGGCTAGCATTCACAGTTAGCAGGGGGCAGATAAGTATAGTGAGAGAGAATCCTAGACAGATCTGGGCCAGCTCTGGGTAGGATATTAGGGTTGAGGGCCATCACATTTGTTTTTGCAAGCCCTTACAGTAAAGTGAGTCCATACTGTCACAGACTACACTAGTACCGGTGAGACTGGGTAGCAACTGTGAGTAGAAAGCACTGATGATTTATTGATTGATTGATTGATTGATTGATTATGTGTATGTATGTGTGTGCTTTTGTGTATGTGTGTGTGTGTGTGTGTGTGTGTGTGTGTGTGTGTGTGTGTGTGTATGCAAGAGGCGGGATCTCCTGCATCTCCTTGAACTCCTTGTATAGCCAAGAATAATCTTGAACTCCTAATCCTCCTGCCTTTACCTATCGAGTGCTGAGATTATAAGCTTGCACATCCACATCCAGTTTATCTGATATTGGGCATCCAACCTAGAGTTACATGTATGCTGTGCAGGAACTGTACCAGTTGAGCTATATCCCCAGACCAATACTTATGTTATGATGCCTTAACAGGAACTCCTCCAAGAGTTCCTGGGCTTAGGAGTCTACACCTATAATCCTGGCACTTGGGAAACTGAGGCAGAAGGATTGCCAAAAGTTTTACAGAGTCAGTTCTAGGGTAGCCTGAGCTATATCATGGGACTCTGACTCAAAACAAAACAAAGAAATGAATATGGGAACCCTTCAACAGCCAGGGGCATGCATAGGGGTATCAGATTGCACATGCCACACCTGAGAAAGAATTTTCCACCAGAAGCAAAGCTCAGAGACACAAACTGGAGGAATTTATGAGCATCTACATCTGTTTGTTGAATGTGTCGGCCTCTCTCCTGACTGGCTGTGCCTTGGGCAGCATCCTTGTGTATAATGGGTGCCTGGTGCATGAATAATGTATGTGTGATGTGTATGTCACTGCTTAAAGTAAGGAGCATGGGGCACAGGTCCTGGGCACTTTAAATAATTTACATTTTAAATCTGCATTGAGTTGGAGAGTGATTGGAACCCGCATCTAACATTTATGAACATAAGTGAAACTTGTTTTTTATTTTCTGAAGCCAAATTGTCTTTTTTCTATGAGTTAGTGTTGGAGGAAATGCAGCTGTATCCGCTGGACTTTGTTGGAATGGCTACTGCTTAGGGTGAACAACCTGAGCCCTTGTTAGGAGTTAATGAGAGCAGTGAAGAACTCGCGCTGGGGAAAGGCTACATTTTGTGTAACTACCCATGTGGTGAGCTGGGAAAAGGGAATCTGCAGTCTTATTCAGGGTGCTGGCATTTGAAGCTGGTGATGCTGTATAATCAGTGTGGGAGTAGAGACATTGGTCAGTGTCTAGCACTAACTACTATTCACTTCCCATGTGGCTTAGAATCCCAGCGTAAGTGAGACTGGGTATAGCATGGAAGGGTGGCCTACTTAGGAGCTCAGGAGCTGCTGAGGGGAAAACAAAGTTGTTCACTTTGACCACTGCTGTTGGCATTATATCCATAGGAACTAGAAAGTCCAAATGCAGATGGGGAGTGGATAAATCCCGTATAAACACTAAGAAGGCAATGCAGTGGCCCGTGACAGCCATCCTGATGCTGTTAAGTTGACCCTGGACCAGGTTCTATGCTAACATCCACCTCAGTGATAGCATTTTATTTCATCCATTTGCAATTACAATTAAAATCTTGCATGCATCTGTGGGACATTGTGTTAATTAAAATAATCTAGACACAAAAGGACAAACACTACATGATACCATTTCCAGGATGAATAGAAAGCAGTCAAGCTTATAGAAGCAAAGTGCAGAGTGCGAGTTGCCAGGAGCTGGGGAAAAAGGGAAACAGGTCTTTAGTCAAAGGGAACCAAGATTCAAATATACAATGTGGATGACTCCTAGGGGTCTGATCTACAGAGCAATGCCTATAGTGAACAATACCATATTGCAAACGTAAACATCTACCAATGGAGGTGATCTTAGCTGTGTGTTCCTATAGTACATAAAAGGCAGTAACAACAGAAAATAAAGCAGTCAGAGCCCAGACATGGTGGTGTACACTTGGAGTCTAGCCACATAGGAGGCCAAAGCAATAGGATTGTGGGTTCAAGGACAGCCTGTGCTACATACTGAGACTCTGTCACAGATCACTCAGTCTGGATATGAGGAACCCCTTCCAGATGATGCATATTCTGTATTGGTGGTGTTGTGTACAGGGTTCACTAGAGAAGCAAAGCCAATGGAGTGTGAACATGTTGTAAACAGGATTTATTAGGTCATCTTACATGATAGGGACTGAGTATCCAACAATGTTGAGCATCTTCACCCTGGGGAGGCAGAGTCTGTTAGCTACTCGGTTTGCAAATTTGGATGTCTCAGGATCCAACGAAGCACTAAAGGCCTGGGAGATTTCTGGGGGGCTGCTGCTCTTCAGTCCATGTTGGAAGGCCAATTAAAATTTTGTGCCAGCAAAGAATGGAGGCGGCAGCGGCAGCAATAGACGTAACTCAGGAAGAAGAGCAAGCAGCCAGCCAGGCAGGCAGGCAGCATCTCTTTTTCTTTGGACTTCTTCATCTCTTGGATGCCCGTCGGGAGGTGCTGCCTGCTCTGAGCAGTGCCTTCTCCCCTCCGTTAATATTCTCAGGAAACGCTCTCAAAGACCCCCCAACGTGTGTCTCCCAGGTGACTCCAGCTCTGACAAGATGTCACAAGATTTAACCAACACACTTGGTTCAAGGATGTGTTCTTATCTGCAAACTTAACTCATTGTGTAGAGTGGATAAGTGCACCTTGTGGTCTGTCAGTGTGACTGGATAAGGCAACAGTTCTTTTAAAAACTTTATCCTCACTCATGACAGAACCTCAGACATGTAGACAAGGCCATGTGCCTCTGAGTCACCATCCACACTGTCCTCCTTGGTTCTCTTGTGGTCTCCAACACTGATACCTCCTACCCAATGAATAGGAAGAAATTTTCTCTTTAACGTGATTCCCGGAAGTGAACATTTCATTCCAGTACCCATTGCTTGGTTACCCTTAGGTTGTAGCAAGGATCATCCAATGCTCAGGAATAGAAACCCAACTAACCACTTTGAGAGAAAAGGTAGAGACTATACCCCAGACTCCAGGGAGAGGCAAGCCGGCAAGCCCCATAAATGAGGTTATTAGCACGTCTCCGACTCCAGGGAAGGGACCCAGGAGCCTTCCAGAGAGCACTCTGCTTTAAGGTGAATTTGTTGAGGTAGCTCTGTTGACACATTTGTACCTTGCTACTTAGTTTCTTGAAGTTTCCATTTCAGATTCACAGAGATGCAAATGACTGAAACAACCTTAATCATGCTTCCACTTTGGGCGGAGCCCACCTCTATCCCAGTAAGCTTTGGTCATGTGGTGAGGACACCTGGTCCACAAGGCTGCCCCCTCCAGGGCTGAATAGATTACCTTAGAAAGTGAAGGGCCTGTCTAGCAAATCTGCCAACCCATAAAGGCATGCTGATGCTTTTATAATCTGTTCCTTTTATTTGGTCTCCCTTCAAACTTCCTGCGACTCCCAGACCAATGGATCTCTTTTGATTTACTGCTGTTCTCTCTTCCTTTGGGGTAAAAGCCTTTCAAGTTTTCTCTGCTTCAACAGATACTAAGAGACAGGGAAGAGGCGCTATCAAAATATATTTCCCTCCCCTTCCCATTGGGGGCTCAGTATTTAAGTCAATAACCACACAGGATAAAAAAAGAAACTGCCACCAGTGAGGATTTACAGAGTGCTTACCTGGCCGTGACACTGTCCTAAGCTCCTGAGTAAATTCATTATTTTACACCAGCCTCAGGCAGAGCTTCCTTCATTTTCCCACCTGAACAATGGTGATAACATTGCCTGATGTACAGGCTGATGGGCCTTTTGAGAGATGAGGTAGCTACATCTCTCAGGTGCATCATGCCTACTGCATAAATTGTGCCTCCTGGTGGCTGTGATGGTGTCACCAACCACAGCACAGCTTCACAGTTCTACAGGGCTTGTTGAAGAAACCATGGCTCAGGTTAGGACTTAAGTGCTTACAGGCAGAACATGAAGTTCAGATGCTGGTTCATATGTCCAAAGGGAGGGGACGAATACTAAAAATGTCCAGAGTCACGGGTTAGAAAGCAGGAAAGCTGGGGTGCCGCACAGCCGAGATCCAACAGCAGTGTTCCGAAGGATCTGCTTAGGACACAGCACAGCACCAGGCCCCCACCTGTCTCATTGATGGACTGCTCTCCACCTGGGAAACCTGGCCTCTGAAGGGTTTATTTATTTCAGAGCATGTGGAAGTTCTGAAAAAAGTAGAACTCTGGGTGGCAAAGCAATTGATCAGAGCCAGCATCTTCTGACCGGGGTAGTCAGTAGAGGATTCTTCACTTGATCTCAGCCAAATGCTGAGAAGTAGCCAGGCAATGGACAATGGAATGAATTAGAAGATTCATAGGCTCCTTGGCAGGGAATAAGGACTCTCATCTCTGGGTTTGGAGGAGTTAAGCTCTACTAGCCTGCTATTTTTAAATGCCAAAGAAAGAGGGGGTTAGCAAAAAATAAAATAAGATAAATAAGCACACACACATTCTTTTGTTATCTATCCTAGGATGAGCAAGAGGCAAATGTCTCTGAGCTCAGGAGTGACACTGGGTGAGCACTGAGATCTGCATTGTGGTAAACACTCTTTATGGGCTTTTCCTCGATATTTTTTAAATTGTGTATGTGAGTATTGGCATACACATGTTGAGTGCAAGAGCCAGGAGACAGCATCAGATCCCCTAGAGCTAAAGTTACAGGTGGTTGTGAGCTGCCCAATATGGGTGCTGGGATAGAACTCCTGCCCTGGACAAGAGTGGCATGTGCTCTTAACCTGTGAGCCTTCTCCCCAACACACTTGCTGTGGCTTGGTCTGAGGTGTGCACAGACTCATGTCTTAGACCTAGCTCCCCTCCCTTGTAGAACCCCTCAGAGGAGGATTAGCTGAAGGAAGTAGGCCACTGGGGGAGGGCCCATGCAGTGTATTATCAGTGGCCCCTTCCTGTCACTGTCTTCCTCCTCGCTGACTGTCACGCCCATCTCTACCACGCACTTCCAAGTCTGTGGATCCACTCTGCCATGTCTTCCCTGCTAGAATGGGCTGGAATCCCTCTGAAACCATAATCCACAATAAGCAACCCCTCCGTACGGAGCTTCCGTCAGCTAGTCTGTCAAAGTCTTTCACGGAAGACTGAAGACACAGGTAAAGTTCCCGTGGGTGGGCAAAATGAACCTGTGAAAATGCAGTCCTTCTGATGTGAGGCTTCAGACAAGATGGTGAATGCTTTGTTTTTTTCCTCTCGATGAGCCTTCTTGCAGTGTGGTCTTGGGGAAGTATCCATCAAGTCTCAGTGCTTTACACACATGGAGTCTCTCTGGGGCAGATGACACTTAGAACAAAAATAATATTGAGCAGGATTTGGGATCGGGAGTTAAGAGTGGGTACTGTGCTTGCAGATAAGCTGAGTTCAATTTCCAACACCCATGTTGGGTGGCTCATAACTGCTTTTAACTCCAGCTCTGTAGGATTTAATGTCCTCTTCTTGCCTCCCCAGTTGCTTCATTCACATATACAACACACCACACACACACACACACACACACACACACACACACACACACACACACACACACACACGTAGGGGCCTGTGCTGTGCAGGATCCTAAGCGGATCTTTCCAAACGCTGCTGTTGGACTCGGCTGTGCGGCACCCCGGCTTTCCTGCATTCAAACCCGTGACTCTGGACATTTTTAGTATTCATCCCCTCCCTTTGGACACACACTCCCTACAACTTAAAATAAAAATAAATCTCATTTTTAAAAAGTAAATGGAGGCTAGAGTCAAAATCAAGTGTCTCCCACCTCAGTTTTTGAGGCAGGGTCTCTCACTGAACATGGAGCTCAACAATTCAGCTGGGTTAACTGGCCAGTGAGCTCAGACATCCACCTGTCTCTGCCTCCCTCCTGCTGAGATTACAGACATGCACCACTGCACCTGGCTCATATGGGTGTTGGGGGTCAAACTCAGAACCTCACACTTGCATGGCACTTTACCAACTGGTCCTTTTCCTCAGTCACTAAAATGTTTATGAAGCTGTATTTTTGCATCTCAGAAAAAGACTGACTAGAAAGCAAAGCCCAGAGAGAGAAACTGTGAGCAGAGACACTAATGTTGACATTTCTCAACAGCAAAATTCCCTACTGGCTAAGCTGAGGTCTTCTGGGGTAGTGACCATTGCCCCATCTGTACTGGTGAACAGTGTACTCTAATGGCTCAGGCTTATGGAAGCAGTACCTGTCATATTATGAATCCTCTCAGCTGAAATGGGTTTCTTCTTGTAGAGACCACTTCTTGGAAGGGTGTACATTAGATAGCACACCTTCTCGAAAAGCTGGCCACCGGGGCTGTGAAGGTGGCTCAGTGTAAGAGCCCCTGCCACCCAGGCACAAGGACCTAAGCTTGAATCCCCAGCATCCCCATGCAAAGTGGGATGTGGTTTTGCACATGTCTGTAACCACGGTGCTGTGTGGGGTGGGAACAGGGGACTGGGGATTTCTGGCTGCCAGCCTAGCTCTAGGCTCAGTGACAGTCTCAAAGCAAAGGCAGGGAACAACAGAGGAGTACACCCAATGTCCTCTTTTGGCCTCTACACATGCGCACATGGCTGCATGCACTCCACACACATGCATACACCACACAAATACAATACCCATGTGTCCAATATAAAACAGACCAAGCAGCCTGCCACCCCAATCTATAGCTTCCTACCCAATTCTCTGCCTTCCTGCTGCCCCTTGTCCAGGTACTTCAGCACCCCTGTTTTCCAGTTGAAGTAGAAATGGATCTTTCTATCTAGTGTGGGTGTGAGCTCTCGGACCGGACCCAGATCCAAGTCTGCATCTCTCCTTCACATCCACGGTATGACTTTGGATGAGCAACCTTTGTGACTCCTCAGCAGATCCTTCCGCACTGAGCAGTTGTGAGGCTAACTAAGCTCAAATATACAAATCATTAGCACAGTCCCTGGTGCTTCTAAAGTCTCCAACATCAGGTACTAAACCATGTTGTTCTCTTTGTTGGTGTTGAGAGCCCCCCATGCACCAGGTAGGGTGCAGTCCCCCAGGCAGGTAAACTTGGACTGAGTGTGCGCTTCCCAGAAGTTCAAATTCTAATGGGGAAGATTACTGTGTACACAGGTCACAGCAGCAGGGCATGTGGCATGGGTAAGGCTGTGGTATAAACCCAAATAAGGGACGTAAGAAACGGGGGGCCGGTATTATAGAGGGGGGGACAAAGGCTAAAGTGGCCAGAGGTGAGAGGAGTTTCTGATAGGTTTGTGATCACTCGGGAGCATGCACAGGTAAAGAAGCAAGTCTGCTAAGGTGGACAGAGATAGACGACAGCCTTTCCCCCACTTTGCCTGATGTTCTTGCATCTCAACAGTAGTTTTCTCGGGTCCCATTGGGGGTGTGTGAATTGTTCTTGTACAGTGAGAAGCAATCTCACTGTATGTATTCATATAAACACACTCCTCCGAGCCTTTAAGTCTCTCCCTGAATGGCTCCCCTGCCTTGAACCCACTGGGTGCCTGAATATTCTTGTGTGTCTGCCACTCATCACTCTTTTCCATGCTCAGTTCAGTGACCTTTCTCAGACCTTCATCTTCTAGAGAAACAGGTCCAGCCTGCCAAGACTCATACCTTGGCTTCTGACTAAAAGGCCTCCTCGGAGTACCACCTCCTGGATGCTGTCCACAGTTCTGCAAGCCCTTGCACTGTTGCAAGTACACACCAACTCCAGCCCTGACAGAGGACCTTGCATCCTCTGTGGGAGTCCTGCCCCTCTGACACTGATCTCCCCCTTCCCTCTCCTGTTTGCAGCTCTGTTGTGGAGGACTGACCACCAAATCCCTTCGGTCCCAAAGAGTTCTTTGTCACACACACTATTCCACTCATTGGCATTTAACTCATCTCCTGTTCGCTGGTTGGATGAATTCTCAGGACTCCCTGAGAGAATGGACAAGGCAGTGGAATATGAGATAAATGTGGTCTTTATGGGGTGGGGAAGGTGATGGATTTCTCTCTGTTTACCCATGTGTTCCGGGTGCTTGGGGACCTGAGGGCTTTCTGTCTGTCGCTGCTTTTAGCTCATCTACTCTGCCCAACTTGTGAGTTTTCTTTTTTTGTAACTACCTGTCTGGTGTTTCATATTTCAGTCTCCAGGTCTGGTTCTATAGCTGTTGGGTCAAACCTGTCACTTAGTGCTCAAGACTAGGCCTGGAGTGAGCTGTTGAGCAGGGGTGAGAATCATTAAAGTGATTGGTCCTTCTGCTGACTTGGGCAATGGACAGTGACACTTGCCCAGATGACTTGGGAGGTGCCTGTCTTTTGACCTGATGTTGGTGGTGTCTTCTTCAGTTGTGGCAGCCCTTCAAATGCTTGATGGTGGCAGCCACCTACCTGCCCCTCCTCCTCAGTACATTGTCTGCTAACACTCACCCGTTCCTGGGATCAGCAGCCTAGTTCTTGCATTTCTCTGGCTTGTATGTTGCTGTACAAAGAAAGTCACCCTTCCCTAAACAGGAAGCCTACAGACATGAGAGCCTCTGCTTCTCTCCCCACCCCTCCTGTACTCCTCTCATTGGGTGATGAGCTCCTGGGGCTGGAGAGCCAGCGTGGGACATATTTATAGTATAACAGGATCCTCCAGTCTTAAAGGTGGCCTCCAGCTCCGTTCTGCTCTCTTCCAGTCACCCTCACAAAGCCGAAGACCTTTTCCTGCTGCTGCCCTGGAGTCTGAGCATGCCCCTCTGCAAGCCTGGGGTTGCCTTTAGAGTGCTTGTCTCCGAGGGACAGATGACCAGATGGGATGTCCGGCCTCTGGTTGACTGTACAATGATTTTTCAGGCTTGTCAAACATCTGGCCCCTTTTCCTGTGTTTGAACGCCTTTGTCTGTGACCAAGACAGACACAGTTTCACAAGCTCCTAGAGGGCTCTGTCATGATGCTCTTCTTCATCCCCCCACCAATCTCCTCTCCTCTTCCTCACATTCCCTCCATCCATAAGGGATTTGAACCTGCCATCTCTGTAACGCATGGTTCTAGGCTCAGTGTCTTCACCTCACCCTCACCTGCAGCCCCCTGCAGTCTTCCGACCATCTTTCCGACAGCGCCTGCCTGTCCTTCAGAGCTCAGATTCATTCTCACTGCATCTGGCAGATCCAGCTCCCCAGGATGACTTGCCTGCCTCTCTGTGATTTCCCATCATCTACCATGGCTCTCATCAAACCACGCCCCTCTTCCCTAATAGTTTGTAGCCTACCTAATGAAGGCAAGGTGCTGTCAGCAACTCAGCTCTGCATTCCTGTTGCACATGGATGGGGGCAGGGTGGACAGTAAGGACTGAGTCAGACATTGATGGATTCTCTTTCAATGTACAGCATCCCTGTTAACTGGGGAACATCTTAGTTTACAGGATGCACGTAGGGAAACTGAGACTCAGGAAGATTCATTTGCTAAAGGCTTAACTAGACAACGTCAGAGTGGTATAAGATTTATAAAACAGAAATGGATTCTTTGTTGTTTGGAAATAAAATGTCCTTCATAGTTTTGTGTAGTTGGACATAGCCAGTGGTGGTGCTGTGGCAGAGTCTAGACCAGGAGTTCTCAACCTTGCCAATGCTGTGCCCCTTTAATACAGTTCCCCGTGTTGTGGTGACCCCAACCATAAAATTATTTCATTGCTACTTCACAACTGTAATTTTGCAACTATGATGAAACATGATGTAAATATCTGGTATGCAGATTGTCTGATATGCGTCCCCTGTGAAAGGGTAGTTTGAGAATCACTGCTCTAGAACCATGTGGATAATGGGGCCTAACCAGAAGGCTTAAGACCAGGCAAGCTGGGTCTGGAGGGCCTTGCTACTCCCCTTCTCTGCTTCCTGTTCTGTGGAGATGTGAAGTCCCATCTGCTCTTGCTCACACCCTGACCTCCACTATGCCTTCCCTGCCATGATGGACCATACCCTCTGTAAATAAATACATCCTTCATTTATTAAGAGGCTTATTGTATGTGTGCCATCACAATGGCAAGAAGAGAAGCCATGTGGTATACCTGTTTAAATTTAAAGTGAACCAGAAAATGTCTGGACGTGGGTGTTTTTGTTTTGTTTTGTTTTGGTTTGTTTTGTTTTGGTTTGTTTTGTTTTGGTTTGTTTTGGTTTGGTTTGGTTTGGTTTGGTTTGGGTTTCTCTATAGCTTTTGGAGCCTATCCTGGACTAGCTCTGTAGACCAGGCTGGCCTTGAACTCACAGAGATCCACCTGCCTCTGCCTCCCAAGTGTTGGAATTACAGGCATGCGCCACCACCGCCTAGCTGGACGTGGGTTTTTATTAAATAATATTTGGGTGTTTCTTATAATTAGACAGTATGTATTGATCATATCTATCCATCTACGACTACTTCCCTCCAACATCCCCTAGTGCTCTCCAGCCTGTCACCCTCCCAACTGCATGCCCTCTTTGTTGTTGTTGTTGTTGTTGTTGTTAAAAATTATGAAGCAAATTAGTGCTGCCCATATACGCATGGGTATATAGCCATCTACTGGGGAATGAACAACCTACCAGCAGCCATGTCCCAAAGGAGAGTGGCTCTCCCGCCCTCAGCAGCCATCATCTGCCAATAGCTCCTCTTGTAGGGATGTGGCCTTGGGGTACCCTCCTCCACTCATGCTGGACTTTTGACTGGCTTGCTTTCACATAGGTCTGGTGCAGGCAACCACAGCTGCTGTAAGTTAATGTGAGCAGTAGCCATGTCCAGAGTCAGCATGAGTTCTAATCCTGTAAATCCCCCCAAAGCCCTGGTTGGTCCCTGTGGAGGTCTGGATAGGAATGGACCCCGTAAGTTCATGTATTTAAATGCTTAGGGAGTGGCATTAGGAGGTGTGGTTTTTGTGGGAGTGAGTGTGGCCTTATTGGAGGAAATGTGTCCCTGGGGATGGGCTTTGGAGTTTTAGAAGCCCAAGGCAGACCCTGTGGCTCTCTTTCTCCTTCCTGCTGCCTGTGGATCTGGATATAGAACTCTCAGTTCCTCTAGCACCATGTCTGCCTGCATGCTATCATGTGGACTAAACCTCTGAGACTGTAAGCAAGCCTAAGTTAAATGCTTTCCTTTATAAGAGTTGCTGTGGTCATGATGTCTCTTCACAGCAATAGAAACTCTGACTAAGACAATACCACTCTGTACCACAAACACCCACATCCAGTAAGCAGGTTGTCAACACACATCTGTCTATTTACCTCTAGATCCATCTCAGGCAGGAATCAGGCTCACCTATGTCCAGTGAAATAAGCTCCTATTTTAAACAAATCTCCTACCCCACAAACTCTCTGCAGAGGTATGCATTGGTCTGTGCATAGGTGCCAATAGAAGAAAATGAAATTCATCCCAAAACAAGAGAGGAAAAAAAAAACAGTCCAATGCAAAATCCATCTGCATCTCAGAAGCTGTCAAGATGACAAATGAAGCCAGGAGTGTGGCCTTTAAAAATACTAATTTCTTGTACAGACAAACTGAAGAATGGTGGAGAGAAAAATCCCCTTATCTCCACAGAGGAGCTGGCAAGGCCCAAGGCTGATCCTTATTCTCAGGCCTTGTGTGTCATTTCCAAAATCAGTGATGTCTTGTTCATTATGTGGTCTCTGAGCAAAATGAGGGTCCCTGACACTGAACTTAACTGGATCTTTACTCCTGGTCTGAGCGTAGTCTGAGTGTAAAATGTGTCTGGGCTCTGTTGTTGGCTCAATAGAAATGCATCTGGCCAATTTCTGATGGGGCTAGGCTGACCTGGGGCCACCAGCTGGGGGTGTCTTGTAAGGGACAAAGACTGACCTGGAGGAAATCCATGTGTCTGCTAACAGGGGAAGTGTCCCCATCAGAGTCTTCCAGCAGCTGCGCTGGCCTGTCTCTTCCTCCCCTTGCCCTGCACCTTCAAGGCCTCTGTCATCTTTGTGCCCTCACCTCTCTCCTGGGTGACTTAACAATCTCCACCCTCCCATTTCCTCTAAAATGTTCCTCTGTCCTCCATAGTATCCTCCCCTACTTGGAAATACAACTATCCCCAGCTTGTCTAGTACATTAACTCTGAGCTCTCCACTGTCTGCCTTCTCCCTGTCTGCCTCCTCTGTCCTGTGTGCTCCAGAATCTTGCCCAAACACGGAAGGCTCTTGCTCACTTTCTGGCCTTCATAACCAGTGTTCCTTCAGTCTATGTGCTCTTCCCTTCCTTGCCTGCCTAGAGAACTCCTACACATCCCTTCAAACCCAGCTTAACTTCCCCCCCAAGCCCTCCCTGTCTCTTCTAGATGATGTCAGTCATGTTCTACTCAGCACCAAACAGGCTGTGTGTGTGTGTGTGTGTGTGTGTGTGTGTGTGTGTGTGTGTGTGTGTGACAGAGAGAGAGAGACAGAAAGAGAGAGAGAGAGACTGAGTTTCATTAGGTGGTTTGCAGGAGCATGTGCAACTTACAAGTGGCTACACCACTGTAGAAAATGTGTCTTCCTCCCCAGCAACCAGTAACTTCCTATAAACCCTCAGAAACTGGTAAGAGCTCCTGAGGCCTCTCACCTACAGGAGTGTTGACAGGCTCAGGGGCCAACTTTAGGCAAGTTCCTGGAATGGTGGGTGAAACGTAGGCACAACCCTGTATTTCCCTTTGGCAATGACGCTCACGCCTCCTTTGTGAGAGGGAAGTGCTTGGTATGTTTAGCAAACACACTTTTGTTTTCTCTGAAAAGCCTCCTATTCCCACCATCCCAAGAGAAAGCCCTTGCAGATTCATAGTCTTCCTCTCTTGGGTCATCAAGGCACTGTCCTCTGCTCACGTGAATATAGACCATGGGCTCTGAGATACCCAGGCTTCTGGCTTGTAGGTCATCCTCCAGGGAGAGCCAGTAGGTTTTTTTTTTTAATTATTGCTAGTAGTAGTAGCACTAGTAGTAGTAGTAGTTATGGCAGTAGTAGTCACATTGGTTTTTAGACAGTTTTGTACCTACACACAACACATAGCGATTAGTCTCAGCCCCACCTCCCTACCACTTGTCTGCCCACCCACACAAATCTCTCTATCATATTCATGTCTCTACATTTTGTTTTGTGACCCACTGAGATTAACCAGGGCAGTCTGTGTCTGTGGGTTTGGGGCTAGCCACAGCAATTCTGTTTCATAGAGTCCAACAACAGCAAACAGCTCAGAGGTGAATGGTAAGACTCCATGAGCCTGTTCTTTGACTGGACAACTTTACCAGTTGGATTTGAGGCCTGTTCACAGGACAGGGGAAGGTGCTCATGCCTGGTAGTATAAGCCCAGCCAACAACCCAAGTCTGGAGGGGCCACAGCCCCAGACAGAGAACTCACAACAATGCCTAACTTGATAAAGCAGCCAACTGCCTTGCAAATGTTGTTTATACCCACAGCAGTTTTCAACTGATCCTCCATTCACATTCCCAGATTCCAGCCCCCGGTCTTATATGGCCCAAGTCCTTATCAGACGTGAGGCCCTCCCATCATGGACCAGAAACCAAGCCAAGCACTAGGCACACAATGTTCTAGGGCCTCTGTGACCTCATTAGCAGATCTCACGTCCTAGATGCCAAGCAGATTCCTTCCTCAGGTGGCCACAAAACCACTTTGAGGTAAGAAAGGATCATGTGAAATCTTTCGTGTCAACCTTACCTTCCAAAATTCCCTACCTGCCGTCTGTGTTGGCCCTTGTCTCAGAAGCTTGATTCTGTGAGGGGGTGTCTCCCCAGCCCTAGAAATGTGTGTGTGCATGTGTGTGTATCTGTGCGTTTTGGTGTGAGTGTGTGTATGTGTGCACATGTGTGCATGTGGAAGCCAGAGGTTGGCCTCTTGGTTTTTTGTAAGTGTTTCTCAGTGGCCTGGAACTGGCCAGTTCGGCTAGGCTGGCTGACTAGCGAGCCACAGGAATCTATCCAACTATGCCTTCACCTTCACAGCACTGAATTATAAGTTCATACCACCATGTCCAGCATTTTCCCAGAGATTCCAGGACAGAGCTCAGGTCCTCATGCTTGTCCATCAAGCCCCTTACTAACTAAGCCATTTCCCAAGCCCCAGCATTTTGAAATTTTTGTTTGATTAGGTTTGATCTTGTTGTTGTTGTGTTGTTTTGTCTTAGGACAGGGTTTTATGCTGTAGCCCAGGCTAGGCTGGAATTCATGAGCCAGAGGATTCCCCTTGCCCTTTGTTATAAGTGCCTGGGCCCTAGCTAGGGGTTGCCCCCATACTGCTCCATGAGGAAGGCACAAAAGCAGAGAAACTGTTTTTTTTTCTCAGGGTGGCAGAGCCACTCTCATCCAAGAAGACAAACACAGACAGGAAGCCGACAGACACGTGTGTCCATGGGTGTTCAGTAGTTCTTCTATTCTGTGTACACTTGATGCACTGGGGCAGGGGCATTGTTCTAGGAAGATTTGAATGTTATTTTGTTGTCAAGAGTGGAAAGACAGGACATTTTCACTCCTCAGCAGCTCTTGGGATCAAGATGTGCACTTGAGGACTGAGCAGAATGAACAAGAGACAGAGCAAGGCACGCAACCACTCTCTGGAGGAAGCATCCTTGCCTTCCCTTCCCTGAGCTGGGTGCCAGCCTGGCCTTTTCTTCCTGGTTTTCTTTTACATTCTACCCCTTAAAGACATAGATGCTTGTCTTAGGGGTTTTATCGCTGTGGAGAGACACTATGACCATGGCAACTTTTATAAAGGAAATGTGTAATTGTGGTGGCTCTCTTATAGTTCACAGGTCCAGTCCATCATGGTGGGACATGGCAGCATGCAGGCGGACATGGTGCAGGAGAAATAGCTGCGTATCCTACATCGTGCAGGCAAATGAAAGTCGATTGACTCACTGGGAGATATTCTGAGCATAAAGAACCTCAAATCCCACCCCCACAGTGACACACACCCTCTAACAAGGCCACACCTACTCCAACAAAGCCACACCTCCTAATAGTGCCAGTCCCTATGAGATTATGGGGGCCAAATACATTCAAACTACCACAGACAGATCATCTACAGCCCACACATTGGGTTAAATAAGTCATCTAAGTCTGGACATATATGGCAGAATATGTCTTAGATTGGGTATGGTGGTATACCCCCCCCCCACTTAACTCCAGCACTTGAGAGGCAGAGACAGGCAGTTCTCTGAGTGTGAGGCCAGCCTGGGTCTACACAGCAACTTCTAGGCCAGCCAGGGCTACAGAGTGAAACTTTGTGCTCCAAAACTACCAAATAAAGAAAGACTATGTCTTGACAGAGAGACTAGCATCGGTACTTCAGGGTGATGTGAATGGGTAACTTTGCCTGAGCAGGGAACCAGAGAGATCTGGGTCTGAGAAGCCACCATCTGCCATGAGAACAGGTATCTGCTAAACACTTTTCAGCCTCTCTTGTTTCTTTTTGCTTCCATCTATGATTGACATAACCAAGTACCTGAGTAGACCCACTCACCGCTGGAACCTTGCTCCCTCACCCCTCAGACCTAACATGCACCCCAGCTGGAATGCCGGTTGCCCCACGTGAGAACACCCGCAGTTCTGCCCCTTCCTTCTAGAATAACTTGAAAATGTGGCTACCGAGCCTCCAGCTTCCAATCCTTACAGCAGGTGTGAATGTGACACGGAGGTCACAGGATAGCAGGCAGACACCTCACAAAGCCTGGCATCTGAGGGACCAATACTTGCCGTCCATTTCAGTCTTTTTTAACCTAACTGACAGCAAGACCCTCAAACTTTCATGACTGTATTAGTTATTTTTCTTTTCACTGAGATAACAAAAAAAAAAAAACAAACAAAAAAAACCTGCCAAGATGCAACTTAAGAGGGGGGGGTTTGATATTGGATCATAGTTTGCGGGGATACGGTCCATCGTGGGGAGGAGGGCACGGTGGTAGGAGCAGCTCCTGGCTGTGGTGCAGGAGCATAAGCTTGTTCACATCTCTGTGGACCAGGAACCAGAAAGAGGACAGAAAGTCAGGCAAGATTATAAAACCTTCAGCCACCACCCATTCAGTGACTGGCTTTCTACAGCTGGGCTCTGCCTCCTCAAGTTCCACACACCGGCATCACACCGCCATCCAGGAACGTAGTGTTCAAACACATCTGCAGGATATTCACATTCAAACCATGACAGTCTTCCACTCTCCCCCAAGGCCCCCGCCGGTCCTTCATGGATACAGTACCTGGGCCTAACTCCTCTCCCAAGTCTCCAGTATTTTCCAGGGCCTGAGCCCAGAGGACTGAAATAAATACCATGGAATTCCATGTTGGGGCCTCAGCTCTCAGGTGCACCCAGCCTACTTCCTGGCTACTTCTTTCCTAGATCAGGCAGTGGAAAAGCCATCCACCCAACACATGTAATAGCCAAACATGGCATCCCTGATATGGAAGAATAGGAAACAGACCCAAAATAATGCTGTACAAATTGCCATCATATGTCATTTCTCCTGTAAATCTCAGTCATCATTTCTGTTTGGTTTATTTTAAGGGCTCAAGGAGTTTATAGTTTAAGCGTGAGGCAGTTACGCCTTTTCCTTGGTTTTATTTCCTGGTACCATGACCAATGAGGCAAAGACTCCAAACTCATTAAGTTTCACACAGAAAGAATTGAAATGTATGCAGTACTTACAAAGAGCAGGGGCTGAGTGATGGCGCTTTCTTTCTAGGCCTTGAATATGTTGACACACTCCATATTTTTTTCACCCACAGAATATAGTGCGAGCATCGTCTCACACCACATAGCATTAATATTATTTTTATGACTGCGTACCATGTAGTGACACAGTGCTGAGCTGCCAAGAAATTTAAAGAATAAAAGAGATTTAGACACTGAAGGAACCTTGAATCACTGAGTTTCAGGAGGTAGACACGACTGTGGGAGTGTGCCTACAGCTGTTTATATAGCTTCCGTCAAACAAAGAGAACCCAGTGTACTTACTTCCTAAAAGGCTCCCATCCTTGGATTCAGTGGCAGCAGGTGTGGTCCAGCTTACTCCATTCGACATCTCATGGTGAACTCAGATTCCTGCTAGTTGAGTAAGACAGCCAGTGGATCAGGATCTGACCAGTGTGACATAAGGAAATGACCAGTGATGGTAATAAACTCTTGCTGCTCCTAACCTGTGCCCATAACAGACATCACTAATCAATCATGACACTCTCTTTCTCTTAAAAAAAAAAAAACTAAATAAAAGGAAAGAAAAAGTATTTGCATGCCCACGGGTTGTTTATGTCTAGGTGTTTGTGCACATGTACACAGCCAGAAATCAACTCTGTTGTCGTTCCTCAGGAGCCATCCACCTTGTCCTTTGAGATGATGTCACTCACTGGACTTTCCAAGTGAGCTAGACTGACTGGCCAGTGAGCCCCAGAACTCTACCTGTCTATACCTGAGGTGCTGGCATTGCAAGTGTGTGCCTCCATTCCTGGCATTTCTTCTAGGTTCCTGTGCTTGTAAAGCAAGCGCTTTGCAGGCTGGGCTGTCATAGCAGCCCCAGGCATGCTGTCTTTGATCTTGTATATAACCTCTAAATCCTGGCCAGTGCAGGTCTGGTCCACAGCGGCTGTCACTGATCTGACTTGTCATATGAATAGACACTTCTCTACTACTTTTGAAATTTCAAACACTGAAATACAGGACCCAAAGGAAGTCCTCATCTGCATATATATTCTTATCGCCTAGCAGGGGCTTGAAAAGCAAAACACAAGTTTAAAGTTTATTTAATTGCAATCGTCTTTTGCCAGACCATCAATTTAGGAAACATTCACAGAGACCCTGTGTCCCCAGTCATAGCATGCTGATTGGACAGCCGCCAGCCTGTCTGGGGCCTTCTCCTTCTCAGGGTTGACACTAGATAAGAGGAAGCATCAACAACTTGCTCCTGATTTGAATGAGGGTTCCTGTGATTTAGGAAGAAACTGAGGTCTCAAAAACCCACAAGTTCAGTCTCCAGTGCAAGAGTAGACCTAAATGACCCTTGACATGTCTAGCCAGAGAGCAGGAATGCTGCCCAGACCCCATAGGGCTGTCTTAGAGATTCGGGTGCGGGTTCTAAGTGCCTGTCCAGAGAAACTGCTCTGGGGACAGAAGCAGATCCTGCCCTTCCTATCAGCATCAGAGTCCTTCCTGCACGGGCTCCCTGCACAGTCAGGGTATGAGCACCCAGCTCCCACGCCCAGAAGCTGTGCTCATGCACTTGAACTCACCTGCAGGATCTAAAGCTTCAAAGTCATCCTGGTTACAGACACCTTGGAAAGTCCTAGTCCTGGCCCTAGACCTGACAGGCAATCGGCTGTGTGGCTCTCCTAAAAGCTTGCTCCTGAGAACACTGGGAAAGCAGCTGTGACTCTAGGCTGGGACCCAGACCTCAGGCTGGATCTGGTCACTGCCCAGGCATGGTCTTCCTACTTAATGACTGCAGTATGGCCGCCTCTGCCCTGACACTGCCAGGACCCCCCCTCTGCATCTCTGGGGTTACTGGGTATCCTTGGTCCAAAGTATGTCTGGCTTCTCAAGATCTTTCCCGAGCCTTGTTCTTGTCTTTAGTTTTTCAGTAACAGCCATCCTAGTGTTTGTGGGGATGCAGGTGCTAACTTACTGTAGATAGTGAGAGAGAGAAAATGGCCCACAGTGAAAGCCACATGTGGCTCACATCACGTTACAGTGGGAACAGAATTCAGGATTAAAGGGAAAATTAGTGTTAAAAAAGCAAGACTGGGAACACCAGGGATGAGAGACAGGAAGCTTACACTGGGAGTGAGATACCACCAAGGCCTGATAGAGACAGACAGACAGATAGATGGCCTCTGAGAAATAAGGCCAGTGTTGGTGGACTGGTTAACTGCCTCCCATGATACCTGCCCCATCCTCCAGAGCAACATCTGCTGGACACTATTGATCTTTTCCATAGTCTTGCTTTTAATTCTGCTGTGACAGATAGCATCTAAGAGGCCTTCATCATTTCATGAAAGAGATTCCCAACAATCACATAGACAGAGGAGTTTGTTTCAGTTCACTGAGGATTAACTAGGAATAAGTATGGATTAACTAGGAATGACTATAGCTACCTTTTGGTAGCTGTGAGGACCAAGAGGGCTTAGTATAATTAATAGCATTTGAGATGCCTGCAAGGTTAGAGATGGTAACACCAGCTAATGGCTGACAGCTCACAGACAACCAAAGTAAGAGCTAACAAAGCCAGAGTCAGAGGTTGACAGAGAGGCCTTGAACCACCCAAGATCTGTGTGCAATGTGCAAACATGACATGATTGAACCAGGAGTATGTGTATCACACACAGGGTCCTCTAGTTGACCATCTAATAACATTACCTCTGTGTTGAGCCCTGTCTCCCATAGCAGGTGTCAGGACCACCTTACCTGGGGCAGCCCACTCAGCCCCTCACCAGCCCCAAGAGACTTCCTTCCTTTCTATATTAAACCTTTCTGTTTGGGGAGTCCCACCCCACCTTTCCTTTATGTCTTACTTTTCTGTAATTTTCCTTACTAAAGTTTACAAATGTCTGCATCTTTAATTTTCAGCGGTTCGAGATGCTGAACTCAAGAACTGCTGTCCCAGGTTGACCTTCATCAGCTCTTGAGTGTCAGCACCCAAGGTCCTTGAGTCAAGCACAATAGGGCTGTGAAAGATCCCCTAGGCCCCAGAGTGCTGCGTGGGTGCAGTGCCCCTCACTGTGGTTTGTGGTGGTCTTCTGCATCTCTCTCATGATTGGCAACACTGGAAAGTCTTTGCTTTAGTCATTTGTAGAACTTCACCATAGGGAAGAGGTCTCACTTTCTTCCCTTGAGTCATCTGTCAGTGGTTGAGTTTCCAGTGGTCTTTATATGTTCTGGATACTAGACCCTCATTGAATTTATGATTTATTGAGTATTACCAACCCTTCTTTTTGCCTTGTTCAATAGATTCCACTTTGTTGTGTTTTAAATGGCTAATTCATAAAACCTAATGTGAGGCATTTAAATGGCATTTGCAGACAAAACAATCCAGAGCTCTGTGTCTGGTCGATCATTTATATCTCCCTGGAGAGCCAGGTGCTAGGTCTGGATGCTGGCTGGCTGTGGGCTTTCTTTTCCATCCTAGCATTAAGCACCATGACACATTCATAGCTGCAGACTATTATATGGATGATAGATGCCTTGGTGAAGACAGGGTTAAGGAGCCCCTGTCCTCCTGTGTCCATGGGCAAGTCCCTTTGTCTTCCATATGGATGAGCTTGCTGAAAGAGGAAGGGTGAAGAGCGAAACACCAGGTCACCCACCAGAGCAATCAAGAATCCCCATCTTACGCCTCAGTGCCAATTAACATTTAGCTGAAACCATGGTTCTCTCCCCAGGAGCTACTGGGTCTGGCTCTCTGGGGATGTGTGGGTTATAAATGTTCAGACCTAGATGCTAGTATTTAAAGGGCCAGCAAGAGATGTGCACTCTTTATTTAGCATCTTTCTATTGTCATGTGAGGCCCTCCAAGATGCACCCACGGCAGTCACCACTGTCTGTCACATCTCAGTCCATGGAAATGGTTGTCTATTTTCAAACGAAGCCTGGGACCACGGAAAGCTGAAGCAGAGAAGAAGCCACACCCACCTTCCCAGTCACACACCTGTTACACACCATGTTAACACCATAGAAGCATCCAGAACACCTTCTCTGTGTTTTCACTTTGGTAGCACAACTCAATTTGAGTCTCTTTGCTGACCGCTGAATAATACATTTATAGGCTTTTTAAAGAAAATTAGGAAAGGATTGAAAAGATAAGACAAAAAATAGGCATAAGTACAATACATTACTAAGAGCTAATGGCTGTTAATATCTTGCTATATAAAGCCCCCTCCTCTATTTACATATCATGCTCTGTAAATATTATTTTACTTACAAACATGGGACCTCACTGTTCATAGACTTTTCAAACCTGCTTTTTGTTCTCAACAGTATAACGGAAACATTTTCCGTGTCATTAAATATTCCCCTAGTAAGCATTTATTTTTAATGTGGCTGCCTCTGGCTTAAACAGCAGCAGTCTTCAGTACAGCCGAGAGCTGTGCATGGTGGGTTTGAGCACATTTTTTTGCCATGTTGTAAGGAGATTTAAATGATACTTCTGTGGGAAGACTCCTCTGGCTAAGGAAGAGTCTTCAACCATCCTCCACCAACCTACCCAGAGCCAGGTAGATCACCTGTAGCTCCCAGCCACAGGATGCTTTCTTGGATGGCAGAACTCATGAATAACCCAGAGAAGCGGGGAACAGACCCTGCACTGGGTGGCTGACCAGCTTAGACTCCATTAAGAGCACATGGGTGAACAGGTACAGTCCTTTGGAGCTGGTTAGAATGTCAGCACCCATTGCAAGTGCCATGCCAAAGTGTGCTAGGGGAAGGGAATGTGTGAGAAGCACATGACTGAGGTACAAGCAGTTGGCGGAAGAACGGTGCAGTTTGGAGACATGGAGAGGGCAAGCAAGATGCTGTCCGTGTGCAGATCCACAAGCATAGTGACCCTGTTCTGACTTCACTGTACAGATCGGCAGAGCAGCGGCGGATAGGACAGGCAGGACTGCTGAAGGGCAGGGAATGCTGCTAAGTGTCCCGTGTCTTCCATTTAGTTCTCACGATGACACTGCATGGTAGGCAGGTGCTCTTATCCCTTGGCTTATAAACCATGATACTGAGGCTTGCTTGAGTTGACATGCCCAGTCTCATAAGCCGCCCATTGTTGGTAGTGCCAGTCTACCAACACTGTGTATTGTTTTGATTTGAGATTTTGTTTGCTTTGTCATTGCTTTTGAGACAGAGTCTTGCTATTGTGTCCCAGGCTCCCCTCCCACCTACCATCCCCCTGCCTCTGCCTGTGCCAACGCCTTCTGTCTATTGAGTGGCCTTAGTTCATCCCCCATGACATTTCCAAAGAGGAGCTAGAACACAGAGAACATTTCTTCATGTGTCCTGGTCTGCACAAGCATAGTACATCTACCACTGGCCAACCCCACAGCCCACCCTGTGTCCATCAAACTGCATGGTGACAGCAAGATGGGTCACCCACTGGCCCAAGGTATTGGTACCACCAGAGAGTCCTGTAGCCAACTCCCTGTTCTGTCTTTCATCTCCCTCCTAAGGATTTATTTCATCTCTACCTTGTCACAAGAGCTGGCACAATGTGGATAAACAGCCCTCCAACCCTTGAGAGATTCCCAGGATGCTAGCCACCATGCAGTTATGATAACTCAAGCACTGTAGCAAATGTGGGTAGAGGCAAGCTCCAGAAAGTAAAGAACACTGGGCTGCCAATCAGACATAGCCAGAGCATGGCAGGCTCTAGAGGGGTGAGGCAGGCTCCAGAGGAGTGAGGCATTTAAGCAGAGACTAAGGAGTTAGGCCTTGCCTGGATTGCATTCCCAAGCAACAGTAGTAGAGAGAAGCTGACATGTTTAGCAAACCACAGGCAGTGATTAATTATGGATGTTTATAGACAGTGCATGAAGTCTGTGTCCTTGAGCAATAGGGAGCAATAGAAGGCTCTGGAGTTAGAAGAAGTAGGATTAGAGTAAAGGGAAGGTGACTGTAATGATTTTGCTCTTGAAGTGGAAAGAAGGCTTCTAAAGACAGGTGGGACTGGGGTTTGTGGCCCTATTAAAGAAATGGTGCCAGGTGGCACATGCCTTTAATCCCAGCACTTGGGAGGCAGAGCCAGGCTGATCCCTGTGAGTTCGAGGCCAGCCTGGGCTACAGAGCAAGATCCAGGACAGGCACCAAAACTACACAGAGAAACCCTGTCTCAAAGAGAGAGAGAGAGAGAGAGAGAGAGAGAGAGAGAGAGAGAGAGAGAGAGAGAGAGAGAAAGAAAGAAAGAAAGAAAGAAAGAAAGAAAGAAAGAAAGAAAGAAAGAAAGAAAGGGTGAGAATGGAAAGGAAGGGGCAGAGTTGAAAGTAACTTTTACTTTGTTTCACACGTGTTGTGTGCGTAGTATATTTGTATGAGTGCATACAGAGGTCAGAGGTGTCTTTCTCTGTCTCTTCTTCCTTCCTCTAGACAGGGTCTCTCAGTGAATATGAAGCCAACTGTTTTGGCTGGACTGACTAGCCAATGAGTTCCAGGGATCCCCATGTCCTCAACCCACAATGCTGGGCTCACAGACACACTCAATCATACTGGCTTTTATGTGGATGATGGACATCTGAACCTGGGTATCATGCTTACACACAGCCCCCTTACCCTCCGAGTCAGGGTCCTCTTGTTATTCTATTCTATTTATGACCAAATCAGTAAAGACCTATGTCTTCATGGCCATATATGATAGGGTAGAATGTTGTATTTGCAGCCATGGGTGAGTACCTTGGCCATAAGCCCTAGGAGGGCAGGGATCTCAGCTGCCTTCTTCACACCCATACCTACCTCTTAGGTCAATGAAAAGCCATAGCTTTGTGAAAGAGAAAGAGATAGCCTTTGTTTCAAAGGATCTAAAACCCTCATTTCCTTCCATGCCAGCTAAAAACAGTCTGCCCAAATTTCAGTACGTTTGCAAAACCAAAGGCTGATGTTTACTGACAGAACAGGCAGGATAAACAGACTAACTCTGTGCGGGTGCCCCTTCCCTTCCTAAACACATACTCACCCCCACAGGCAGATCTGGGCATCTAAGACAGACGCCAGAGATGGCAGTTTGTTCAGGGAACAACGCAACTTGGAGCTGTTTTCAAATTTTCTCCTTACAATCCCCTCCATGATTGTGTTACCTTTAATGGAACACAAGAAAGAACCCGTAAAAAAAGGAACAGATTAGAAAGGAAATCCACGTGGTGCACTGCCTTGATCTCCCTGGACTCAAATTAATGCATCAAATCCATTCTCTTACCTGGCATCCTAGCATGCTTCTTGTTCCCAATGCACTCCAAGTGGTCGATTCTCTGAAAACGTCTGTGTTATTCTGACTTATTCTCCCCCACTGTCCTTAGCTCATCAGGGTCGCTAGCCTGCCATGCTTTGCTACCTCCTAATAGAATGAGTGTTCAAACTTGGCAGATTTGGGGAGGAACTACAGAGTGGGAGACAGTAGAACTGGAATGTGGAAATGAACGGCCAGGGTCTCCAAGAAGCCTGACACTTGGGGATTGCTCAGAGAGCCACCTAAAAATGCCAGCCTATCCCAAAAGAAGCTCTCATCAACACAAACCCAACCAACCCCAGGCTAATTGGGACAGATGAAAATGGGAGCCTATGTGGAATATGGGCTTCCAGCCACTATGTCTGCCTGAAGGCAGAGCAGTTGAGAACCTGTAGGAAGCAGGTCAAGTGGGCTGAGAGTGTCCGTGCCCCCTGATAGGAGTTGTGGATTCTGTAACATTAGACTCTTCACCCACACAGTTGGAGCAATGGCTGCCCCAGCTTTGATATCCCCTGGAGTGATTCACTGAAGGGTGAGCACTGTTTGGAGCATATAGTAAGTGCCCAACAGTTATAGCCATGATTTTTATAAAGACAGAGAGTCTGAGTGGAGTCTAGCTGGACAAGCAAGAAAGACAGTAACTTGGTGAGAGCCAGAGGGAGACGCGCAGCCATGTTTGACCCTGAATCTGGAGTTTGCTCCCCCTCAGGACACAGAGCTGCTCTCCCCACAAAGACACAGACAATAGACTTCAATTACCCTCCACTTTGAAAAGGGCTCTGGAGAGGGGCCAGAGGGAAGACAGACACTGTCTTTATTGTTATTTTTTTAAACAAAAATGAAAAGGGTCTCTCCAAGGGCATGTTGGCGAGTTTTATTATTTGTGAAGAAAAACACTCATCTTCATCAACATTCTGTCTGCAAGGCTGCAGCCAGGAAGAGCAAGACCCGGTGTTAAGTTGGAACATTTGACTTCTAGTTCCCGGCTCGGCTACCATTCCAAGGCATTAATAGGCTTAGTGCTTGTCAGCAGAGCCAGGGCAATTTCAATAGCAGAATGAATGGCTGGTGCCACTATCACACGGGGACTCCCATACCAGCAGTGCAGGGGCTGGCAGTGGTGAGGCCTTGGACAAATATTGCTGAAAGAAGGTGATCAAAAGGGCTGATACGCCGGGCAAGAAGTCAACAAGAGAACCTTCCAGAATAATCCATGGGGTTATCCTATTTGCTGTTTCTCCTTAGTATACAAATTAGCTTTAAAAAAAAAAAAAAGAAAGAAAGAAAAAGAAAAACAGCCTGAGTGTGATTGGAATCCATTTTTTGTGATTTTCCCCCATTCAGAAGATGCAGAATTAGTTTGATTTATTTTCAATCTGACCAACCCGATAGCAGTGTGAAGGGAGTGTGCAGATTTGCTTTCCTACCCATGGCTGAGGGGCCTGAGTCATTGCTCTCCTAAGGGGTACCTGGAATGGTGGGCAGAGGAAGAACTCTGAACCAAGGGAAGCTGTGCACAAAAATGCATTGGACCAAGTCAGTACATTGTTTGATTTACGTGAATGAGGAGCTGAGATTTAATTCCCACAAAAATCCCCCCAACACACACACACACACACACACACACACACACACACACACACACACACACACAAACACATGGTGGGGAGACAAAACACAGTGGATCATGCTTATAATCTCAACACTAGGGAGACAGACAGGAGGGTCCCTGTGGCTTGCTGACTGGCTGGTCTAGTTGAGTTGGTGAATTTCTTATTCAGTGAGAGACACTGTCTCAAACACACACATATACACAAATGATTGATAGATAGATAGATAGATAGATAGATAGATAGATAGATAGATAGATAGATAGATAGATGGATGCATGGACACAGAGAGAGAGATACATGATAGACAGACAGACAGACAGACAGATAGATAAGGTGGGAAACAACTGGAAAAGAAACTTGTCATCAGTCTCTGACCTCCACAGCTTAAACAGGCACATAAACACACACACACACACACACACACACACACACACACACACACAATAAAGGAGAAAGAGAGTAACCCTGGGTGCTAGCTGCCATCAGAAGATCACATCTATTTGGAACAGGATTTTAAAAAGCAGCGGCCAAGGTAGGCTGCAGGAAGCAGAGTTGGTTATGCTCTATGTGTTCGAATACTGTGCTGATTTTAAGCACCTGGAATTAATGGGCAGGGGCCATTAACAGACAGGGCCCTGATGTTGGGCCAAGGTCGTAAAACAGAAATTGCTTCAAGTTGCAGACATTTAGAACCTAATTTTAGAAACCTCCGCCAACTCTCTGTGGGCCCCTGTGCTTTTTTGTCATTGAGAGCCTGTAATTGAATTTTGTAGACGTTTTGACCAGAGTGTAACTTTGTGAAGCCGATGATGCAGCAGAAAGCAATTCTGAATGTGAATCTCAAAGCGCTTCTTCCCAGCTCACCACACTCCATCTGGGGGAGAGGAGAGAAAAGATGCCCACCCTGTGATTAGGTATAACCTAGAACGCTTCATTTAAAGTCGCAGCAGATGACTTGATAACAGATTTTGTAAAACCTTAACATAAGGAGCCCCCATAAAATGTATTATCTTTTATTACCCACACAGAGAATGACATTTCAGATAGTAATAAATCGAAGCCCAAGGAAAGCTATCGTTTCTCACACTGTGCCTGGAAAATGATAGGATACAAGTGTCCCAATTTTACTCAGGGGCAAAGGTGTTTTCCCTGACCAAGGTCCGCTGAGACCTGTCTTGAAGCTGACCTCCTCTGAGCAGGGGTCTCTCATCACTCTGTTCTGTTCTGTTCATTTTGTTGAAAGCTCACTTCCATCCAAACCTTGACACTTGAGGGACAGTCCCTCCATCTGACATATCTCAGGCTATACATGAATGACCTAAGTCCAAGCCCTGGGTCAGGACCAGCCAGGGGACATCTGTGTGGGGGTGGATGACCCCCAACCCACCTGTTCTGAACCACACAAAGTCTTCCTCTTGTATGGACCCTTCTCTGCTGGAAAGGACCAGCCTGCTCCATCCTAGGATGGAGTCCCCTCACACACCATGTGCCACATCAGAGTTTACAGGCTGGCTTTCTGACTGCCAGAGATTTGAGGACAAAAGCTGGGGCTCCAGCAGCCCAGACAAGCTGGGCTCGACCAACTCATCCCACTATAGCCTCAAGAAGGGCAGATGAGGCCGGGTGGTGGTGGCACATGCCTTTAATCGCAGCACTTGGGAAGCAGAGGCAAGCGGATCTCTGTGAGTTGGAGACCAGCCTGGTCTACAGAGCGAGATCCAGGAAAGGCACAGAGCTACACAGAGAAACCCTGTCTCGACAAACCAAAAAAAAAAAAAAGGAAGAGCAGATGAAACTGAGACACAGAGCAAGCAGGTTTGCTCGATGTGTCCACATTGGGAAGCAGAATGGAGAAAGGTGGGTAACTCCAGGTCTGACTTTGGGCTACCCACAGTGCCTTAGGCTCAGGTGAAGGAATGACTGGGGAGGCCAGACAAGGGGGTCACATAACCTTCAGATCACATAACCCTCCTGTCGGGGTGTGGTCTTGTTGCTCACGGCCCCAGTTCTGGGTCTGTAGGGTGATCCAAAGACATCCTTGTCTCTTCTGCTACATGACAGGCCAGCCTGGTTTCTACTGGACAACAACTTCTGCTCCAGGGTGTGGTCTCTCCATTGCGGACAATTGTACTCATTTTGGGGATAACCTCACATGTAAGGCTTTTGTTCCTCTGGGGTTCTGGGGTGACTTAAAGGAAAGGCTGGGGACAGTGACCTATCCCTGTGCCTTTGGAGAAAGGAAAGGAGACAGACACTGCATGAAGCCAGGCTACTGAGCTGCCAGGTGGGGCTTTTGCTTCTTGGTAGACTCAAGTGAGGACCATGATTTTCATCAAAATCAGCTTCTCTCTCTCCCTCCCTTCCTCCCCCCCCGCCCCGTGTGTGTGTGTGTGTGTGTGTGTGTGTGTGTGTGTGTGTGTGTGTGTGTGTGTGTGTGCAGGTGCCTGCAGAAGCCAGAAGAGACTTGGAGCGGCAGTCACAGGCAGTTCTAAGCCTCCTGACTTGGGTGCTGGAAACTGTCCTCTAAAAAATAGTATGCATTCTTAGTCACCAAGCCGTCTCTCCTCTCAGTGCCCTGTCCATGACATTGCCCAGATGACACCTGTGGACCAGTGACCTCTGCAACCTGAAAGAATGACCCTGAGGCCAAGTTTGCTATGTTGGCCATTCCCCAAAGAGGAGAATGCCAGTCACTGGGCTTGGTGTGTGGGGGCTGGGGGGAATCCCTTGGAGATTTAGAATAAAGTCAACTTGTTTCCAAGGGCTGTGACCCAATATCCATGTCAAGGCAACATCTTGAGACCTCAGCATTTGGGAGCAGGGCACAGAGGATCTGGTGGGGTGATGGGAGATGGAAGCAGGTCCTTGATTTCTCCAGGGACTAGAACAGATGTGTGGAAAGAGACTGCACACTCAGAGAAGATGCTGCAGAGAACAGACTTGATATTTACCGCACTATGGATAGGGGAGGGGAAGAGTCACCTCCCACAGATTCTTCAGGAAAGGTCTGGCTGACATTACACTTCAGAAGACTGAGAAGAAAATGTTTTCCACAGAATGGAGACAGGGTGGTGGTGGACCTGAGAAGGGGGCAGCTGGCAAGGCTGGCTCCATGCAGAGCTAGAGGCTGGTGGGCACCACAGCCCTTGAGGAATCCCTGGGACTTTGCCACTTCTGGGGAGGTCTGCCGCTGAAGTCTGCTCACCCCAGAGAGAGTGATTTAAAACACAGACTAGAAGTCAAAGGTCCAAGATGAGTCTCGCTGAGCTAAACATGCAGTGTCACAGAGCATGTTCTGGTGAAAACTCCAAGGGGAATGTTATGGCTTTGACTGTTCTAAAGGCCTCCTCCTCCATGCCACATAGCTTCTTCCTCCACCGCAGGGTACCATCCTCAGATCTGCTGCCTCCTTCCCTCCATTTCTTCCTTCCTCTTACAGGGCTCTTGCCATTCAGACAAATGTGGGCTTTCTCCCTGGGCTGATTCTTTCTCATTACTGTGACCAAATACCTTCCAACAGCAGCCTAAGAGAGAATGGGTTTCTTCTGCTCACAGTTTGAAGGGATACAGTCCATTATGGTGAGGAAGGTGTGGCAGCCAGAATGTGAGGTACCCAGTCACTCCGTGTCCACAAAGAGCAGAAAGGAAGTAGGGCCAGATTAAAATAAAACCTCAAGGTCCACCCCAAGTGACCCACCTCCCCCAGCTAGGCCCCAACCTTAAAGGTTTCACAACTTTCCCAAACAGCGCCACCAGCTGGAGACAGAGAGCTCAAACACACAAGCCTGTGGGGGACATTTCACTTTCAAATGGTAGTTCCCGTCTCCTGACCCTTCATATAGTCACTTTGCCATGTAAGAAAGCCAGTCACTATCTCCAGGGATGAGGTAGGCACACCTTCAGAAGGAGATGGTTAGAGAAAGGCTTGAAGACAGGAGCCAAAATTCAACCAGGGAGAAGAAATTCTGGTACCCACCTGCACAGCAGAGTTGCCTTTAGTTTGCAGCAATTTATTACATATTTCAAAATAACCCAAAAATGTGAGTTTGTAGCTCCCAATTAAAAAAATGGCAAATGTCTGAGTAGATGGAAAGCTAATTACCTTGATGTGACCACTACATGGATTTTTTAGATGAATCAAATTATCACATTATACCTTACCCAAAACATGTGATGTGCTAATTAAAAGTCTGAAATTTTTATTTTAGATAAAAAGAAATATGGGAGGTTTTTAGCTGAAAGCCCAGCAGCTTCTAGAACCCACAGCACTGTGCCTGAGACCTAAACCCACCAAGAGTTTCACACAGTGTGGGACAGGGATGCACAGGGAACTTTCCATGGTGTCATGAAGTCAAACCAGAGGAAATGGCCCCCACCAAAGGGTGGCCACTGAGAGTGACACTGAGAAAAAAAACAGGCTCTTGCCCACGGAGCTGACATTGAAGCCACATGTATGAGGACATATAGCCGTTTCCTCAAGGGGTGGGGCAGCGGGACAGGGAGGTTAGAGGGCACGGCTGAGCAGAGGTGCCAAGGAGTGAGAAAATCTGAGGCTGGGAGAAGTGTGGGTGGCCCCGGAGTGCTAGAGGCCAATGCTGGCTGAGGAGAAGTGGGGGACAAGGCCTGGAGAGCCCATGTTTGGTGCGTGGCCTTTGAGTCTTGTCCTGGAACACGGTAGAGGCACAAAGGGTCCTGTTGCCAGGTGGAGCTTCAGATGGCTCACTCTGGCTGACTTGGAATGACCTGTGATTTAGAAGGAAGCTCCATAGTTACTCGGGTAAGGGAAGGTGAGGGCTAACATCCTTGGTAGCTGGAGGGGTGATGGAGGAAGGGCAAAGAGCCCGGGAGGAAAATCTACAGCCCTTGGTGAGCAGTTGTGTGAGGCAGGAAGGCAGTTTCTGAGGCCGGTCTACGATGCCACCTAGAGCTGATGGCCTCGTGATGAAGAGCCATTGTTGGTCTTGATGCTGCCCATGAGGGTCGAAGAAAACCAAGCAGAGACAGCTAGAAGAGGTTGGGAGCCAGGTAGGGAGCCCATGGCAAGTCAGTGCCTTAGAGGGAATGGATTTTTGTTTTTTCTAGAAAAGGAAAAGAAAGAGTCACAGGCAAATAACTTTTGGAAGCCATGTTTTCTATTTACATCATAAATAGGTGAGGACTGGGAAGATGGTTCTGCTCATAAAGTGCTTGTCATGGGTACCTGAGTTAGACCCCAGCACCCACTTTAAAAGCTGGAGTTCTGTGGAGTACACGTATAATTTGAGTGCTAGAGAGGCAGACTGGAGGCTCCCTTGGCCAGCCAGCATAGCCAAGTCAGCACGCCCCAGGTGCCAGAGAGTGTCTCAAAGAAGAATGTAGACAGCACTTGAGGAACAACACCTGAGGTTGACCTCTGACCTCCACATGCATGCACACATGCATGCAAGAGCACCTGCACATGTACATGCCCATGAACACTAATATACACTCACACACACAAATAAACCAGTCAATAATTAGATGAGTTTAAGTTAACAAAAAAGTATACTGCCCTTCACATAGTCATGTGACAAATGAGCACAGGTCACGTGACAGTTGAGCACAGCACCCCATCAAGGTTGTGTCCCCAGAAATTGCAGCTCTAAGAGTCCCCTTAGGATACGGGACCCCAACTCCATCCAGTAGTGCTGGTGGGAGCCTGTGTGTCCCTGGGGAAATGACTCTGAGATAGGGCAGGACCAATAGCTTGGAAGCAAAGAGTAAAGCCACTCACGCCCTGAGAAAGTAGCAAAACTGTAGAGACAATGCAGTCAGTGTACCTACTCTCTTCCATTTCAGGGGCCTTTGTTCTCCCATCTTACTCAGATAAACTCACGAGATTCTCCAGTGTGCTCAGCTCTACTTCTCACCAGCCACACATTTGTGGGCCCCATGTGTCTGCCTCTATGTTCCCTGTACCCCCTTACTGCAAACCCTGTGAAGGTCAGGCCCCACCACATGATCTCTGAGGGACCCTCACAGCCTGTGTCTGCTTACCTCACACACCAGGCTCCTGCCACACCAGGCTCTAGCTCAGCTTAGATGCTCAGGCTTCATCCTGTCTCTTGGTCCTTCCGTGAGTTCTCTCCACTCTCTCCCAGCTCCCTGACGTTGACCAGGTGCCATAGTGAATCTGCTACATCAGTTACTCTCCTCACTCTGTGACAACATACCAGACAAAAGCAATCCACAGCCTGAAGTGCTTGTTCTGGTTCACAGTGCAAGACATAGTCCACCATGATGGGAAAGCCATGGCAGCAGGAGTAGGGGGCGGCAAGTGATCACATCACATTCACACTCAGGAAGCAGACAGGGATGAATGCTGGGGCTCAGCTCACTTTCTCCTTTGTGTTCAGTCCAGGACCCCAGTCCAAGGAATGGTTGCCACCCACAGCTAGGGTGGTCCTTCCCACCTCAGTGAACCCAGTTCAGAAACTCCCTCATGAATATGCCCCGAGGTTTATCTCCTGGATAATTCTAGATTCTATCAAGCCAACCATCCATCATAGCCATGGAGGCCCTCCCAGCTCTGACATTAGCTTTCTGCACCTGCCTCCTGCAGGGCCCTCAGATGCCCATAACCTCGGGGTGGGGGCTTTTACTTCTGCCTTATCCCCAGCCACACCTCCAGCTCCTTAAAGGGGAAGAGAGCATATTTTACACACAAACCCCATTCTTAGTGTCCAGAACAGACTCCTAATTACTGACAGAATTTAAAGCAGCTTTGAAGTCAATAGTTTCCCACTTCCTCCATAGAAACCAACCCCTATTTCCCACCCTAAACTGAAGACACTGCCCTCCCCATAGTCTTCACAGCCCCAGCTCTCTACATACAGCATCTGGGTTCCATGCCCTCTACTTGACAACTCCATGGTCTCATTCCACTGAAGGCATCTGAGTGTTGGTCCCTACAATGGGCATGATTCCTGGTACCCATTTTTACTGTCTAGCACAATGTCTGGTGGAAAATAAGGACTCAGTTAGTACTTGCTTAACTAAATGGACCCTGCAGATCTGACTCCATACTCCATCCCCTCTACACAGATTGAAACTAGTGGCCTTCTGATTCCATCCGTCAGTCATCACGTATTGTCTTTCTGTTCCTTGTTCTAGTGTAGAAAGAGCACTAAAGGCAGGTCTGAAATACTCATCACATCCCAGAAGAGTTACTTGTATGTAGTAGACACTGGATAAATGTTTCTGTGTAGCCAAACTGAATGTCAAGTGTGGCCCTGCCTGTGGTCTGCAGGAGCCGATTTTCCTAGGTACACTATGGATGCCGTTGGCGGGTTATTTACGGTAAACCCATCGCTAACCTCAGAAGCAGGCTTTGTGCAGAAGTGCTCGATCTGCTTCTGGTGTCCCTCTACCTCAGATCCATCACTTCAGTGGTTCCACCCTGTATGTTTATGAGCTGTACTTATTTCCCTTGTTGCTTCCCTGCCCTGCTGGCGTTGTCAACAGCCACTAAATCTGGGGAAATGAGTTCAGCCTGCTTAGCCACAAGGCCCCAGCTGGGACTGAAGAAACGACAGGAGAGAGCCAGATATAAATGTGCATATTAGCACCAGGAAGCCTAAAGACAAACACAAGGCAAGCTCAGACCTTTCCTGCCTGGGGTAGGAAGGCCCTTACTCACCCGCTGCCATAGGAGTAAGTCACATTTTGTAAGGAAACACACGTGGAACCTTGCTGGATTTAGAGAAAGCCTGATCCCAGACTTATGGGGTCCAAGTGGATGAATCAAAGCCCAGACAGACAGCAACTTGTTCTGCTACAGATAACGCCTCTGCCAGTCCATTGTGATATTTATAGAGCAGGCATAGGGAGCAGCTAGCCTGAAAAGACTATGGTTCCCATTTGCAATGCCTGAACAAGAAGCTCTGCACTGATTGGCCCTTGCCTGTCCAGACAAAACAGGTGCAGAAGTAGATAAAGGGATTGTATTATCACTGTTCATGGTTCTCACTAGAGGTGCCTGAAGTATTAGACAGTTGTGGCTGGAGAGATGGCTCAGCAGTTAAGAGCACTGGCTGCTCTTGCAGAGCACCTGGGTTTGGTTCCCAGCACCCATGTTAGGTGGCTCACAACCACCTCTAATGCCAGTTCCAGGAGGTCTGATGACCTCTTCTCACTTCCGTGGGCTCCTACTCTCTTACATGGTGTACATAAACTCACACAGGCACACAAAAATAGTAAGAAAATAAATAAATCTTTAAATGTTCAACAATTCCTCCTTCAAACTTGCCTTAGCTTTGTATATCCACTTATTTATTTATTTGTTTATTTATTTATTTACTTACTTACTTACTTACTTACTTACTTACTTACCTGTTGGTTTTGCTTTGCTGGTGACCCAACCCAAGTCTTCCTAAACACTAGGCTCTCTACCACTGGGCTCCAGCCTCACCCTTCCCTTGACTTTTAATTCAGAACTTGCACTCAGGGGCCATCTCTCACAACTCAGCTTCACTAACTGTGTGTCTCTTTCCATCCATGTTGTCACACTGGGAGGTCTAGATCAGTTATGGTTAGAGAATTTAAACATTAAAACTTCCAACATTACCAATTAGGAGATTGTTTCCTATGTCTAGATGATGTCTCATGGATCCTGAGCTGGCCTCAAACTCACTGCGTAGCCAAGGAGGATGACCTTGAATTTCTGCTCCTCCGGACTCCACCTCCTAAATCCTGGGATTAGATGCTCTGCCGTCACACCATGGCTTCCTCCATGCTACAGGAGCACTCTGCAAATAGCCACATCCCCTGCCTGTGAAGATGTGGTTTAACTTGTACAGATATGCCACTCAGTGCCATCCATTAGTTTCTAAAAAGCATGACTGTAATTGGTTGATTATTGTATAACTACAATGGTCCCTATTAGAAGGCTCCAAATGAGACATGACCCTTAATCTAGTGGAGTTCAATTGTTACACTCAAGGTAACCATAAACAAGTGATGAGCACATTTGACCCTCACAGAGCACAGTGAACACTGAGAGAGAAATAGCACTTGTTACTCATTACTGCATAATCAATGACCCCAAAACATAATCATTTTACCCCATTGACATTTCTGACTTTGCAGTCCCTGTGTCCAGGAATCTGGGTACTGCTCAGCTATGCCTGTGTTTACTGGGCTCCTGCTGAGCTGTGCCCAGTGGATTGGTCCAGGATCTACTGTCCCATCAGAAAGTTTGACCCAGGAAGGGCCCACATCCAGGTTCACTCAGTGGCTGTTGGCCTCAGCTTTGTACTACCTTTTCAGAAAATGTTGTACAAATCCACTGAGTAGCAATAGCCATCGGTCATGGTTTAAAGGCAAGCTGTTTGAATACTTGGTCCCCAGATGGTGGTGCTGTTTTGGACTGTCTAGAACCATTAGGAGGTAGAACCCAGCTACAGGAAGTGAGGTTCAGTCCTTGAAGGTGATACCTGCTTCTGGTTTTTAGCTAGACCTCTCTGCGTCCTGATCTACCAAGATGTAGTGCATTACTGTAAGCTCCTGTTGCTGTGGACCCAGCACCTAGCCTGTGCTCTCTGACCCCATCCTAGCCTGTGCTCTCTGACCCAAGCACCAGCATAAACCCTTATTTCCTTACATTGCTTCCATCAGATACTTGGTCACATCAATGAGAAAAGTCACTGGCTCATTCTCTACTAATCACTGACACATGCAGACTGTGTACTTAGCACTTACGCCTCTTATAACCCTCACCCAGCCAATAAGCAGTACTACTGTCCCATTGACAGAGGGGTAAAGAGAGGTGATAGGACTTCCATGGCTTGGCTGGATGGCTCAACTGTAACTGGGAAACACAGTGTGGAGGGACTATGGAGAAGGTTAGGAAGGATGTATGAAAAGGCCATATGGAAACCTACTACCTCACAGCCCAGTGGATCCAAGGTAATGATAACTGATTGAATGCAGTCTCCTCCCTAAGTGCCAGCCAGTTCCATTCAGCACTTAGGTCTCTGCCTTCATGAAGGCTACAGCACACTGAATAATGAGCATCCACAAATGATCAGGAATTAATTAGCCTGGAGTGTTCAGAGGTAAGAAAGGGCACTGCACCCAGCAAAGAAGTGAGGTCTGTACAAGGAGATTGGGTGGGGACGAGGCAGGAGAAAGATGGGGCTGTGCCAGCCGGGGAATGGCAAAACCTTCCTCCGTGTAACATTGATTCCTTGATTTTCCCCCCACGGCTACCATTATGCTTGTTATTAGTGATAAATGTTCCGTTAAACATAGGCTTATGTGGAAGTCATCGTCGCCATGTAAAACATCAAGGGCCCTGTGATTGATTAGCTGCCATATTTAATGACACTGCTTGGCTCTTTTTTCAAGATGAAACGTTTGGTTTTCAAATCAGTGTGATCAGTGAACCCAGCCAGCGTCTGTGGAGACGCACTGGAGGCTTTTTGCTGCAGATAGACCATCTTCCTCAGTTGCCAGGTTCTCTAGCAATGGCAGCCGGGGGACTCCCAGGAGAGACCCCAAACACAATGGACATGCGTGACTGCGGAACCCAAGCCAGGCGAGAAGCTTGACTCTCTTAGCTGCGTCTTGCAGCTCAGATCACTTCAAATAAAATCTGAACAGCCAATTTCATTTTCCCAGGCTGGCACTATGCATTTCTCAGGCAAAATGAAACTCCAGCGCCCCAAAGTAGGAGCCAACCCTGAGAACCAACAGCTTTGGTTTGAAATGGAAGCTGGGACAGTGAGCCCTCTGAGATACAAATTAGTCAGGAAACAGTGATACATCTTCATTATCAAGAACAGCAGTAAATAGCTCACCTTGTATGCCGAGTCCTGGCTAGGAGCTTGGACCAAAGGTATGGTCCTTGTCTGGTGAAAATTGGTCATCTACTTGGGGAAATAGTCAATAGGTATTTAGGATAAAACCACCAGACAGGCTGGGGAGATGGCTCAGTCAGCAAACGGCTCTCCCCAAGAGCATGAGGACCTGAGTTTGATGCCCAGCATCCACAGAAAAGCTGGGTTTGATGGTATGTGCCTGTAATCCCAGATTTGGGGAGGGAGACATAGGAGGGTCTCTGGAGCATTCAGGACAGCCAGTCTAGCTGAAGGAGTAAGCTCTGGGTTCAGTGAGAGACACTTTGTCTTAAAAAGTGAGGTACATGCTGATTAATTTCTGACTTCCACAGGCAAGCATATACCTCCAAGCACATCTTCATACATATGCACACACATATGAACTTGCAGATACACACATAAATCATCAAATGGAAAACTGCTCTCATGTTGGTGGAAGCAGGTTATAAATAGCCTTTGATCCTAAATGATGGCTTAGGCCCTACTCATAGTCTGAAACACAGCCAATCATAATCATGGGATCTTTGCTTTCGAGGGAATAGAGGGTTGCTATAGAGGATTAGGCAGAAGATTCCAGAGCCATGTCAAGGGTATCAGCCCATTGACAAGAATCAGTTACGTGTTTATCTGATCAGAAGACCCAGAAAGTACAGAGCTTGGTTCAGCTCTCCCAGTCTGAGGAAGCAGGAGGTGGATTCATGACATTGTCTTCACCACAGGTTCCTTTGGTTGCTAGCAGCCAACACGGATGCTGATGCTTCTGCTCCTGAAAGAACATCTGGAATAAAGATTGTGATGTGTTATACAATCAAAGAAAGGAGAGCTGGAGTTTAGGGGCAGCAAACCCTGAGGCCCAGGCTTGTGTCTTTGCAGCCCTGATGGGCCCTTTTGCATGGCACAGCTCAGCAGTGCTTTGAAATCAGTTTGGCTATAACCATCTGCCCTTTAATCCTTGAACCAAGTACACAGGAGTGTCAAGAGAGGCCTGTGGCATAGGCAGCCTAGCTTGGAGAGGACTAGGGGGCATCCACCTCCCTCTTTAGTTTATTTGTGTAGAGACAGGGCAGTTAGGCAGAGGGGGTCTTTTCCCTACAGAGACAGAGTGCCTCTTTGCAGGTAGTAAGCTGCTTCTCCTGATGCTTGAGAAAGCAGAACCCTACCCTGGGCCTGGAGCTACTGGAGAATTGCATCTGTTCCCTGCAGTCTGTCACTGTGGCTCCTCAATCCTCCCAGACTCTGACTGTCCAAGCTTGGGTTCCTGAATTGCTGTGATTCAGTCGGGACAGATGAGTGCTGTGGCTCATTTCTCTGTATCAAGGGTGTTTCCCAAAGAAAACCACCGTGGCTGGATGCTCAACTAATACCATCTGTCTGTGAAATATGTGCAGAGTGACCATGAGGGATATACATTGGCACATGCAATTTACATAAGAGTGACCACAAGGAGCTAGGGAGCCAGAGAATGAATTCTGGTAAAGCACTCAGCCAGAGTGGGAAATAGGTCCAAGAAACAAAGCTTCCCAGAGTGATAGAGGAGTATGGAAGCTTCCATGGGGCATCTTGTCTGGTATTTAAATTGGACTGGCACCTCTGGGGTTCACAGACAGCGGCTTTTATTCCTGCTTACCTGCTTTGTTCCCACTGTGACAGCAATTGTGTTCTCATTGTGTACATGCATGCACATACAGGTGTATACATGTTTGCATATGTGTAGGCACATGTGTATATGCATGTGCACCTATGTGCATGCATGTGGAGGTGCCAACTTGATGCCAAATGATTTCCTCAATGTCCTTCAACTTTTTAGTCGAGGTGGGGGTCTCTGAACTTGGAGCTACCATGTCCACATGGTTTTTAAGCAGATTCTGAGGATTCCAACTCCGGTCCTCACATTTGTGCAGACGACTCTTCGTGTCCTAAGCCACATTCCAAGCCAAGCAGTTGTGTTTGCTGCAGAAAAATCCCAAGCCCTGTGAGATAAGCAAACTTTCTAACTTCAAGTCGCTTCCCACAGTGAAAACATAGAAGCAGTTGGCTAGCTGACAGGAGCCAGGTGGCTAAATTATGAAGGACTAATCCAGTGGACTGACAGGCTTCTATATAAGCACAGAGATGCCAGAAAAGGTGTGTGTGTGTGTGTGTGTGTGTGTATGTGTGTGTATGTGCATATGTGGGAGGTAGTGGGTGAGAGTATCCCACCCCACCACTGCCAATTTTTGAGTTTTGGGGGTTGTGGTTGAGTAGGGGAGAAGAAGAGGGTCCTCACTTTCCACTTTGAAAATGATGGCCCCATTTTTACTTTTTTACAATGATTGGCTATGACTTCAGCAGTGAAAACTTTGTTAATGTAAGCTTTCAGTTTGCCAGAAAATTGAGACTTTTGGAACAGCCCATCCAAACTCTACAATTTGTCTACTTCATACTCTGATTGATTTCCTACCACACTAATCAATCCATTTCCCATTACAGCCATAAAGTTTTATTTACTCCGGGAGGTGGAAATTGACTGGTTCATTTTTTAAAATTATTCATACAGTTACTTAGACAACAGGAGTTATGCTGGTGTGCCCTTCCTCTGCACTTTTGTAAGGGTTTGCACTCAGCTCTTCTTTCCTCTGAGTTGTGTGTGAACACAGCTTCCTCAGTCTTGACCTTAGAACTCTTTAAAAAGGGCCATCTTGGACTTGGATGATGGCTCAGTCTGCAAAATTCTCTCCAAGCTTGGGGTCTTGTGTTACATCCCCAGGACCCACACGAAGAGCCAGGAAGGTAGTGCCCACTTGCAATCCCAGTGATGGGAAGGAAATAAGTGGATCCCTGGGCCTCACTGGCCCGCAAGTCTCAGTTCTCATCGAAAGACCCCGTCTCAAGAATCAGGATGAAGGCTGGAGAGATGGCTCAGTGGTTAAGAGCATTTGCTACTCCTCTAGAAGACCTGAGTTTAGTTCTAGTACCCACATGGTGGCTCACAACCACTACCTGAATCTCCAGCTCCAAGGTATCCAATGCTGCCATTTGGCATCCAAAGGAACCTGCATTCTTGTGTACATAACCCCACATGGAAACATAGTCAAAAATTGAATTTAAATGTTTTTAAAACAGGGTAAATGGTATCTGAGGGATGTTGCTTAAGATTGACCTCTGAGTTCTACAAGTACACACACACACACACACACACACACACACACACACACACATATGAGAGAGAGAGAGAGAGAGAGAGAGAGAGAGAGAGAGAGAGAGAGAGAGGTGGTGGAACTCATGTTCTGCAGAGGAAAAATTTTAAATGTATTTGTGAAGTGATTTGTGAAGAGCCTTTTGTGACACTCTGTAGGAAATGACAGCCCTTCTGCTTTCTTGTAGTAACCAGATGATTGATCACACCATCAGATGTAATATTAGTCAAAACTGCCTGGTTGCTCCTCCGAACCTCTGAACCAAGCACCTTGAGGGAAGGAGGAATTCTTTCACTCATAGGACCCGCAGGGTCTGAGAGGTGGATCTGCTTCAAGGGTGACTGCCAAGAGCATGGGCAGCATTAAAAGAGCTCCATCTCTGAAGCAGCAGTCATGGAGCCTGCACAGGTCTGTGCTAGGTCTGCTGCATACATGCTGTGGTTGTTTAGCGTAAGGATTTTGTGGGACTCCTAACAGTAGGAGTGGGGGTGTCTCTGACTCTTTTACCTGCTCTTGGGACCCTTTCCCCTCCTGCTGGGTTGTCTCATCCAGCCTTGATATGAGAGTTTGTGCCTGGTCTTATTGCATCTTGTTATGCCGTGTTTGATTGATATCACTGCTCTTTTCTGAAGGGAAATGGAGGAGGAGTAGATCTGGAGGAGAGGGGAGGAGGGCAGGGGAACTGGGAGGAGTGGAGGGAGGGGACGATGCAGTCGGGATATATTGTATTAGAAAGAGATAGAGAGAGCTTCGTCTCTACCTCTGGCTCTGCATTATCTTCCTGATTGGCTTTCCCTGGGCAGACACAGATGGACATGGCCTGTCCAGACCAGGTCTTATCACCTCCAAGTTAAACAAAAGAGCTACCTTTCCCTGTATATTCCAAGAGAAGCACATTCCAGATTGAAGTTGAGATTTGGGGTAGTTTAACTTGAGTCATGTGCTCAGGCAGCCATTATTGACCCCTAGCTGACTTCCTAGGCAAGGTCAGAGGAGTTTCTTTTTCAGGGATATGATAGTCCTTGGGACACACTCACGGTCATGACAGGACAGGATGTGAGCAATGGATAGCTTCTGCCTAAAAAGCAGAACTGAAACAGAAAAAGATGGCCTCGAGGGCCTGGGAGGTAGCTCAGTGGAGAAAGCACTTGCCACACAGTGTGATGACCAGAGTTCAAATCCCAGCACTCACATAACAACCAGGCAGGCACACCTGTAAACCCAGCACCCTGGAGGAGGAAACGGGATCCTGGGGAAAGCTAGATAGATAGACTAGACCATTTGACATACTCTAGGTTCAGAGTCAGACCCTGCCTCAATAAATAAAGTGGAGAACCATCAACATCAACCTATGGCCTCGACACACACGCACACGCGCACACACACACACACACACACACACACAGAGAGAGAGAGAGAGAGAGAGAGAGAGAGAGAGAGAGAGAGAGAGAGACCAAGACCATGAACAAGCAATGACCAACCCTTCAAAAAAACACTCCAAAGATTTCATGAGTGTTCAGTTCCCCATGTGGGTTTGTGGTTCTGGAAGGAAATGGGAGTTCCTCCACTGTTATTTTATTCCTTGCTCCTTTTAGACTCTATTAATTATTGATTGGTACCCAGTTTTGGAAGTCATCACACCAGCAGGGCTGTGAATGCAATTATAAACACCTTTTATTTCTGTCATTGAGGGTGGCCTCACTTGGACTCTCTCTTGGACTCTCTCGGTGAGTGATTAAGCAATCAATCCAAAATGACTGAAGTCACTGAGGAGAGTGAATGCCTTTATCAGCAGAGAAATCCTTGGGCCGGGCTGGCTCTGGGCAGCTGTCTATTTTTCTCCCATGTACAATGCCCGCAGAGCCACTCTGCTTGGTTTCATCCCCTGGGGGCTCCTGCCCCAGCCCTGCTGTGGTGTGAGATAGCTCACCTGGCACCTCCAGCTGGTGCCCCCAAGTTGTCACCAGAGGGATAAAAGTTACACAGACAGAGCTGGCCTGGCCATCACACCCTGGGTTGTGTACTCTTATTTGCGACTCTGATCAGAGATGATTCTAGAAATTTTCCATATAGAAAACAAAGGTGATCCAACCCCACACCCCACAGACAGAGAGAGATGGTTGATGAGTCTCCAAAGGAAGCATGGCAGCAGCTTACTGGATAAAGGGATGCTGAGTGACCAACACCCACAGTCCCATAAGGGAATTTACACACAGCCTCACACACTCCATCTCAGGATCCTAGCCACATGGTTAGCTGTTTTGAATGTTTCAACACCATGAGAAACGTGGTCCCTGACCTTATAATAAGAGCATTGAAGAGACAGTAGGGAAGGTGAGGCAGTTTATCTTATGAACTTGCAAAGCTCCTGGAATGGCGGGCTCTGAGAGCACAGAGCACAGTGTTCTAGCCTAATGCAACCCTTCTTCCCTGTCCCCTCACTGAGTAATCAGGAGGGCACCATCTTACATGCCAAGTAGGTCTTGCTTTTCCCTCTGTTGCTTACTTTTTTTCTCAACAAAAGCCTCTTGTGGGTTCTTCTCTATGTATCATAAAATAAATATTCTGCACTTTAAAGCTTTCCAATACATGACCTTCTTATATCCATAGGTCACCAGGCAAGCTTGGCTGTTAGTAATTTTCTAGTCTAAACTTCTATGGGGTGGGGAGCAGCTGTAACTTAGCAGAGTTGCTTGGGGGGACATCAAGACTAGCAAACATTTTGTTTTGGTTTTTGTTTTTGTTTTTTATTCTGTATTTGGACCTAAGATGACTCAATACAGTTTTCAAAATGAACCATCAGATCTTACTTCTTACAAACATGGCCTTTGAGATCTGTCCAGTACTCAAGAAATACATGAATAAAAAGATCTAGTCATACAATCTCACTTATGGTAAATTTATGAGTCTGTGTTTACATTAAAATGCAAAGCCCAGATTTGGTGTCTGGGATACTAAAAGAACAACAATAAAGGAAATGCCACATAAGAGACACTAAACCTCATTTATTTTTCCACCTGTACAAAGGAAGCAGTGATCAGCTTGATGTGCTCATAAGAAAAATCCAGTATATTCATGTATGTAAAGTATAGTGACCCCAGGGTTCCTAAAGCTACCATCTTTGTCATGACCTCAGAAGTGGAGTTAGCATATGTCCAGATCAGATTCAGAAGTTTCCTTGAAATGGCAGGTGTAGGCATGAACATCCACCATGAATATATGCCCACACCCAGATCATAGAACATTCTAGAATGTATAAAATCTCCTTTTAACAAGGACAGGTCATTAGAATCCATTCTGGTTGCCATTTCCAATCTAAAGATGGTAACTATCACTCTAGAATGATTTCAAAGGTACATATATACCTAATATATATAAAATGTCATGATCAGTTAAAGACGCCTGCTCTAGACAGTGTTGGAAAAATGACCGCCAGTTCTCCAAAACAGTGCCTCAGATCTAAACACTGTTTTCTCTGGTGTTTCTTTGCTTTGTAGACTCTGGAGAATCCCAAGTATGAACTGATCATCGAAGCTCAAGATATGGCAGGACTGGACGTTGGACTGACAGGCACAGCCACAGCCACCATTGTGATCGATGACAAAAATGATCATTCACCAAAATTCACCAAGAAAGAGGTAAGCCCAGGACAGTGTTATAGGACCCCTGTGGCTGCTGTGTATCTAAAATGCCTGAGCCCTGGGAGACAAAGGGCACTTAGACTTTTTAAAGTCCATAAGAAAATAACTTCTCATACCAAAGTGCCATTTCCATAGCTCTGTGTTATGTGCATCCTATTGCAATTTTAGTATAGCAGTAAGTGCAGACAGAGAGGCCATCTGAAGAACACCAAGGAGGAAGAGTGGATTTTCCTGGTAATTGCATTGTGACTCGTGGGCATAAAAAAAAAAAAAAAAAAAAAAAAACCTTGAGTTATTGTGTTTAGAGGACCATTGTTTATCACCGGCATGGACCATGTGTTGTTTCCCATTTAAACCAGGGAGGGGGTGAGATGTAAGACCACATTCTACTGCTGACTTGGTGCCTGACCAAGAAGTCATGAGTATTTTGCATGGGATGGACACATGCTAAAGTCAGGGCTTCTTTGGGTCAGAACCAAAGCCACATATTTGACACCATTCCTCCAAAGCTGGTTAAGGGTATAGTAAAGCATGTACTATTTGTGAGATGTTGAGATGCTGAGATGAGGGTTGTTAGAGAGGATGACAGGCTGAAGATAGTTATGGACAACATGTAAATGAAGAAGATGAAGGGGGTGGTAGGGACCATGTTGCTATGGTGACAATGAAATTCTAAACATGAGCCATTCTTATACAAAGAGCCATTCCATGTTTTGTATTTGTGTCTGTATTGTGAATGAGGGGGTGTGCATGTGTATAAATATTCACATGTGTGGGGATGTACATTTGCATGTACAAGTGTATGCAGGGATGCACACATGCACATGGAAACCAACCATAGGTTCATATCCTATGCCTTCTTCAATCACTCTATACCCTATAGATTGAGTCTCTAACTTGAGCAAGAGCTTACCAATTCAGGTAACCTAGCTAGTCAGCTCTGAATACACCTTCTCTCTGTGTCCTGAGCACTGGGATTACAGGCTGCCATCATGCCCACCCAGCTTTCATGGGAATACTAGGGATCCAAACACATGCCAAGCACGTTTCTTGATGTCTTAGGAAGAGAGGAAGATGGATTGTAGATGTAAAGATCAAGGCTTGTCAGCTCAGGATGGAAATTCTGATCATTTCAAGTTGGGACTGTCTTGGATGCTGTCTTGGTATGAATTTCTACACACATGAGCATGTCCCACAGTGGGGTTGCAGGTGTGTGTGGTTGTTGGGAATGTGTGTTTTCCACATTTTCTTTATGTAATGATCCATCTTGTTGTGGGTAGAGTACCTTTTTCTCTGTCTCAGAGAACTGTTTAACAGAGGAGCTGTGAACTGTTACGTATAACAAGACTGAAAACGAGTGTTCACTAAGAAGTTTGACTCACATAAAACTCTCAAGCAGATGGTCCACAGGCTGTAACAGTGGTACTATCATATTGGTTTCTGTCTTACTTTTCTATTACCATGACAAAACACCATGACCAGGGCAACTTATAGAAGAAAGCATTTCATTTCAGGCTCAAGGTTCCCAAGGGTTAGTGTGTGGCCATCGTTGTGGGGAGGTGCTGTAACAGTACCTGAGAGCTCACACCCTTATCCACAAGCATGAAGCAAAGAGATTGTTTTGGGTTTTTGAAACCTCAAAGCCTACCCCTAATGAGACACCTTCTCCAATAAGGCCATGCCTCTTAGTACTTCCCAAACAGTTCCACCAACTGGGAACCAAGCATTCAAACATATGAGCCTGTGGGGGCCATTCCCATTCTAACCACCACTGCTTCCAAAGAAAGACTTCTGATTTCTGCCCAGAGCTCAGTAAATGTTCAGCTAACTATGCTGACTAACTTACATTTTCCTGTCAAACTCAAGTCTTACAGGGTGGGGGTAAATCAGTTTCTTGTTCATTTTAATACACTGTGTTTGCAAATTATTTTCAGGGTTTTAAAATCAGGCATCAACTATTTTCTTCATTTAGTCAGTCCATTTCATTTTCAAATTGTACCTTAAGTTGATGATCGGTAGTTTAGGTTTAAGAAATATTTTTTTTAATTTTAATATAATATTTTATTAATTATTTGATAATTTCATACTTTGTATTCATATCAAATTCATCCATAAATTTGTCCCTATTACTCCTCCCAGGTCTGTAGACGTAACCATCTTGTTAAATAAGAAACACAGATCCAATTGCAGAGTTAAAAGCCAAGAGGTCAGAGCAATAGCTGAGAGCTGAAAACCTTACCCTTCACTGCTTCTGCTGTCTTTCCTCTCCTCAAGAGAGCTACTTCTGTGTGTTTTTTCTTTTTTTTATAGACTTTCTGTTCTGCTTTCTCATTGGTTGTAAACCCAGCCACATGACCTCCTCGTCACTGCCTGTCTGTACAGACCTCCAGGTCTTCTATGGTTGGTATTGAGATTAAAGGTGTGTGTCGCCATGCTGGCTGTATCCTTGAACACACAGAGATCCGCCTAGCTCTGCCTCCCAAGTGCTGGGATTAAAGGCGTGCACCACCACCGCCCAGCTTCTGCTGTGGCTTGCTCTGACCCCAAGGCTTTATTAATAGACAAATAAAATCACATTTCAGCACAAATAAAATATCACCACACAGGTCTACCCCTACATCCCCCAACTTTGTGCCTCCCCATTTTTTCTAATAACCCATGGAGTCCAGTTTTGTTCAGTCTATGTGCTTAAGGATGTGAAACCTTCTGCCAGTGTGTGGCCCACCCATCAGAGGTCACACCCTTAAAGAAAACTGACTCTCACCCCTAGCAGCCATCAACTGTCAAGAGCCCCTCAGCTAGTGACTGGGGCTCCTGAGCCCTGCCCCACTTCCTGCTGGGATGTTGACTGGCTCCATCTTGTGCAGCTTGAGTTCTTCCCACATACATGTTTTATGGTTGAACCACAACATTACCGTGTGTATGATAATAAAGCCGTACAACTTCACTCTAGTCCTCTAGTTGAAAAATAAGCAAGCCAGACTAAAAGAAAGCCCCAGTTTCCACAGAGGGATGAAGCCGTCCAGTGGACCCAGAGATCTGGACAGACACTCCCATCAGATGGAGGCAGTCTGCAAGGCGGCCTCTAATTCCCAGGGCCTGTGACATGACAGCCCAGCCTTTTTACTCTCCTGCTGTCTTTAGCTTTTTCAATGTGAAGATATTTTCTTAATCAACTACCTAGTGATGCCTCATAATTCTTTTTCTCTCTCCTGTTGCCCTTCAGAGCCTCAAGGGCTTCATCATACCTTAGATAGTTAGCATTGTTTTCTACAAAAGGACAAAAACAAAAGACCTCATTTTTCCTACAGCAGAGTGGATTCTGTAGATTTTGCTTCATATGATTGACAGCTGGGAGCCTGCACTGCCTTCAGAACACATTTCCCTATTGGAAAACATGTGTAAATGTTAAAGATTATTGTCACATTGGAGAAAATCTCTATCAAGCTTCTGTCACATACATAGGAATTGTTTGTTCTCCAGTGGTCCTGGGTAATGGCTAATCTTTACACTGACGCCACGTGTCAGCCAGGCTGTCGTCCGTGGCCCTGCTGTGTGACCTGCTCTGAGTTTTGTGTTGTCTTTACTGATGTGAATGTGATGGGTTGAATCGGCAAGCATGTAAATCTGTTTCTAATGTGTTCATTACAATGTCTCCCTTCTTCACTGAATTTAGCAGACAATGAAGGAGCTACTTCATATCTGGTGTAGAATATCTGCTTTTCCTCTTACAGAATTGGCTGAGGCAGGAAGACGTGGGTTTATTCATTTCTAACTTTATCACTTTTGATCCATAATCTATTAAGGTTTTATTAGTAGCAGGTTTATTGAGACATTATTCACGTACCATAGAGCGTACCCTTTGATAATGTGCAAGTCATTGGATTTTAATATATTCACAAAATCATGTGGCCATAACTACTCTCTGGTTTAAGAACTTTTTTGTTACTGCACAAAGAAACCTGCATCATTATCACTCACTTCTCCATTCTCCTGACCCTTTACCTGGCAGCAATTTTGCTTTTAGTCTCTAAGGATTGGTTGTTCAGGGCATTTCACATCAAGAGAATCCCATAGTGTTCTTTGCCATTGGCCTCTTTGCTTAGCATGTCTTCTAGGTTCATCCAAGTTGTAAGGTCAACCCATGCTTCGTTCTTTTGGATGACTAAATAATACTCCATGATGTGGATCTATCTCATTTTGTTTAGCCATTCAATTCTTCAAAAGCACTAGGGCATTTTCAATTGTTTGAGTACTGTAGAGTACTGTGAATACTCACATACAATCCATACATTTTTATATGAATCTTCCCTTTTATAATTTCTATTGAATTTATTCTTTGACAATTTCATATATGTTTATAAGGAATCCTAGGTACCCTCACACCCACCCTCCCTTGTCTTTTCTCCAACACCTGCCATCCTCCCCAACCCCCTTCAAATTGCCTTTCCTACATTAATGTTTTTGGTTTTGTGACCCACTGGGCCATCTGTGTGACTATGGGTTTCAAACTCTCTACTGGAACCTGGTGAGCCATGAACATGGTGGCTGCCCCTCCCTTACTGTCTACCAGTATCCAGAAGTTCAGCTTGCAGGGGTTTGACACTGGCTCCCTGATCCACGACCTTAAAGAGCCTTAAACAGGATGATAGAAGTGTCCTTAAGAGCTAAGCCCTCAATCATCACTTATCCTCAACTCCTTGAGCCATTCCCCAGGGTTCCTTGCAAACAGAAGCTTCTAGATTTTCTTTCTACTTCACAGTATCTGGAGTGAAAAAGAGGAGTCACCCACAGCATCACTCCAAAGTAGTCACCTGAAGTCTCTCCCTCATTTTATTGAGGCATTTTTGAAATGTGTAGGTTGCACTCAGTATGGCTTACTCAAGTGACACCATCTTCTGAATAAACACAGGACTGTCATAGAGATGATTACATCCAGCCTGGGTGATTTAACTCTTGACCAATGATACAAACTTCCATCATAAGTCAAATAGGAGCCACAACCTGGGAGCTTCCTCCTAGCACGTATACCCACTGCACCTCTGTCTCCTTTCCCCACAAACTAGCTTTTCCTATGTTTCCTCTTTATAGAAACAGGACTTTACAGCAGATCTCTCATGAACAGCTTTGGTGAAGTTCCTCTGCCGTCCCATGTAGCCATAATCTATCTGAGCTCATAACCATGTGAATATATCTGAATGTATTCATTGACTCTATGTGTGAACGCTTGGGTTGTTTCCTGTGTGGAGTCAGCTTGGGTAGCACTGGGACAAACATGGTGGGTTGTGACTCTGGTGCCTGTGTGAATGTGTGTGTGTGTGGCTCTCTTTGGGGTTCCCCTCTGGCTGCAGTGGTTGAACCCAGTTTGTTGAGGCAGTTTTGGGTTTTGTGTTTATACTGGACCAGCCAATGAGCACTTAGGGGGCTGCATTGTTATTGGATTGGTATGTAGAATTCTTAGTCTACTATCCCCATTTGGTCTTATGAAGTTCATCGTCCATCTCTTTAGTCTCACTACTCTATGTGCTGTGGTGTGTCACAGTGGTTACATTTGGATTCCCCTGGAGTGTGTTGATGTTGACCTCCTTCATTTATGCCTTGACCACTGGCTTCTATTTTGGGGAGGTGTCTCTAGAAGCTTCTAACTACTTCTTTGTGAGGCCAGAGGTTAGTGTCAGGTGTCATTACTCAGATGCCATCCAACTTGCCTTTGCATCAGGGTCTTGCAGTGAATCTGTCCAGGCTAGCTGGACAGCATGATCCAGGGATCCACCTGTGACTGCCTGCCCAGCACTGGGATGTCTCAGGTCCTCATTCAAGAACCAGGTACTTTACCCACTGAGCCACCTCCCCAGCCACCTCTTAAGCTGGGTTATAAGGGCCTGGAGAGACGGTCCAATGGTTTAAAGTGCTTGCTGTTCATCGGACTTCAATATATTCACAAAATCGTGTGGCCATAACTACTGCCTGATTTAAGAACATTTTTGTCACCCCACAAAGAAACCTGCACCATCAGCACTCATTTCTCGTTCCCCTGCCCCTCAACCCTGGCAGTAATTAATCTGCTATCAGTCTGCAGTGATTGGTTATTCAGGACATTGCACATCAACGGAATGCCATGATATATGGTCCTTTGTCATCCTAGCACTCGGGAACTGGAGGCAGAAGGATCGGAAGTTCAAGATCATCCTCAGCTACATAGAGAGTATGGGCTGTACAGGAGACCCTGTATTGGAAAGGAGAGGAGGAGCGGGGAAGGGAACAGAAAGGGAATAAAAGAAAGAGGTGAAAAGTCCCCTGAGTGCCTCCTTCTTTCTCCAGAAGTCTGGGGCGATGGATTTACCCAGGCCTCCGAGTTTCCACGCCATCTATGTTGGTGTGCCCACAGAGATTCTCCTGCCTCCATAAGGCATGATTTCCCCTAGGAGAGCCCTGTAAACCTCACTGCACCTGTATCTAAACACTGACCACATAATTACATGTTCTCTTTGCTCAGTAGAGATTCATCCCCACAGCTGTATTTCTGAGAAAATCGAACCCAGGTAAATTATCTGACTTGGGTGACTTTCCTGGAGGGTGGAGCCCAAGACATTTTAACAACCAGATAAATCTCAGAAGATGATTAAATGTTTTTCCAAACAGTTCCCAACTCCCTCTTCCCATGAAGCATTTTCCTGCCAGTAGAGTGAAATCTGTGAGACTTCTGTCAAGCTTCAGAATCTCCATATAGCTGAACAAAACTAAACCTGCACTGTGAGGTCTTCATCAGGCTTTGTGCAGAGTGCTGGGGTAATCCCAAGTGTAAAGAGAGGAGATAGAGCAGTATGCATAAGCATAAGCAGCTTTTCACTCTGTAAACATTAATATTTCCTCAGAGTACCTAGGCTCTTGGTCTGTCCAGTCCCTGACAAACCCTTCATCTGAGGTCTGGCTTGAAAACTACATCCTCCACTTGCCATCCCATAATTGAGGAGGGTTTCTATGGAAACCAGCTGATGCTCTCTTCCCATGCTCACCTTCTGAGGAAGAGGTGAGTTCATTGCTTCCTTCCCCTACACCAAGGATCATAGGAAATATGAGATCCTTCACTAAATCTAGTATTCAAACTTCAGAGGTCCTTCCGGCAGGTCAGGGGCTAGATTTCCTGTTGTTACTGGTTTTTATAACATTTGTCTGTTTGGGGGAAGGAGGGTGGGCTCATCTGTCATGATGTAGAAGTCAGAGACCAACATACGAAAATCAGTTTTCTCCTTCCACCATGTGGGTCGCACGGACTAAACTCAGGTCATCAAGCTTCACAGCAAGCACCTATAAAAGCTGAGCCACCTCATCAGCCCAGAGAGGTGGATTTGTTGACCACAAAGAATAAAGAGAAACACTCTCCAAGGAAACGCCAAGGCCTGTGAATAGAAGCCATCTTGCAGACTCTTCCCTTTAAGCTAAGGAAGAAGGGGGAGGGGGACTTCACTCCTGTCCTCTGGCAGCAAAGTGGCATTGCAAAACTGTTCAAACACCCATGCTGACTCTAGAATATGTTCATGTGTGATGTCAAATGTCTGGATTTTTGTAAGTTGTAAAAAAAAAAAAAATGTATCTATCTTGTGGCTGCTACTCCTAGTTGCTCCTGGAGGTAGACCAGACAGCCAAGTGAATGATAGCATTCATCAGTCTTTTGTGATTACATTTGTGATGTGTTGAGCCCCATCATCCCTGTGTGAACTCCTATGCAAAGTTTGTGCCCCCCTCACCCTCTGGTGATGCTCAGAGGGTCAGGAGCAACTCAGTGGCAATAAAAGCCATTTTTCACTCCAGGTGGCAGAGTCTCAGCACTGAGCCCCTCCACAGCACAGTGTCCTCTGAAGACTCCCTGCACCTGCCTCTCTATTCAAAGGCAACATCCTCACGCTAAAAGCAACAACCACACAGCTTCTGAGACACCTACCACGAGACTCTGAGCATGCAGCCCGGCTACTACCAAAATGCAGTTTGCAGAGTGTGAGCGTGAGTTCTGAATAAAGAGCCAAGAGCCGCGAGAATGGAGCACGCTGGGCAGCGGCAAAGCCCTTCACAAACTGCCTTGTACGCAACCATTTCATAAATAAGATCACTGAGTCTGAGGCACTGGTGGCTTCAAACACTGCCCACTGGCCACACTGCCTGCATCCCTGCCAGGTGTCAGTGCACCCTCATGCCATGGTATAGACGACATTCTGCTCCCTTCCATCCCAGCTCCTCTCCATTCCTTTGTACCCAGAAAACCCCAGTTTAACCTTTGTCATCCAGGTTGTCAATCTCCCAATGTATTGCTCCTCCCACTGTTCCAGCCCAAGTCTGACCTGCTGCCAGCTTGGCATCGTCGTGTTCTCTTCATCATGTCCTTACTCTAGAGGCTCCTGCCCTGCTTTCATTTCTGTTGTCGTGGTAAGACACCCTGGCACAAGGCAAGTTAGCAGAGAAAGGGTTTAGTTCAGATAACAAGTCTAAGTTGCAGTCCATGATTATGAGGAAGGCAAAGCAGGAACTTAGTCACTTCGTATCCACAGTCAAGAGCGGGGAGGAATGCATGCATGCTCGCTCGCTTGTGTTCAGCCTGATTGCCCCACTCTTAAACAAGGTAGGACCCTCTGCCTAGGGAATGGGGCTGCCCACAGTGGGCGGGGTCTTCCCACTTCAATTAGCACAATCAAGAAAATTCCCCACAGATGACACAGGCCAGCCTGATCTAAACCAACCTTCCCTGAGACTCTCTTTCCAGGTGATTCTAGGTAGTGTCATGTTGGCACTTAAAGCTAACCATCACAGCTCCCTAGTGCCACATGAGTGCTTTGGTAGCCATTAATAAGCACATGGCCCTTCCATTGTTCGCCGTTGTTTTCTCTAGCACTGAGCATGAGGGTGACATGAGATGTTTGGTTTGAGATTTCCTTTTGCGATATGATGATATGAATCTTGCTTTGTATTCCAGGCTGGCTTTGAACTCATGGAAATCTTCCTGCTTCAGTTTCTCAAGTGCTAGGGTTGCAGGTGAGGGCCTTTATACCTAGCTAGAGATGAATTTATTATTCATTCAGCATATATTCACTGCAGACTTCATATCACCTTCTAGTATAGTGTTAGTGATTTTTTTTTTTGAGTCTGTGTTATATATAGTATTACATCAATATCTTTGTCTGAGTCATGCATGATGTTTTATTGGGTATTTCATTCTCCTTCAACACACACATATCTAACTGGCACACATCCCCTTCTAATGGGCCATGCAACTGCCTGCTTCTGTATCCCTCCCTAAACTGGACCATGTCGTGGTTAATGCTCACTGTCAGTTGTTTCCAGAATTACCTCAGAGACAGACCAGAGAAGTTCAACCAGGGAGTGAAGACCCTCCCTAGATGTGGGCTGGGTGCCCAAACCAAATAAAGGTAGTGAAGGGAGCAGGGGACCTACTGAGTGTCTTCACACCCTGCTCTGTGTCCTATTCTGTGGAGATGTGAGGTGAGGAGTCTCACGTCTGCCTAGCTGCCTCCCCACCGTGATGCACTGTGCATGTAAACGATGGGCCAGAATAACCCCTTGCTCCCTTAAGTTGCTTCTTGCTGAGTATTTGATCACTGTCATAAGTAACTAGCACCTGGTTTGTCAATGAGGAAGAAAGTATAAATACTTAACAGTGAACAACAGAGACCATTGAACATTAAAGAATCGTGTTAAAGGGGGCTTCGGAAAGAATCTCAGCCAAGCCACTGGTTTTATAGATAATGGACACTGCCCAGGGCACACAGCAGGTCCATCCCCATCTCCTTGTGGCACAGGACACTGCTACAAGTAAATATGGTGTCCCTGCACCAACACAAGTCCCCAGCACTCTAGTTCAGTGCTCTTGAGGTGGGCCGAGAGCCAAGGTGCCTGGAGGGACATCCTTTTCAGAAGTGAATAAACTCATTGCATAAACTGCCAGAGTCCCGAATCATCTTACCAGCCAAGGAAGAAACACAAAACAAGAAAATCCAATGTTGATAAATAATACATAAAGGAGCCTTCCAGTGGAGGCAGCGCAGCGCGTCCTGTGAGAAAAAAGGCAAGAGAAAACCCTGCACAGCTCCTACTCAATTCAGTTCTTTCTTCTAAGTGAGATTAAACACAGCAGCCCAGAATTGATTCCTAATTCAGCGTGTTGCATGGCCCAGTTCAGTTAGGGACTGAGCATCCTTCTCAAGGCTCTGCAGCATTTTCTCTCAATGTTGACCTGCCCAAATCCAAGTTCATGGCATTTTATGAGGAAGATCTTTGGCTGTCTTTCCCATTCTTGTGACTAAAAACCCCTAGAAACAAGTCATGGCTTCAGTCACAGGGCTGGGGGGCTATTAAGGCAGCTCACATCATACCAGACAGAAACAGAGATGAGCCCTAACAGGAAGGGGCTGGGGCAAGATGCGATCCCCAAAGACATACAGTCCAGTTACTGCGTCCTCCAACCAGGCCCCCTTCCACAGCTCTGCTACCTTCTGATCATCTCTTCAGATGTGCATGCACACATGAGGGCGTGTGTTGTGTGTGAAACTCAACCAGAATGCTGTGGGTCCCTGTGTTCTCCTTCAAGACTTCTGGTCTCAGGACCAGCCTAAATCTTCCATGTCAGCTTGTCGGCTTCCACATCTAAAGCCCTAGATGTCACCTGTTCAAAGGGCAGCCCATTCACAGCTAGATAGTTGGGGAGTCACTCATATATATCTGTGTGTATGTATATGTGTATGTATGTGTGTAAATATGTGTCTACATATATATTATATATACATATGTTTGTATGTGTCTATAGGTATATGTAATATTGCATACATGTCTATGTTGGTGTCTACAGGTATGTATATGCCTTATATGTGTGTGTATTTATGTATATAACCATGTGTATGTGTGTATATGCATCTCTACTGTATGTGTGTACATATGCATATTCATATATGTGTGGCCATATGTGTGCATATATAGAGATATATATGCAAATATATCAGCATGTATGTATGTGCAACTATATATGTATTTGTGTGTATATAGTTTTATATGTATATGTGTATATATGCATATGTGTGCATATATGTATTTGTGCATATGTATACTGTCTTTGTATTATTTATGCATATGTATGTATCATTACATAGGTATGTGTATGTGTCTATATGTAAGTATGTATATATGTGTCTATATGTAGGTATGTATATATATATGTGTGTGTCTATATGTAGGTATGTGTATCTCTGTATGTAGATATGTTTATGTGTCTATGTGTAGATATGTGTATGTATCTATGTGTAGATAAGTGTATGTGTGTGTGTGTGTGTGTGTGTGTGTGTGTATGTAGATATGTGTATGTGTCTATGTTAGGTAGGTGTGTGTGTGTGTGTGTGTCTATATGTAGATATGTGTATGTGTCTATGTTAGGTAGGTGTGTATGTATCTATATGTAGATATGTGTATGTGTCTATGTTAGGTAGGTGTGTATGTAAATGTGTGTCTGTAAAAGAGATCAGGGTCCTCACATGCCTGGGAAGCATGGTCTGCCCTCAGATCTACTAACTTCCCTGGAGTCTAAGACAGAGTGTGGCCTCCTCTGGATCTGCATTTATTTGAAGGAGACGGGCAGATGCCCCTCTTCCACCAAGAGACAAAGGTGACACCAAGGCTTGGGGTCTCCAGGCTGCTGTCACCTGCACTGCAGATCAGTTCTAGCTCATCCCCTTCCCATGCAGACATGCGAGCAGCTGATTTGCAAAATCAAATTGAACTTGCTGCTCCATCTGAAAGCTTTCTATGTGCTTGATATTTACCAGTTGTTGTTTTTTTTTAAAGAACTTTTTAGCAATGCTTCTGGGGTTTAAAGTCAGCGGGGAACCTGCAATTGGGATGTGGCACTTTCTCCAATATAATAAACATAGAGAACATACATAATAAAAAATTCAATACTATTTGTTGAATGTGTAAATTTTCATGGTAACTTGGTAATCGCCACCCTATAAGAGCTCTTGTCCTGGTATTTCTACTGCTGAGTAAAAGTGACTTCAGTATTTGCAGCAGGTTAGACTCAGTTCAGATGGGAATAGAATCCGTAATTGCCCCTGTACAGGAAGTACCAAGTTCAAGGCCGAAATCACTGAGCCAATTTGCTGCAGTCCTGCACCTGCACAATTTACCTAAATAGAGATAGTCCAGAAAACTTTTTGTGAGCCATCTGAAAACCTCTCTCCCAAGACTTTTAAAATATATTTTATGGTCAAGATGTTGCCGAATTCTCCCAGGACTAATTCCTATCCAGCCAAGAAAAATTGTGTCTTCCCATTTACATTCTAAAGTCTGAACTTTTACTTTACAAATGAATTTTCCCTCCAATTCAGGAAGTGCTGGCTGCATTACAAAATTTAATGCTACCATTATAGGATCATAATTTTAAGAACCCAGGGTTCTCCGAGGGCCCAGCAACATGGCATCTCTCCACTTTATTAAAATGAATGAGCAGATGTACAATTTATTTCTGCCGAACTATCATCTAAATTCATAAGCTCTTTCTCATGTGTCTGAAATCCATGTTGGATTCCCATCTCCTCGCCTTAGAAGAAGAAGAAGAAAAAAAAAAAAAAAACACTCCCTCATTTATCACTCTGGGGACGTAACTGAAAAGTCGGCTCCTCTTGATTCGCTTTGGACCAGTGTCCCAACGCAATTTAAATCCCATCCCTTCAAGGCTACTCACTGTGGATGAGGCAGGGGAACACATGCATCCATAGAACCATTTCTCAGCCATCTGTGTCAAAGACTGGCATAGAGTCAGCTGAGCTGACACCTTCCTGATGTAGGAGAGAGAGATTACAACAGCCTGGAATGTGTTCAATCACATAAGGTGGCCTGGAGACATCACGGTTAAAATGTGATGTCAGTAAACCCTCACACAACCTTATTTCTCACGTGCTGATTTTGCCCAAGGGCAGCAGTAAACATGTTCCTACTGGGTTTAAGAGACAACTCAGCCTGGCTTTGTAGACCTATGTGATGATCTTGGGCCCACTCTGTATCCCTGTATGGCTATCTTCAGGCTGTGTGAGTGGAGGCACAGGACTCAACTTCTCTGAGATCTGAGATTTCCATCCGATCAAATACAGTGAAGCTTTCCAATGCCAAGGTCAATAAATCTTGGCAAGTGCAGTGCTTGGCATGTGGTTTCATAAAGAGGCCGGTGCAATGATTACGGCATCGTAGAAATGGGTCTCTGCCCCAGAACAGTTGGGCTGAAATTACACAGCATCCCCGTTCCTCTCTCCCATGCCTGCTGGCACAGTGCACTGAGATGAGAGGAAGTTGCTTCTCACCCAGCCAGCGCAATCAATGAGTGGAAGTTGGAGGAGATGCAGAATGGAACCCCCAGGTTATCTGGCAGGAGGCTGCCCCAGAAGAATTCTGTTTATGAGATTCTGTCCTAACTGGGCAGTTAACACTCGCCTGAGTGTCTAGGTTGGCATGGAAATCTGCCCTGGGTCTCTAAATGCATCTCAGGTCCATCGGGGTTTTAATAAAATTCTGAGTGTTTGGTTTGGTTTTGCTTTTGCCTTTTTTTTTTCCTTTGAGTTGCTCTGTTGCTTGGAGGAAAAACATCATGTTAACTTCATTTGCTTGTGTTCTGTAGCCAGCTCATCATTTCAAACACGGCCTGTCTTTTTCCCCCTCTTACATGTTGGTCAGGAGAGATGAATTCCTGGTTTCTGAAAGATTAAACATGATGGAGTTCTTTTATTTAGCAGAGACATGACTGCACTGGACAATGTCAACAGGGCAGGTTCCAGAACAAGCAGCTATGGCCAGAGAAAAGAGGCAGGAGGGAAGCAACATGAAGATGGTTGGGCCTGCTCTCCTCTGCAGCCATAAACCTCCACTTATCAAAGTCTACAATGTAGTGAGTAGCCATTCCAGCTTTCATCTGGAAGTTCCAACCCCCATCGAGGCTTCAGTAACTGTCATGCCTACAAGTCGGGCTGAGAGAGGACCCTGAAGACCTGAAATCCAGATGGGCCAGCTCTCTTGGTTCCTGGACCCTGGACACTGGAAGTAGACCGAGCAGAGTTCTCCAGAGAATACCACCGGACTGCACTACACCTTTCCCAGACCCTGTAACTTATCCCTTCACTTGTGAGTTACCCCACAAAATAAACTTCCCTTTTAACTACATGGAGTTGCCTTAATATTTTAACCAATACTACACTGGAAAATGCTGCTGAGGGGGTCCAGGGGCAGTGTCTCAGAATGCTTCTGACAGAGCAACTCAGAGCATCCACAGCCAGTCAATGTAACCCCCATTCACCAATGAGCTTGTGCCTCACACTGGATCACAAGGGCAAGGGTCAAGAACACAGACCCCTGGAGCCTCCAAAAGTGATTCAGAAATGCCATCCTCTAGCTGAGCAAAGTCCTAAAACAAGCTGTTATTGTGACAAGTCTGTAAAGGCCTTGAGACTCCAGCAAGGAAGCTACTTCCCCTGCAGATACAAAAGAGCATGATGACCCGGGATTCTTAAAAAATAATGAAGCTGGATCAAGAGTGTGTCAGAAGAGAGACTCCAGAGAGAAGACAATATGTCAAAATGTGGGGAACAAGTGTCTGTAAAGTTCTCAGCCACAAATGAGACATCTGCTTCACACCCCCACGTACGCACACACTTGCACATGTATGCACACACACACACACACACACACACACACACACACACACACACACACCAAGGTTCATGAAACATCTCAAAATCTGGGACAGAAAAGGTGTAAGATCAGAATATCAGGGAGACCAGAGCAAAGCAGTGCTTTCTGGGTGTGCTGGGAAGCTACACTCATGAATTCAGAGCAGCCATGGTTGCCTGCACTCGGCCAAGCCAGTCAGCATTCCATCATGGAAGCTCATGAGCTCCTTTGCAACCTTGATTTGACTAGGACAAGAACATCCCCTCAAAAGCCTAACTGGGGCCATGGATGTAGCTCAGTGGTAGGGCATTTGCCTACTATGTGCATGAGCCAGCATCTCCAATACTGGAGACAAAACCCCAATTTTTTTACTGAATTCTCTTCCATTCCAAGATGGCTGGGAGGTACCCAGGGGTGTTCTGTTCTGCTTCATCTCTGTCGTTCCCCAGCTGCTGACTGTTACCGTCACCAGCCTCACTTAGCCTCAGCATCTTCACCTTCACCATGGGGTGTTGGGGATGGAAGGCCACCTTCTCTGTGTGGGGCCCTACGCCAAGGGCTTTAGTGTATGCTCACACCTCATTCCCAGGATGGATGTGGGTCCTGCCGGGCTCTCTACTCACAGATCAAGGACTGGGAGGTTAGGGTGCTTGAGTAACTACGCCTGGGTCACATTTCTGAGACAGGCAGGGGTGTAGCTCTCACCTATATGCATGCCATTTCTTAGGTTAAGGACTCTGCATTTGTCTCATTGTGGCTTAGGCTGTTTGAAATTTCCTCATTCAGCTGGGCATCTTGTTGACCTCTAATCCCAGCTCTGGAGGCTGAGTTTGGAGAATTGTGATTCTGAGAGTGGAGAGCCCAACACGTATGATCATACAGCTGCTTACCCCTGGTCTTGTCCCCGGAAACTACTATTGTTCTCCATCTGAACTTTTATCATTTCAAAGATGGATCTCAGTCAAAGCATACAGTGTTTAACTCTGTGAAATTGATCATTACTCTAAGCATAAAGCCAAGTATGCTCCAAGTACCAAGCATATCCCAGTGGCTTATTCCTTTTCATGGCTGAATAGTATCTCCTGGTGTGTACATACCAGAGTCTGCTTAACCATTTACTCACTGAAAGACACTGGCTTCTTTCTAGATCTCAAGTGGCTCTCCAGTAAATATTCATGGGTGGATTTTTGTGTCTGGGTTTTGTTTACACTCTGTAAAAAATGGCCAAAGGTAGCAAATGCCAAGTTATGTGTTTATAGAGTGTTGGTTTCAAAAGAGACACCAAGCTATCTCCCCCACTAGACAGTGTCTCATTGTGATTCTACCCAGGTTCTGAGCTAGTTAGAGCTGTTCAATAAAACTCACTGGCACAATAGTAGTCTGAATACAAGACCTTTGCCAGAGTGCCACTTATAAACGCTTCCTCGGATGCGACTTATTCTTTCATTTCTTACTAAGACCATTATAGAACAATGGTTTTAGCTCATGACATATGACCCCCTATGTCCTCCTACAGATTATGTTTTAGGTGTCAAAGAAGTCTCTGCCCTGGATGTCAAAGTTCTTCTAAAAGTTCTGCAGGTTTGTGTTTCTCATTTAAGTCTATGATCCACTTTGGATTAATTTTGTATTGAGTGTAAGGTGCGGGCTGAGGTCATTTGTTTGTCAGTGGTGAATGATTGTCCTGGCTCCAGTGTAGAGGCTGGCCTTCTACCATCAAGCTGCTACTGTTTAAACAAACCCTTTGCTCATGTCTGTGCAGGCAGGTCTGTTTCTGGGTTCTCTACTCTGTCCCACTGATCTACACCTCCCCCTCCCTCCACCCCACCTTGGTTACCATAGAAACGGTGAATATAAAGCATCAGTGTGGTGGCTGCTCACACTTCATTTTTCTTTTTCAGGTGTATTTTAGAGCTGGAGTGTGGGACTGTTGGTGGAGTGATTCCCTGCCATGTATAAAGCCCTGGATTCGGTCCCCAGCACCTAATAGAACTGGGTATAGTGGTGCACACCTGCCATCCCTGCATTTGGGAGGTGGAGACAAGCCAAGTTCAAGACCATCTTCAGTTCCATAGGAAGTTAGAGGCCACCCTACACCAGATGAGACCCAGACTCAAAACAAAAATTTAGAAAACAATTTTAGATTTATTTTAAAAAGAATAACCTTTATCCCCTCCAACATTATTTTTTATCAGAACATAGTTGGTTTCCATTCCAAAAATTCATTCTTGATATACATATATAACACATATACACAAATAACATATATACACATATAATGAATACACACACATAATGCATATTCACACATAACACACATACATGTATAACATATACACATATAACACATGCATATATAATGCATATACACACATAACACATGTACACACATAGCACATTTACACATATAACACATATATACACATAACACAAATGTACACACATAACACATATGCACATGTAACACACATATATGTATAACACATATGCAATATAACACATAAATATACATAACTCATTTACACATATAACACATATGCGCATATAACATATATACACACATAACACAAATGCACATATAATAGAGATCAGCAGACCACCCATGAACAGGTATCTGTGGGTGACACACTAACTGAGCCCCTTGCTGATGTCAGGTCTTGCCTCTAGCTCATGAACGCAGGCTCACACTGGTTCCCAGGCTCACACCGGTTCCCAGGCTCACACAGGTTCGCCATCTCCGTCTCTGCCGTGCTCTTCACTTTCATGTGCCTCAGAACAGTGCTCAATTCACTGGATGGCGGTGCAGATAGGAAACACACAGCTGGGCCTGTTGTGTGCTGCATAGCAAGGCCTCTGTTGGTGGTGGTGGCCTGGAACTCATGCTCATCCTCCTGCCTCAGCTTATCAAGTGCTGGGATTGTAGGCACCGCACCCACACCCTCCATGGTTCATAGAAGCCCAATGACCTCAAAGCATTCAACAGTATGAGGCCATCAGGAGCACAGGTCTGCGTCTCCCAACCCAGCATTCCTTTCGGCCACAGTGACTGAGGCACCTACTGACCTCCAGCTCCTCCCTTCACTCATGTCAGTGCTCACTGACTGAAGTCGAGCTGAGGCCTCCCTAACTCCTACCCTTAATCCCCTGCCCAGTCACTGAGCCCCACAAACGCCACTCAACCCTTCTCCAAGTTCAAGCCCCTGCAAACCTGTCTCTGCACCCCTCAAAAGCACCAGCTGGACTACTCTTAGATTGTTTCCTCTCAGCATCTTAAGTTTGGAAGGGGCTGTAGCCAGGGCACCTGGGAGCCTGGGCTGCTAGCTTGGCCCCTCCTCACTCATCAATGAACCTGGCTGTTTCCTGGGCTCCTGCAGCTGAGGAACATAAAAGTCCCGTGACCCCCATTCTCTTTATCCCACCACTGCCTTCAGATAAGCCCCTGAAATGACACACACTCCCAGTTTCATTAACTGAGCACGCTTTATTTCCACTAAGTAAGCTGCAGGCGTTTCCATCATCCTATACAATAGATTTCCCTTTTGATCAATAACATCAAACAATTTACTACCTTATTCATTTCAATGGCCCCCTGTTGTGTTCTGGTTTATGGATGCCCCACAGACTGACCAACCCCCTATCAATAGACATGTGAGTGGCTCCTGGTTTTCATTTTCATAAATATTGCAAGAGTAAAAAGGGGCATTAGTGTGTTTCTTCATGACATGTGTGAAGGTCTTTGTAGATAAGTTCAAAAGCAAAATGCCTTACCCAACAAGTCATGTGTGTGTACATGCATAGGAAGGGCACAGCTGCCGTTTTTTCAGGCACTATTCACCACTTTTTTGGAGACAGGGTCTCTCTCTGGCCTAGAACTTGCCAAGGAGGCTAAGCTGACCAGCTAGTGAGCCCCGGAACCCCCTGTCTCCATTCCCAGGTGCTGGTATTACAAGCACATGCTACCATACCCAGCTATTTTTTTTAAACATACATGAGTCCTAGGGATCAAATCCAGGCCCTCATGCTTAAGACAAGCGCTTTACTTAGTTCCCTCCAAACCTTTTTCTCAGTCAGTCCTTGGTGCTTTCCAATACCTTCCTCTCTGTCCTCCTCCATCACTGGGCCAGTGTGGGCTGCAGATGACAGAGGAAGATGGCTCCTGCACATTGGGCTCCAGTGGACAGGGCCCATGGTCCAGAAATTTCCCTGGTACTTGTGCAGGGAGCAGAGGTAGAGATTTAGACCTGTGACAGAGCCCACATGGCAGACGGGGCTCTCAGTACTGCGACATCTTAAGGGCGGTTAGATAAGGACCAGAGTTCTGCATGTCTCCATGGGTGTGGGCTGGAGCCTGCAGCAGAAGCACCAGAAGGAACTAGGAAGATTGGGAGCAGACAATCAAGGCAGGAAAGCTGGACACGTGATGAACGTCTTTAATCCCAGCACTCGGGAGGCAGCAGCAGGCAAGGTCAGCCTAGTCTACATAGTGAGTTCCAGGCTACTCAGGGCTACATAGTGAGACCCTGTCCCAACAAAACAACAAAACCAGAATAAATAAAGGTTAAAACAGGAACAAATCCAAAATGTGTCCTGGAGCCTGCCATGTGTGGTAATGACTCTAGCCAAGGGTCTACTTAGCAGGCAGATCCCACCTGGGTCTAGAAGTTTAATGTCACCTATTCCTGTCCCAAACCCCTTGCCATGGGTATGTTTGATAAACAGGCATCCATGGTATGTTACAAATGGCCAGAGAGCCCCCTCTGCCCTATGAGATTGGCATGATCCAATGTTGAAGCTGAGGATGTGAGTCCATCCCCCTCCCCCCAAACACACGTGGTAGAGGGAAAGAATGAACTCGTGGGAACTGTCCTCTGCCTCTCTCATGTGTTCAGTGGCATATGCACGTGTGAATAAATAAATCAATATAAATTTAAAAGAAGTTCTGTGGCAATCGATTGCCAAGGACAATTCATGGAGAACCAGGCCTGCTCCTCGGAAGGATCCATGAGGGACGGGTGAGTGCAGGTGCCGAAGCAGACATTTCCCTCATGAAGACTCCCTGTGTGGGAGTCATGTGTGTGTGTAGTTCATACAAGGAGCTAGGGAACAAGCCAGCAGGCAGCCATGCAAGAGAATAGGCTTTCTCTGGCTCCAGAATCTCCCTCATGGAATTATGTTAGTCAGACTTTATGCTGTGAGAGACAACATTTAAAAGTAAAGATTTATGTTGCCTCATGATTCCACTGTCTGCGGGTTCCATCACTATGGGCCTGTGAAGAAGCAGAACTTGGTGGCAAGAGGGCATGGATAAAGAGGCTGTTTACCTCCAGCAGCCAAGAAGAAAAGGGAAGTGGGAGGAGACCAGACAGACTCTCCGTGGACACACCCCCAGACACCTACTTCCTTCAACCAAGCCTAGCCTTCTACGGTTCCACCACCTCCAAACAGACTGCTTCGGTTTCAAGGCCATCAGTGCGATAATTAAACCCTTGAGTAGGTCTGAGCCCCCCTGATCTAATTGTCAGAGTACTGTGCTCACAGACAGACTCGGAGGTGACCCTCTCTCATCCGCCCTGGCACCTCTAAGCACAATCAAGCCGACATCAAGCCCAACCATTATACGCGTCTTCTCGAAATCCTGAGAGTCACTTAGATTACCTAGAAAGTTGCACATTTTAGGAAGATGAGACTCCTTGGTCCTTAGAGGTAGTGCCCCCTACTGTGACCTGCCCGTGGCTCCTAGGTGGTCATTGGTCGTCCATGGTGACACTTTATACACATAGTAGAACCTAAGACTTAGTCACCAACTCCTTCACTCTACCTGGCTTTGAAGTCTCATCGTGAGATGGGAAGCCTTCAATCACTGGGTTCCCATTGATGTGGAAGTTCCTCATCTCTGTCTCTTCTGCCACAGACATCAGGAATAAGGAAAATATTGGCACACAGCTCAATTTAGCCAAACTTCCTTATTTAAGAAATTGTCTAGGGCAGGGGATGGGGACATGGCTCAGCAGTTAGAAAGCACCCTGCTCCTTCATGGGACCCAGGTTCTGTTCCCAGAACCCATATTCAGTGGCTCACAACTGCCCTGTAACTCCCAACGCCAGGGCATCCCAAGCCCTCTTCTGGCTGTTTCTCCTCAGCCCCTCTGTAGCTGTGCCCTGTCTCTCCTTGGCTTCTTTGCTGCCCGCCCCGCAGCCCTCTGGCATCTCTCCCTCATACACACTGTCCCTCGCTGCCTGTAGAAACCCTTGTCACAGAGGGGAGACTCAGCTGAAATATTTAGTTATCAAACTTGGGGGTCGCAACTGTCTTTAGTAAGACAGTGAAAAGAGATTAATTAAAACCGGAGAGCAGAAAGGGGGAATTTATTATTCAGTGTGGCCTCAGGGGAAGAGGGAGAAAGAGATGGAGTGGCCCCCTCAAGTCCATCTTCAGGGTCTTGAAGAGAAATCAAAGGTTAATTATTATGTGCCAAGGGGACTTTTTTTGGGGGGTCTAGTCTGTTTGGTGTTCTATAGGGTTCTTGTATCTTCATAGGCATTTCCTTCTTTAAGTTGGGAAAGTTTTCTTCTATGATCTTGTTAAATATATTTTCTGTACCTTTGAGTTGGTATTCTTCTCCTTCCTCTATCCCTATTATTCGAATTTTTGGTGTTTTTAAGGTGTCCCAAATTTCTTGAACATTTTGGGTCATGACTTTGTTGGTTTTAGTGTTTTCTTTGACTGATGAATCTATTTCTTCTACTGTATCTTCAACACCAGAGATCCTCTCTTCCATCTCTTACATTCTGTTGGTTATACTTGCCTTTGAAGTTCCTGTTTGTTTACTCAGATTTTCTATTTCCAACATTCCTTCTGCTAGTGTCTTCTTCATTTTTTCTGTTTCCCTCTTCAGGTCTTGGATTGTCTCCCTTGCTTTTTCATGATTTTCATTCAAGGATTTATTGTTTTCTTCTGCTTTACTTGTTCTTTCCTCTAGTTTTTTATAGCGTTCTTCCCATTTTTTGTTTGTCTGTTCCTCTACTTTATTTTTGATTTCTTCTATATAAGGCTCTAGCCTCTTCATGATGTTACTTATAAGGCTGTTTTCTTCTTCTTCTTCCATTCCGTGATGTTCAGGTCTAGCTGTTGGAGAAGGGCTAGGTTCTGGTGATGCTGTATTGCTCTTTATTTTGTTGTATGTACTTCTGCCTTGACATCTGCCCATCTCCTCTTGTGTTTGTTCTTGGTCTTATCAGTGTACTTGGTCCAGAGAGAGTTGACAGATTTAGGAAGCCTCTCTCTGGTCCAGATGGAAGCTCTGGGCCAGATGGGAGCACTGGTCCAGATGAGAGTGCTGGCCGGATAGGAGCTGGGGGGCTGGACTCTGAGTCTCGGGAAGTCCCTGATGTCTCCTTATTTTATCCAGATGGGAGCTCCTCTTGTCCAGATGTGAGTTCCTCTGGTCTCTGGTCCAGATGGGAGTTCCAGGGCAGGATGGAAGCTGGGGGCTGGTCTCTGAGTCTCAGGAAGTGGCTGGGGTCTCGGGCAAATGGGTGTGGGGGCAGGGTGTGGAGACTGCAGTGTCTGCCTGCAATCTTGGAAGAGGGGAGCCTTCCCGCAGGGCCCACCAGTTGGCAGGCAACTGGGGCCAAGTTGGTCAGGTCCTCCCGAGGTGGCCTGTGTCCAGCGGTGGGACCCAGGCGCAGTTGCCTCTCTGACTATAACCCAGGCACTCACCTCTGGTCCAGATGGGAGTTCCGGGGCAGACGGAAGCTGGGGGCTGGTCTCTCGAGATCAAAGGTTAAACAGAGGGCTAAGGTTATGCACATCTAAGCAGTGCCTGTCAAGGTGTGCCCCCGCCTACCGCTGACCCCATCGCTGTCTGGGCTTCAAGTTCATTCTGTAAGGTCATTAGAACTTGTCATCCTGACAAGTCACTAGAGCTGTGTGAAATCTCCCCCTGAAAGATAAGATTCCCCTCTGGCTGGAGCCCTCTCCCTTCTCCCAGTATGAGATTCCTTGAGAAATTCCCATTTCTTTGGGGTCCATTGTTTAACTCAAGTATCTCTTTGAAATGTCTTCCACTTGTGTCAGGCGGGTTATAATTTCACCTTTTAGTGTTGCAAGCCCCATCTTCTGTGGGCCCTTCCTGCACTCCATGAGTACAAACCAGCCAGGGTTCTCCCTTCTCTCATGTCTAGTGAACCTGGAGAGGGTAGTGAGTCAAGGTTTCACCTGGAATGTTCCTCTCCCGCTCTGCATGGGGATCTTAAAAAACCACTGTTAGCACCTGTATAATCAGACCCATACGGGATTTTTAAGCACTGTGTTTTCTACCATAATTACATCTCAACAGTGACCGCTTAATAAATAAATTGGCATTGTGTGCTCTAGTGTTTCTAGCTCTGTGCATCTTTTCTCTCGATGCAGGGCTGGAGGTAAGAAAAGGGGCCTCTCTGGGGGAGGAGTCGGGGTGAGAGGGAGAAGCCTTCCCTTGTCTTGTTCCTGTCACTATTTCAATTAGAAAGTCTTGAACATACTCACAGAGTTTAAGTCTGAGAGGTGGGAAGGCAGGACAGGAAGCAGAACACTGAGGAAAGGAGAGGACCCTGAAGAAAGGTCTACCTGAGCAGGAGGAACACAGCCTCCTGTAGCAACAGACATGGGAGAACGGGCTTGCTGCTGTCCAGAAATGTCGAGGACCTCTGCCCTCCTGGGCTCTCATTCTCCTGGGGTCAGGCCACCAGAACAGCTGCTGAGGGAAGGCTGATGGTCTGGAGCCGACTTCTCAAGGGGACCCGGGGATCTGGTGCAGAGGTCTGATGTAGGACTGGATCTTGCAGCCCAGCCAGCTCAAAGGTGATGCTGATGATGCAGGTACCAGACAGCTTTGTTAGGAAGGGTCTAAAATTCTGAGAGGGAACGGGGCCCTGGCTAGAATTCTGCCTTGACAAATTAGCTTGGACCTGAGCACAGTCCTAACTGGGCCAAATGCAATATGTCCTGTACTTATTTTCTAAGACCTATGAGGACATCCCATAAGTGGAAAAGCTTTGGGAACCCTCTTCTTGGGGGTGGGATAGGGACACTGGACCCTGGCTGAGAGCCCTTGTGTCAGTTGCCCATGGGCACACTGGGTGCCCAGGCATGAGATGTATTCACTGAAGAGCGGGGGGTGAGCAATTGTCAAGGAGAACAAAGAGTGAACAAACCCACCCTCCTTCTTTCATGAGAGGGATTATCAGTTGCTAATTCAAAAATTATAGAGTAATGAAAACTACATCAATAATCTTCATAATAATTATAGTATTTAGTCTTACCCTTGAATGCATTCAGAGCGATGTCTGATTCAATTACTCTGCAAAATGTTATTATGCTTTTTCCATGCTTTCCTACAAGGTGTGAGCATGGGACCAGTGTGCTCATTCATCCCGTCCTGTGGGAGTGTGGGCACCATTGTTCATAGGCACAGGACCTGTGGGAAACTCCTGCAGGTTCAGTAGATAAGGAATGCTAGCTTGGTAAGGATCTCACACACACGCACAGCACACTTGCACCTCACTCCCATGTGCGTGCACACACAGGTACACACCACTGAGATATCTTGCAGCAACTGGAGATACTTTCAGGAACTCAGTTGTGAGAGCCAAGTGTTATGGGCTGGTGGGTGGGCACTCAAATGCTGCTGCTGGAAGACCCAAGAGATGGCACAGCAGGTAGGGGCACCTGCTCCTCAGTCGTGAGGTGCAGGATTCCATTCCCACAATCTACCACAGGAGGCTCACAAATATCTGTAATTCCAGCTCCAAGGGATCCAATGCCCTCTGCTGGTCTCTGTGGGTATCTGCACATGCATGACACTCATACAGACACATACACACAGATACACAAATAAAATTAATCTCTCCCTGCCTTCCTTTAAAAAACAAAAGAAGATATGCAATTGGGAAGGGATGTGCTGGGGAAGGGGGCAGCAAGGGGAATTGGAGGAGGATCTGGGGGGAGGGGACATATTTCTTTGTATACATTTATGTAATTCTCAAGAGAAAAGAAAAAAAGTCATTTTAAATGGCTCCAGAGCTTTACAGTCTCACACACACACACACCCCGGGCCCCAACAGCTCATGAACAATTCCCAGCCCTGAACACCAGGATGGTGAGGCTGAGAATCTCTGGTTGGTTAAGAGAGCAATTACGATATTAAAAATTACTGATTGGGACACTTACAGCTGCCAAAGGCATCAGGTCTCAGTAACTCAGGGACCAAGAGAGCAGTTCTACTGATGGGAATACAGATTTGTGAGAGATGAGCTGCTGCCCCTGTGACAACCATTTTCTCTATGCTGTACATGACATTGTACATTAGACAGGGTATTGTGTGCGGGGCATTCATCTAGGCATCTTATAAACAGTCCTTTTGATCATCACTGTAACCTGATGAGGGCAGCTTCTCTTAAGTATTCCCATTTTGCTGATGAAAAACTGAGATTCAGCCATGCAGGTAGCTCAATGAGTAAAGGGCTTGCTGTGCTAGCATGCGAACCTGAGTTTGGATCCCTAGAACCCACACGAAAAAGCCAGGCATGGTGGCACTGGGGGACAGAAACAGGGTAATACCTGGAGCTCACTTTCCAGACAGTACACAAAACAGTAAGCTCTGGGTTCAGTGAGAGACCCTGTCTCAAAAATAAAGTGCAGAGTGATTGAAGAAGATACCTCTACATGCACACACATGTATATATCACACACAAAATAATAATAATATTGAATCACAGAAGACATTAAGTGAATGGCCCAGCCAAGGAGACAGAGCATCTCATGGCATTAAACACAGTTGGTTTCCTCGCTGGTCTCTTTCAATGTGATGGGTACCCTTGGGGCCCTCTTTCCCCATAGACCTGCACTCTGTAAAGCCACCCTGTGATCAGACCACAGAAAGGAGAAAGAATGGTTCAGCCAGTCCTCCTTAAGTCTTGGCACCCAGTTCCCAAGGGAACAGTGCTCAGCCATCCCTTTTCCCCATGGGACTCAGTGTACTCAGGAAGTATGTGAGCCATTCAGGAAGAAGCATGTGGCTATGCTGGTGGGAACTGGGCCCATGGGAGTGATTGGAAACAGGAATCAATGGTGCAGACATAGACAATGGATTTCAAGCTGAGGCATCTGGGGTTTAAATACAAATTAGAAGCTGCAAGTCCATCCCTAGCATGAATCTGTACAAATCCTCATAATGAGAGCAGAGGTTTCTCTTGTCCTTATTTGCATGGGACTTTGGTATCAGGAACCCAACCAAGTGTGTTGTTCTCCCAGACTTCAGAGATTAAAGATGTTCTCTCCCTGGATGCTATGGCTGTCAGTGTATGCAAGAAAGGGCCTGGCACCTCAGGCTTTGAGGACTCTTTCGGATCTTGAGGTAACTCAGTCAGCACCCCATGAAAACTAAGAATCAGAGGGTTCCTCTATGGGTCCCACCCTCCATGCTCTTGAGAAAAGGGGGGCTTCAGTCATCAGCCTCCCTTGTATGAAGCTGAGTCAGCAGCTCAGGGAACTAGCCAATAGCATGCATCTCCACATATGTGAAAGGTGAAACCGGAGGTCATGTGTGCACCCACAGTGACCCAGATCCACATCCCTTCTAACACAGTCACCGTGCACCCAACCAATCTACTTCTAGGTCTGTATCTCAAGGAATGAGCACATATGGCTTGTATGTGGGTGCTCATGGCAGCATTGTCCACAGCAGCCAGAGGGTGGGAACAACCCAGTAACCAGCAGCTGTCACTGGATGAAATTAGCACATTACATCTAATAGAGCACCCTTTGGTCACTCAAAGGAATGAAACATCAGCCTGTGTGGCAACACAGGGAAGCTCTGAAGTAACAAAAAACCAGGCACACAAGACCACACAGTGTAGCCCACAGTGAGCAAACCTGAGACAGAAGGCTGGTGGATTTCTGCCAGGGGAAGTAGGGACAGGTAGGGATGTGGGGGACACTGATAATGAGTGCAGCATTTATTTTGGAGGAAATGAGAATGTCCTAAAGTTGATTGTAGGAAAGTTGTATGTATCTGGTTGTTGGCTTATTTTTTTTTAAGACCAGGTCTCACTATGTAGCCCTAGCTGTCCTGGAACTTTCTATGTAGACCAAGTTGACCTTGAACTCACTGAGATCCACCTGCCTCTGTCTCCTGAGTGCTGGGATGATAGACATTTACCACCACATGTAAAAGTCTAAACATCACCCAAATCCATCCCATTATATGATTTAAATGATGGGTTCCATGATATATTAATATCTCAATAAAGCTGTTGTCTAAAGTTCTATGTCTAAAGATGATAGATGAAGTCCCCCTGTGGCCCACCTAACTGTGAGCTCTGGATAAATTTGAGTCTTCTAAAGATTTGAAGCCACCTTTAGTTAATTTGGCTTGAAACCCATCTGTTTCCCTATAGCCCAGGAGTCAAATCAGATTAGACAATGTCTCTTGGTCGGGGTTGGGGGGTCCTCTTAAGGTATGAGAAAACATAGCCCCATCTACACAGACCCTGTACACAGACTCTAAGTCAGGAATTCAGATTCATTGAGCTCTGTCTACACAGGCTCTATGCACAGCCCCCAGAGTCAGGAATTCAGCTCTGTTTTATTTACTGAAGTGTCTGCCATGTACCTGGTGTGTGGATGCAGATGGTGAAGGAGTTGGAAGAGATCATCAGATGTGGCTCTTGCTCTGCTTTATTTTTCTTTTAAGGACCTTGGAGAGGTTGTTCTTTTATTATTTATGTATTTGTGTACTATCTTACTGGGGAAAATACTTAGAATTTACTGTTGTGCATCCAGCATGCATGGCAGAGATCAGCACAGCACCACTGGCCATGTGGACACATTCACACATACCACAAAGAGGCACCCACATGTGCACACATGCACACACACCCCACAAACAGGCAACTGCATGTACACACACACAACACACACACACACACACACACACACACACACACACACACACACCACAAACAGGTAGCACATGCACACACAAATGCACACACTCCACAATAGTGCATGCACATAGCAATGCTATCTTTCTAATCCCTACATCATAGATAAAGCAAAGTGGACCACAGGAAGTTGAGAATTTGTCCAAGGGTGGAGAATCCACTCCTGTCCATACAAAACAAACTCCAAAGTGGTTGGGGCAGACGATACTATTTTTCTGAAAGAGGACCAGTGAGATGGCTCAGAGGGTAAGGGTGCCTGCTGCTAACAAGCCTGACAACCTGAGTTCAATACCCAGGTCCCACAAGATGGAAGGAGAGAACCAGCTCCCACAAGTTGTCTTCTGACTTCCACTCATGTACCACAGTATGTGCACCCACAGAGAGAGAGGCATATGCAAATGAGCACACATATGTACACACACACACACACACACACACACACACACGGGGAGGACTGTGCACACACACACACACACACACACGTAATATAGTTGCCTAAATGCCCATTCTTCATCTACATTCAAGGTGGTAGCCAAATGCAGATCTCTATAAATTTCTTCTCAAAATCAAGTCATTTTCAATTATCTTGTTAAAATGATAAATTTGTTTGGACATATCCTTTCACTTTTTTACTATTTCTTAAGATTTATTTCTTTTTATGCATTTGGGTGTTTTGTTTGCATGTATGTGAATCACATGCATGCAGTACTCACAGAGGCCAGAAGAGGGCACCGGATCACCCAGAACTGGAATTACAGATGATTGTGAGCCATCATGTGGGTGCTGAGAACCAAATACAAGTCGATAGCAGAAGTTTCTCCAGTCCCACCTGCCCCTGAGGTAGCACAGCCACTTGTGAAATAATCACTCAGAGGCTTATATTAATGACCTATGACGGGCTTCTCTTGTTTTGGCAAAATTTAGTGGTCATTTTCCTATGGGTCCTGCATGTCCAGTTTATACAACATATCAAGCAGTCCAGGCATGAGCAGTTTCTTGCCCAAATGGCCAGTTTTGCCAAGAAGATAAACTCTATATAGAATGTCTTCAATGCCCATCTTTCTCTCTTAAGTAAATCAGTGCTGCCGGGAGCAGATGTATCTCATTGTCCAGAAAAGTCTAAGGCTTTAAAACATTTTAATTGCCATATTCTGTAGGTCTTTGAAGTGTTTGAAGACTACCTAGTTGAAATATATCTTTGTATATCTAAAAATATGTAACTAACATGACCATGAATTTGACTATCATAGAAAACTAATTATTAATCTGTATTTCTTAATTATATATTACAATTGAAATGAGTTGCATAAACATAATACCTTAAGTAAGAGTAGATATACAGAGATAGATATATACAGTATAATAAAATTAACTTTACATTTGTATCAATAAACCAAAATCCATAACAATATAAAACATTTCAAACAAGTTGTTGCTCTTTAAATTTAAATTTAGATTCAATAATCTACCCTTTTATTCTATTGCGGCTATATCCCCCTTTTCTTCTTTAGAAAGAGATTGCATTTATAATCAACCTCCTTTAAATAAAAATAAACATTTATAAATAACATTTTGGGAATTTGGGCATAGCTTCTCATACTACTTCCATATGGTAGGGGGCACTGGCAATCTTATGGGGATCCTGAGAAAATTCGAGATAATGGTCAAGTCCTGAGAAGACCGGCTATAACCTTTGTTGATAGGTACCAACTGTTAAGGTTCAGGAGGTCTGGCTTGATCAAATCTGATCCATCTTAACCTGGAACAAATCTATAGCCTTGCTTCCTGTGGAAACAAAAACAGAGCCTCCTTTCTAAAGCAACATAACCTTAGATCCAAGTTTAGAAGTGAAGATACCTTTAATATATATATATTGGTTTATCTTAGCAACCTTTACAATTAAATGTCTTTCTGTAGTTAAAAACTCCAAAGACAACACAATCCAGATTCTCTGTGTAATATCCATCTTTATGTGGCTTATTTTATATATATAATGTTTTATTTTTTAAGACTTTATTTTATTTTTATGACTATCTATATCCTTTCTCTTCTCTCTCTCAAGCCTACGTACATTTTACAGAACAGAGACAGAAAAGGGGGAGTGCTGTGGGGTGTCTTTCTGTATGCTGCGAATATATGCTGTTCCCATTGGTTAGTAAATAAAGTTGCACTGGCCTAGGGCAGAGCAGGATGGAGCCAGGCAGAAAAATCCAAGAGACATAATGAGAGGAGAAGGGAGAGTGGGAGGAGATGCCAAACTGCCATCTAAGGAGCAACATGTAATGGGATGCATGTAAAGCCATGAAACATGTGGTGATACATAGATAAAGAGAAATGTGTTAATTTAAAATGAAAGAGCTAGCTAGCAAGAAGCTTCAGTTGGTAATTAATATAAGCCTCTGAGTAATTATTTTATAAGCAGCTACAGGGCCAGGTCCAAAGAAACTTCTGTTGCACAGGTCCCCTGCAAGAACAGTGTTCTTAACCACTGAACCATCTCTCCATCCCCACGTTAATTTTTTAAATACTTTTGAGAATTCCATACATGTGTGTTGTGTGCATGTTCATTTCCACCCTCCCCCCACACTCCAGCTCCCCCTGCATAACTCAACTGAAAGAGATGATGATGTCCATGGAAATAGGATGCCCAAGTCTAGCCTTCAGGTGGAGGAGGGACAGGAAGAACGTGGCATACCTGCTCTGTGGATTATTTTTATTTTTATTTTTCTCCCACCATTGAACATATTGTTTGCTGAATGGTTTCCCTGAGGCACTGATTTTCAAATTTCCTTTCAGTAGCAAATTTTTTTCCTAGCAAGATCTTCGGCCGAAACTGTAACAAACAAAGCAGAATTCATGGTTCCTGGGGCAGTTTACATGCTTGTTGTTTAGAGGGAAATGCTAGGTGTGCAGGTGGGATTTCTGGTCTACCTCTCCCGCATCCTTGGCTCTTCAGGACAGAACCTGGAATCACCCAGCTGCCTTGGTTTCCTGTTGATCTTCCATTGCTATGTTCATTTTGTTTTCTAAGAGGAAAAAAAATGTTATCTGAGATTTTTCTTCCAGAAAAAAAAAACTAGTTTTTTTCAGTCCTGACAGTATGTTAATAGGGAGGGTGGCAGAGGCTGAATCCCATAGACTATGGTTTCCTTAACTTCTTCCACTCACAACCCCTTTGTGTCCAAAAAATGCTTACATATTTCTAAATATACTTGTATATAAAATACATTACAGGGGCAGCAGGATGGCTCAGTGGGTAAAGGTGCCTGCTACCCAACCTGATGACCTGAGTTCCACCCTCTGGTCTCACATGGTAGAAGGAGAGAATGAACTACAGAAGGCTCCAACATCCACACACCCTCTGTGGCACAAGAAGGCACACTTGAAAGCATGTGTGGGCACACGCCCCACACCCACACACACATATACCTGAGCACACACGAGTACACACACATTTTCAATCTTGCGCAGAAGCACTGGTACAGAAGAAAAACAGTATGATTACCAGCAGACGTTAGTGTCCAGTGGACCAGGAAAGGACTTTGATTGTATTTCCTAAAGAAAATTTCATCTTTTAGGGATGTGCATGCAGTGGGGAGGGGCAGTCATGTAGGTGATCTACTAAGCATGAGTTAGAGTAGTCACTGACACCCAAAGGCAGGCACTTGGAGCTCCAAATTCAGTCTGGTTTTTAGATAGTAAAAATGGCCCTCAATAAGATCCAAAGGATAAAAAAAGAAACATCTGTGGGACTCAAGTCACCATCAGGTGTACCTTACCCAGTGATACCTGCAAACACCTGCCAAGCTGTGCCCACTGTGGCCACATTGTTGGGAGCAGAGGAGCCCACAGGAGGAGGAGGCTGGTGTGAAGGGGAGACCACATAAACAGCCATAGAAACAGCATACAGGAATGGGAGCAGGGCTTGGAGACTAGCCAGGAACAGAACGTTTCCTAAGCTGTCTTGGAGTGCCACAAAAGTTCATCTCAGTTTTCCTCTCAGTGTTTACATTCATTGGCTTCCCTGTGCATAATGTATTCTCTGATAATAAGTCAGCATCCAAATGGGGGGAAATGGCCATACCATGTTCAGCTGCTCAGACTTGTATTTCGCTAAGTTTCAATTTGTGTACGTGTGTGTGTGTGTGTGTGTGTGTGTGTGTGTGTACACATGTGGGTACTTGATCTGTTTTTGAGATAGTCTTTCACTGAAGCCCAAGGATCCTCTTGTTTTCTATACACACACCAGTGCTGGGGTTACAGACATACAGACACAGGCCACCTAGCTTTTTACAAGCATGCTGACGATCTGACTCAGATTTTCACACTTGTAGCTCAGTCGTTTTGCTGACTGAGCTGTCTCCCCAGCCCTTCCACAATATTTTGAGATGCATTGTCAATCATTTCTGAGGGAAGGTTTCTACAGGTGTGTTCTAAATAAAATGGCCTTTATTTCGAAATCTGTACTATATACTTTTAAATTTTATATTAATGTTTATATGTAATATATACTTTGTACATATAACTATCTTTTCTATTTTCATGTAATATGATGGCTATTTATGTTAAGTTGCATAGAATAGTTTTGCTTTTTGTCTTCTGCCTATAATGTGAGTTGGGGTCAAGATTCATTATTTTCTACATGTAACTCATAAATGACCCAGTGTTTACTGAAATGATCATTAGCTGTAACCTATAACACATCTAAAATAAAATCATCCACAGTTACGAAAGCAGAGGAAAGAGTTTCAGAACTTATAGACAGCAAATAGCTGGATGTGTAAAATACGGGAACCAGAGCAATCAATGCCTAGGGACACTGTCCCTTTCATTTACTGCAGCATTTCTGGCAAATTCCTCAGCATGCAACAGACATTCTGTGGATACTTGTTAAGATGAGTCCTCGCATCTCACCATCCTGAGTTGGTTGCTAATTATAGACAGAAGGAATCCAGGTAGCTGACACTGTGGGTCAGCACCATTAGCCTGGCAATGAAGGGTCTGTTGTTAGAATAGAGCAGGGGTTAGCAAGTCTGCAAGTGTTGGGTAAACATCACTGACAAGAACAAAGCTTCATTCATGTGTGCACAGAGAAGGAAAATGCACATGCACGTGACCTCATTATAAAGCAGACTGTGGGAAGAATGAAGTGTCATGAGGCTTGAACCACCTGATGCAATTTATTGTGAAGAATTTCGTATGTTACATATGTTACATAGCAAAGTCTGTCCTTGTTCTTGATGCTAACAAATTCTAATCTCCTGTTCTAGCGTCTCTTCCCACGACAGATTCGATGACAAAAGCCACTTGGGGGAGGGAGGGCATTTATTTGACCTATTACTCCAGGTCACAGTCCACTGTTGTGGGGAAGTCGAGGCAGGAACTTAAAGCACCATGTCCACAGCCAAGCACAGAGAGTGGTGAATGTACCCATGCTATCTGTTTGTCTGTCTGTGCTCAGCCAGCTTCCTTCATTCTTATAACGTCCATCGCTCACCTGATGAGATGATGCCACCCACATTCACCATGGGTTTTCCCACATCAACTAGTAATCAAGACAATACCCTTTAGACATGGCCACAGACCAATCTAACCTAGATAATTCCTCAACTGAAACTCTCCTCCAGGCAACTTCAGGTCATGACGAGTTGGCATTTCAAGCTAACCATCACACCCATTACTATATATGCTGTATGTTGTGCCAAGCTCATTCTGTGCATGTTGTCTTATTTATATCCATCATAGCCTCTACCTGGTCAACTCTGAGCTAGAGATTAGGTTCCTCCTGGAAGCTAAATCCTTTAGGTAAACACAAACTCACGAACATGTTTGCTGGATAGATTCCTCACAGGCTTTACCTTGCCTCTTTATCCTCAGAAATAAATAAGGATTAGAACGCTTTCTGATACTTTATCTTTTAATTTTGTAAAGCCAAGGCCCAAATGAGTGAATGTCAGCTTTCCAAGTTCAATGTCAGTTCTCTGTACAGCTGCAAGGTTGGCAGCTCCAACAGGCAAGACCCTGGACATCCTCTGCTCTTCCTTCCTGCTAGCCTGCAGCTTTCCAGGTGGGAGCCAACCTGAGTTCCCAGAGCATGTTAAACTCTCCAGACTAACATGTAGCCCAGCTGTTCTATGGAGGAAGGCCATCATTCTGTACTTACTAAATTAAAGTCCCTGGGAAGGACCCTGGGGAGAAGTAAGGAACTCTAGGTTCAGTGAGAGACCCTGTCTCAAAAACAAAAACAAAAACAAAAAACAAAAACACCACAGTGGAGAGACAGTCACTGAGTGACACTTGTCTTAGTCAGGGTTTCTACTGCTGTGAAGAGACACCATGACCACAGCAACTCTTATAAAGGAAAACTTTTAACTGGTGCTGGCTCACAGTTCAGAGGTTTAGTCCATTATCATCATGGTGGGAAGCATGGAATCATGCAGGCAGATACTGAGCTGGAGAGTAGCTGGTAGTTCTACATTTGGATTGGCAGGAAGAGAGAGAGAGACACTGGACCTGGCTTGAGCATCAGAAACCTCGAAGCCTTTCCCCAGTGACATACTTCCTCTAACAAGGCCACACGTACTCCAACAAGGCCACATCTCCTAAGAGTGCTACTCCTTATGGGCTTATGGGGCCATTTTCATTTAAACTACCACAACACCCGACATAGGCCTCCACACACATGTACACATGTACCCACACACAAAACTTAATTAATTAAAATTAAGATAACCCAAACCCGTCATCTTTTTGATGAAGACCTCTGTGGCCAATCAACCCCATCCTGGTGGTCATTACAAAACTCACCCACTTTCTAAAAAAACAAATGACATAGTTCATTTCAGAAGTGAATGAACTCATAGGCTTCAACACACCATCCTGAGCTATCAGCCCACACTGGTTACGCAAAACTGTGTTTTACATCTGGTATTTGGTTTGTCACACTGTTTAACAGAAAAATAACTTTATCTATTTTTTCCCAATTAAAAGAAGTAATGTTACAATCCATAACTCCTCCAGCTCTGCTTTGGTAAATTAATGTTTATCTATTGTTTTTAAATCACAAAGTGAACATGGCTATAGAAATGTAAAATGGTACTATTTCATTTTAATCTATTTAATTTTCCATTCTTGAATTACATAATGGGGTTAAAACATTGAATAGAATTAATAGAATGAGTATTTAATTAAGCAGTAATGAGTTTCTAAATGGATGCTTGAAGAAACTGGCTTCACAGTTATGCAAGAATCAGATAATAGTCTTAACAAAGAGTATAATAACTGTGTTGAAATGGTTTTTTTATATTTAAAGATTTTTATTTTTTCTGAATTCTCTCAGGAGTGTTTGAACATAACCCAGTTTCTCGATTTGCTTCCAGGCAAATCTAAGTGCCTTTTCCTAGCTCCCAACACCCCACATCATCGAACTACCCACAGTGGCAAGTCCATTGTGAAGTGATTCTCACTGGAGCTCCTGTGTTCCACCCACACCTCCTTCCTTCCGAAATGCTCTGGCCTCTGCAGCTTCTCTGGTGGCCTGGCCTTTGAGGCTGCTCTTCCAGATGCCAGGAATGAATGCTTGCACTCCCTGTACCTCATTAAGGGCTCCTCTTCCTTCACTTTCAGGGGATTCTTCCCTGATGAGCTTCCTCAAACTGAGTCGGGTACCTGCCCCCACCATCAGGTGCTGCAGACTCTCCTAGAACTATGTGGCTTCTCTTTGAACAGTTAGCATCTTTTTATAGTTATACATTTCTCTTCTATCTGTTCCCCTTTCTAGTCTATAAATCCACAATAAAATATACTCTACCTGCTTTACTTCCTAGACTCTAGGTGGTTGGATGGATAATGGTGGAGAGTGAATGGCTGAATGAAGGATGAATGAAAGTCAGACAAATGGTTATGGGGGTTGATGGGTAGTTGGAGAAGTGGACAGTTGAATTACTGAGTACATAGGTGGTGAATGGATGGAGGTTAAGTGGTTGGACAAAGGATGGATGGAAGATGGAAGATGGATGGATGGATGGATGGATGGATGGATGGATGGATGGATGGGCAGATGATGGTTAAATACGGCTATCTCTAAGAACACATGAGGTTCATCCATAGTACACACTCATGAGAGTTTCTAGGATACCTTTACATTCCCATTCTGTGTGGACTCTTTGCCCACACATAAACATGGTGTCCTATGGCAGCCCCTTCAGTAGGTGCAACAGGCATAAAGATCTCAAGTTATGAGAACAGTTGCACAGTCTTGACTCACATACCTGTGACCTATATATTGACCTTATCAATTAATGACATCATGGGTCTGTCCATCAGATCTTCAGACCCAACCATGTGCTAAGCACTGTGTTACGTTCTAAGCATCAGGCCTCATTCTTCCACTAATTACCACCAGACTTTAGTGTTAGGCCCTGAAATAGGGAGGGAGCCTCCAGAATCAAGGAAATTTTTCATTAATTTCCTCATACCATAAAATGTAATTTTTAAAGCCCATAAAAATTGTGGAGCATCCAATGAAGAGCAAAGTTTAAGACATTTTTTTTTTAAATGACTGGGGTTTGTTTGTCAGGGTTCTTCTCTAAAGGTTCAAGAACCACTAGGATGACTACATGCCATCCTAATATTACAAAACATACTAAGAGGGTCATTAGATTGGATGTGGTCCTGGTAGTCCAACAATGCCTGTCCCACTTCAGAAAGGCTATCCTGCATTCTCTCTGCCCTCACTGCTGCTCCCACTTCCTGTATTTAAGACCATTCCTTTATTTGCCAAGTGGCTTCTGAGTCCCTTCCATGCCCTGAGCACCATGTGAGGAGCTGGAGCCAAAGTTTCCAGTCACCTGAAGTCACAGTCTGTACAGTATTGTTATCTTGACCATGTGACAATCAACTGCTTTGCCTTGACATCATCCTCTTGCTTATGTGTTAGACATAACACCATCTCCATCTAACTTGGGACACAGAGGACATCCCAGGCCACAATTATCTACCCAGTTTCCTAAAAAAGCAGGTATCACAAGAACAAGGACTCTTACAGTGAGGAGGGACAAGGCTCCAGTGTCCTGGCTCTGGGTGTGCCAGGGATTAACCTGAGTGGTAGATCCTGGATGGGCTCAGCAGCAGACTGATGGGAAGCAGAGCTTACTGAAACCAAGAGGCGAGAGTCTGGCCCTTGGTTCACTGTAGGACTTGGGACAGGATCCTTTCTTTTCTTTCTTCTCTACCTCCATCTTCATCTGCAGTCTGGAGGAATTAGGGAGTTGTGTGTCACCAAGGCCCGTCCTGAACACGTGGCAGACAGAAATCATCCATCACAGCACTCTAACCCACTGAGCCCAGATCCTCTGTAGGCCCCTCTCTACCAAGTCAGGCTGCCTCCTCCACCCTCAGGGGCCGACAGCTACATTGACACTTGACTTGTCATGTCTCTCACCCCAGTCTGTGCATTAGAATTATCTGGGCTTCATCTTGAATCTCTGGCCTTGTCCTAACCAACTGAAGTGGCATAGGACCCAGGAATTATTAAACCTCGTAGGAATCTTTAATACGCAGGTAGGACTCAGCGCCATGAACCTAGTTTGGTGTGGTTTCTTTGATTGCTGATTTGCTTTACTTTTCGTATTGTTTGCTTATCTGCTTTTCAGAACAGAGAGACAAAGGACAGGGCTGCTAAACTTTCCTTAAACAGGAATCATAAGAATGGGGTCAAAGTAGCTACTGCTGGAGCCATCTCTACATGACGGCATCCCCCACAGTCCCCTTCCCACAACTGAGTTCCATCCTGGTGTGCTGAGATGCCATAGACAAATTAGTTTTCATCCCTGCCCCATCCCGGAAACCAAACCTCAATATGGAAGCTCATGATTAATGATTTAAAAGTCAATGAATCAGTGGCTGTTTGCAAAACCTCATTTCTCAAATTACTCCTCTTTGAACACAAGGCCTTTTTGACACCATCTTACCGTGTCTGGATTCTCACTGCTACTAATTGAAATTCCTAGATATTTCCTCATCTTGTCAGTTCCTTGGTCCTGCTTGTTTATGAAATATTTGCAAACAGATTACTGTTCACCTGAGTGTGTCAGAGGTAGACGCCAGAACAATGCTTCACACTTCCCACTCAAAGGAAATGTGCTCATGATAGTTCATGAGATTCTCTGTCAGTGGGAAAGCTCATTTTTCATGGATTGATTGATTCCCACCACACCTACATGCAACAAGTATTTGAGATGTGCTACAATTAAAACCACGGCTCCCAGCTGCAGACATCTGTGCTTCTTAGCAAATAGTCTTTTAGTCTTGTGGGCTATGATGGAGGAGCTCAGCAGGGTGGGATTGATTCTCCTAGTTAGTGAGTAGTAGAGTGGGGTATGGCAGAGCAACATGGGAGGCAAACCTCATGTGTCCAGTCCCAGCCCCTCCACTTACATCCCACCCTCTGCCTCTCTGGTCATCTTGAGTTCGAGGTGGGCACAGCTGAAAGAACCACTCCCTCAAAGGCTGGACTGATTGCTCACTCAGCAAGGTACTGTGGCCAAGCATGAGGTCCTGAATTAGATCCTTCTAGCCCTCATTTAAAAGCCAGGCTTGCACTTACAATCCTAGCAATGGGGAAACTGAGGCAGGAGGATCCTTCAGGCTCCCTGATCAGCCAGTCTAGCCTAATTGGTGAGTGCCAAACCAATGAGAGAAGGCACTGAGGATGGCACCTGAAGTTGTTCTCACATGTACCCACACAAAATGCACCCACAGGTGCACACGCATGTGTGTGTGCACACACACACAATAGTAATTCATCCAAAAAACACATACAATGACTCACACTCTACCAGAGTTCACTTCTTATCCAACAATAACTCAGAAAAAGTGTTCCTGGCTCCCAGATGTCCCTCCGTGGGAGACTAGACATCCAAACTTCTTTATCCTTTGACTCCACCCTCCCCCAGGGTCTCCTAGCTGTGTGCATCCAAGTAGGCAGAGGGAGAAAGAGCAGGAGAGGAGGTACAGGTGCTCTCAAGCCTCTTCCCTAACCTGGCAGCATCCTTTCCCCAGGCTCTTCAAGAGCTAACTTTGTCCCATGGCCTCACCCCAGTCCAGGGAAAGTTGATTTGTAGAATGCAGCATCTTCCTGGCCGTAATCCCTACATTGTATATTATTAGATGAGATGATATGTGTAGTATACTTCATGTAGTTCACACATGAAGAGCTCTGTTATTGGTGTCTGCTAGATACGTTTCAAAACACTGATGGTCGCCACCTGCTTTGTTTTGCAGTTCCAAGCCACGGTGGAGGAAGGAGCTGTGGGGGTCATCGTCAATTTGACAGTAGAAGACAAAGATGACCCCACAACAGGAGCCTGGAGGGCCGCGTACACCATTATCAATGGAAATCCCGGGCAGAGCTTCGAGATCCACACCAACCCGCAGACCAACGAGGGCATGCTCTCCGTGGTCAAGGTAAGGGTGCCCCCAGTGGCGCCTCTGTTCTCCCATGAGTGCCTAGGGCCCTGTGAAAGGTGTGGAGAGTCACAGAGTTGAGAAAGTCACAGGTAAATTAATTCTACTCTCCCCAGAAAGCCCAGAGAGAAACACTGTAGGCTTAGAGACTTCAGTGTCTCACACTTTCTTCCCTGGTAAATGCCTCATTTGCATCTGAGGTAGGCCAGGACAATAACAAAGGGCAGAGCAGGAACCTTGATCTCAAGTCCCTGTGTGTGCTTGACCAAGTACCTGCCCACATTTTCTGTGCCTCAGTTTACTCATCCATACAAAGCCATTGTTCATGCTGTGTATAGTTCAGGATGGTTGTCACAGTCCATTCTGCTTGCTGAGACAGGGGTCATGTATCTGGGTAGCTGTCTTAGTTTCTTTCTTTGGCTGTTACAAAAAATACTCTGACCAAAGCCACTTAAGGAAAAGAGGGTTTAACTTTGACTTAGAGTTGAAGGTCATACTCCATCACTGGTGGGGGCATCACAGCAGCAAAGGCTCGGGACAGCTAACCATCCTGCATCTGCAGTAAAGAAGCAGAGAGCAAGGAATAAATGCACACATGGTGTTCAGCCCCACCTCTCTACTTTGTACAGTCTGGATCCCCTGCCTAGGGAATGGTCCCACCCACAACTAAGAAGTCTTCTCATCTCAAATAACATAATCAAGATGATCCCCCACAGGTGTGCCTGGAGTCCCATCTCTTGAGTGATTCTAGATTCTACCAAGTTGACAGTTCACACTGACCGACCATCACAGCCACTGAATAGCAATGCACATTTGTTACTTAAAGTTCTACAAGCTGAAGTCGGTGATCATAGGGCCCAGAAATTCAAGGTCCATTGAGAATCTGCATCTGTGTAAATGACCCCTCCTTAGTCTGTTCCCATGCAGTAGAAAGGGAGAACCAGCTCTCCCATTCACATGGCTCTATGTCATGACCAAGTTACCTCCTGATGATCCCCTTGCCAATGCCCTCACATGGGAGCTTGTGACTTCAGTATATGAAATGGGAGAACATGTCCAACCTATAGTACCATGAGATCTTTGTGAGTAAATATGTACAATGTTTGTGACAGTAACAGCTACACTTCCAATCAGCTAGTGAGCATAAATTTGGTGGCCAAACATGAGTGTGAATTGATTGTTAGAAGTCCAACAAGGGCTAGTTTTCTCACTGAGAAAAACTGAAGGTCTGATCAGTACTGGCAAATTCTGGGGGCTTGGAGGGAGATTCCATCTCCCATTGCTCCCAGCTTCTAGAGGCCACCTGTGGCCCTAGCCTCATGGCCTCTTCCAGTATCTTCAAAGCATCTACAACCTCTCTGTCGCTGCTCCTTGGTGGCTGTCACCCCATCTACCACACCTTCCGCCTTATGATCCCATCAGGTCCACTGGATGATCCAGGATAATCCCTTATCTCAGGGTCTCTCATTTAACCACTTCTATAAAGTCTTTTTTACCTTAGACTCTTAGAATGGAGAACTGTGGGAGCATCATCCTGCCTACCACTGGGTCTCTGCCAGTCTTCCTGCTGTTACCGTGGGGAAACACCAGCCCAAAACAGCTTGGAGAAGGAAAGGACTTCTGTCAGCTTCCAGGTCCCAGTCCATCACCGACAGAAATCAGGGCAGAATCTCAAGCCAGAAATGAAACAGAAATCATGGAAGAACACTGTGTGTGTGTGTGTGTGTGTGTGTGTGTGTGTGTGTGTGTGTGTGTGTGTGTGAGAGAGAGAGAGAGAGAGAGAGAGAGAGAGAGAGAGAGAGAGAGAGAGAGAGATTCTATCCTTCTTACACACCCGCCTAGGGATAGTACTGCCCACAGTGGACTGGGCCCTCCTGCGTCAGTTAGCAATTAAGACAGTGTCCCACAGACATGGCCACCATCTGATCCAGACAATCACTCAGCAGAGGCTCCCTCTTCCCTGGAGATTCTGTGTCATGTAAAATAGACAATAAAAATGAGCCAGTACCTAATTCTGTGACTAACTTCCTCACATCAGAATCGGAGCCACTGATCGAGACAGGTCACAGACACTTCTGTTTCTAGAGGATACAGAGTCTGGGTTCCTGCCCTCCCCACCTCTGGGTCACTTCCTCCCTAACAACAGTGACAGAAGAACTGTTGGGAGAGCCTGGCACTGACCATGCAAGGCTGCTGCTTCCAGCATGTGTTTGCCCAGACTGGAGGAAAATAAACAGCATGACCAGAAGCCACTTAGAGTAGAAAGGGGTTTATTTCCTCATACAGATTACATTTTGCAGGATCTTCATCTGCCTTCTGACTCCTCTCCTCTGAGAATGCGTGGTGGGAAATCACATAGACCCAAATTCCTGCCTCAGGCTCCTGTCCGCATCATCCTCCTGGAAAGGGTACCCACTGTGCCTGTCTCTGCTGAATCTGCTCTTTGTCTGTGCAGGGAAACACTGTGTTGGGGGGTCAGCCCTGTCCTGCCTAATAGTGTCCCTATGCATCTTAGTGGCTGGAGCCTCTCCCAGACATGTCACTCTCAGTGCTCCATGGTTTCTGTGGTTTGGGAAGAATGTGACATGTGCTGGCAGGAGCACCACCTTAACTCTTTTTACAGTGGGATTTCCTTTGTGCTCTCTGGTGTAGCCAGGGGCACATGGACCATCAGCCTCTTTTTTTTTTTTTTTTTTTTTTTGGTTTTTCAAGACAGGGTTTCTCTGTGTAGCTTTGCACCTTTCCTGGAACTCGCTTTGTAGACTAGGCTGGCCTCGAACTCACAGAGATCTGCCTGCCGCTGCCTCCCGAGTGCTGGGATTAAAGGCATGTGCCGCCGCTGCCACCGCCCAGCTACCATCAGCCTCTCTACAAAATCCCCTGGAGGGATCTTCACCAGGACTGCCCACTGACACTGGGACAGGACAACATCTTTGTGTGGGACTGACCTGGGTGTGGCCTTCTGTCCAGTAGAGCTGCAAAGTTCTCACATCAGGGTGATGATGGAAACACTCCTCCATAGTGGAGGCCCAGCACCTTCACCCCATGTGTCTTGGACCTAACTCTCATTCTTGTGTCACCCTCTAGTAGAATAGTCCCTGAAACCAAAAGACTCTGGGTGTATTATAGACAGCCAAGTTCATGGAACATTCCCAGACCCCACAATCTTTTCCTTAAAGAGGACCCCTGAAATGGCACCAGACTTAAACCACAAAGCCCAGAACTGTCCCCAAGTGTTCACAGCTGCTCATGCATTGCCAGAGGGACCCTGTGCAAAGTAAACACCCTTCCTTCAAGGTGTGTCCCTTTCTGATGTCCTTCTGTCTGCTCCCCAGCCCCTGGACTATGAGATCTCTGCCTTTCACACCCTGCTGATCAAAGTGGAAAATGAGGACCCACTGGTACCAGACGTCTCCTATGGCCCCAGCTCCACAGCGACTGTCCACATCACAGTCCTGGATGTCAACGAGGGTCCAGTCTTCTACCCAGACCCCATGATGGTGACCAAATGGGAGAATATCTCTGTGGGGAGTGTGCTGCTGACAGTGAATGCCACAGACCCCGACTCCCTGCAACATCAAACCATCAGGTAGGTGAGCCGCTTGGGACCCACAGGTGGAGGCAAGCGGGAAACCACCTTCCTCTTTGGTTGCCAAAGCTGGCTGAGCTGTTTGTTGGTTGCCTGTTGTAAAATGCTGTTAAAGTTAAAGTTAAATCTACTGTCCATGTGGATGTGTGGGAGGGAAAAGAAGGTTGAACCTGATGGGGCCAGAGGGCTCTCAGTGAGAGGACAATGTCGTTATCCCTGACTGCATCTGAGGAAGGGACTGGCTTCAGAGCTATGTTCCCAAATGACCCAGCCCAATCTGGAGGGTCATAAATAAGAACCACTCTGTGTGGACTCCTGCATCTTAGAACTTGATGCTCTATGAAAAAGGCATTGGTTGGTTCCATTTGCAGAAGAGGTATTATGAATTCCAGCATGGGAAGACAGTTCAGTCAGTAAAGTGCTTGTCACCCAATTCTGGAGAGCTGAGTCTGTATTCTTTGCACACATAGAGAAGGTGTGACAGAGCACAGCTGCAATCCCAGCACCGGGGAGGCAGAGACAGGAGGATCCTTGCAGCTTGCTGGCTAGCCGGTCTAGCTGAATTGTTGTTATTGTTACACCTATATGTGGATAAGTATATAAACACAACTTGGTCAGTCCATTTAAAGTTGCTTGTAGGTATATGATTTCAGGGCTGACCACTTGATATTGGATAACCAATAGGAGGCCCATCTGTGGGTGTAAGGATAGATTTTAAAACGCAGTTAGGAGTCATGCCTGTCTAGTAAAGTTGCAGTAATAGGTCCTCTAAGATCACATCCTCTAAGATCACTATCCCTCTAAGATCACTATCCCAAGGAGTTGGCTGGGTTTCTACCAGGAATGATTTCCCTCCCATTGAGTGGGCCTTAAGTTCAATCAGATAGCTGTTGGTTACTGCCAAGATAGAAGTGCCATTATTGTGCCCTTAGGAATAGTTTGCCGTGCTGGTCATTGCTGTGGTTCCTAGGCAAGACAGCCAGATAGGACTTCCCCTCGGGGTCAACTTTCCTTCTGGTACTATGAAAGGTAGTAGTCCTCAGGGTCAGATGCAGCTCAAATCTCCCTAGTTCTGCTTATTTCTTAAGCTCTGCTCCATGATTCATAAACAGTCTTTTCAAATCAATGAGATTTCATTAAATGGCTGACATCAAGCACCAGCAGCTAGAGGATGGCCCCGGCTGGAACATTGTCACACAATGAACAAGTCACTGCACAGGCCCGAATACAGTTTATCTCTGCAAAGAAAGTGTCAAATCTTTTCTTCCAAAACACCATCCCCTGCTTGTGAAGTGCACACATGATCAAGACTTAGACACATTTGTAATAAATAAGTCTTTTTTTTTTCTTAATTTGAAAAAATTTGTGACAAGCCCCTGACCTTGTCTCCCACAGAGCGAGCTAGCAGGGAAGAAGCAGAGGTGGTTTCCCACCCCCAAAGCGGGTTTCTTTTCACTTCTAGACTTTCTGAATTGCAGGATGAACTAGAGGATGGTACAAAATACTAGCAACTCTTTTGACAGTGAGAATGGGAAATCACCTTTCTTCCCCTGTCTTCTCCGCCCCCGCCCCCCACTCCCTGCTGAGGATCCAGCAAAGGAAAAGGCAATTTAGCCATCAAACAGAGCATTCCTTAAGGACTTGGTTGTGAAACCTGTAACTCAGTTAAAGGCAGCTGGGCAGACAAGGCTGTCTTTAGGGTGCCTAACCATCATTCTATGTTTCTACAACAAGAGGTGGAGGCAGGAGATTCCCGTGGGGGATAAAATGATCTGCAGTTGGAATGAGCATTGCTAAGCCTGGGCTCTCTGCCTTGTTGTCTCAGCTCTGGTACTGCTGGGGGCCAAAGGGCTAATGGGATGCAGCATGACCAGTGGGGGTTCCTGGGACAAAAGCCCCATGGGGGCCACATCAAGGGCAGACAGTGGGAGGGAGTGTCCCTCTGGGTTTTCTAATTGAACCCAGCTCTGGGCTGAGGTAAGCAAAGGGTTAATTTGTGAGGTGAGCCTGTGGATGATTACAGCAGGAGGTGAAGCAGCTAGGGGCTGCCCAGGCTCCAGGGCATCCCTAAGGTTCCAAGTGGCAGGAGCTGGTGGCCTGGAATGTCAAGGCTTCAGAGGGAAAGCAGCATCTCCAGCCACCGTGCCTCCCCTCCCCCCCCCTCCCCTCCTACCCCCAATATCACTCCAGTTCACATTCCCATCAAGTCACTGTGCTTGAGCAGAAGATGAGCCTCTGGCAAAGGGCACCTAGCTAGAAGGGCAGCCGAGATGTGACCACCTGTCATGGTGGACCAGAAGGCGGCCAGGAAATGGTGGCTTATGCCACTGAGAGAGGTGAATGGAAACACCCCTCCTTGTCCAGGGAATAAAGGGTAAGATCAACTGCAAAGAGGAAGCTGGTTGGTGATGGCTAGGACATTGAAGAACACCAGGGCCAGCATCAGAACCTGGAAAGCACGATTTGGGCTGTGGAACAAGAGGCCATGGTTCCCCATTGTGCCCCAGTGCAATTTTAGGAGCGCCCACTGTGTAGCGGTGGGGGGGGGGGGGCGGGGGCCTGCTAAAGATTTCTATACCAGAGACTAGGAAAACAGGGGTGTATAACACCAGCAGGACTGACCACCACTCTGTGGCCACAAGTCACCAGTGGCCTGGACCCAGCTCAGACTCCCCTGTGCCAAACAGTGTACAGATTAGCCCAGCTGATTGAAATGTAGGGACCTGGTGCCCAGTGGGATATTAGGGTACTGAGGTGAGAGTCTCTTCTCTCTCTCTCTCTCTCTCTCTCTCTCTCTCTCTCTCTCTCTCTCTCACACACACACACACACACACACACACACACACACACACACACACAGAGCCCAGTGCTATCCTCCCTGGCTGGCTCCATCCTCAGCCAGGTTTGTATGTCTCCAAAGCAATGAGGTCAGTCTAGGACCTGTCCTCTATCTACCTGTAGAAAGAACTACACCCTCCCCAGAAGCAATACAGCCAGTCCCAGGAGGGGCTCATGGAGCCATCTAGGACATGGGACCCTGAGGAGTAAGGGAAAGAACAAGTGTGGATGGTCTGGCTTTAGTGTGCAGTCCCCTAGTGGACCCCAGCTTCCTGTGTGAAGGCTTGAACTGATGCCACTTAGAGAGGTCTGGGGCCCTTCTCAAGAATGCTGAGTTTCAGGAGGCACAGATGGGCCTGTGGTTGGAAACCACAGAAACTCTCAGACAGCACAGCTGTCCTAATTCTCTGTGGCTGGTCACCTAAGAGGGTCAACATCTGCTCACAGGCCTGTCTGAGGGATTCTGGGCTGGCTAAGAGATGCTGAACTGGCTGACGGGTGCCAGGATGGCTGAGAGATGCCAGGCTGGCTGAGGGATGCTGGGTTGGCTGAGGGATGCTGGACTGGCTGAGGAGTGCCAGGCTGGCTGAGGGATGCTGGGTTGGCTGAGGGATGCTAGGCTGGTCTCTTTCCCCAGTGAAGATCAGAATTGCCTGTCAAATAATTGCCTTTCTCAGCTTAGCTGGCTGGATCTTCCCTCCTTCCCCATCGTCCCCTCCTCCTCTCCCCTCCCTGTCCATCCCTTTTTTCCTCCTTCCCCCTTCTGGCCCTGCCTTCCCCTCCATGGTGCTGGCTCTGAGCTCATGAAACACCCCTGGCAAGTGGACCTGCTGCCCTGGGGAAGAAAGCCTCCTTAGTGATGGGGCGTTTGATCCAGCACATTAGAAAATGCCTTCCAGGGAGGCTGTGTGTACAGGGATGAGCAAGGCTGAGTGGAGGGGCCAGGCTGGAAGAACCTTTCCCACTGCTCTTCACTGGGCTGTGCAGAGTTCTCAGGCTAACAATGACTTTGCAAGTGGTCTCTGGTCTCATTACTGCTGTGGCTCAAATAATTCTGTAGGGAACGGGACTTTAAAAGAGGGGGAATGTCACTCTGGGAGCTATTATTTTGTCTCAAGACCCCTGAACTTAGCTGACTAAGGTACAAAAAGAAAATGATGCTGGCCCAGCCTATGCCCCTAGCAGCCTCCTCTCGCAGCTGGGCCACTGGCAGGGCCCAGCAGTCCTGCACAGGACTGTGAGTGGTTGTGTTAACATGTCCCTGTGCTTCTCCATCCATCCCGTTCTCCTTCTGTGTCCTTTGCTCTGTCCATCTCTCTGGGCCTTCCTCTCCTATCTTGGTCCTGCTCTGCCCTTTTCCCTCCCCCATCTGTCTCTCCTGGCATCCATCTCACTCCAAACGTCTCTGCCTGTCTGGTCCTCCCCTCCTCTCTCTATTTCTGTTCTTTATCTGCTCCCCACCCTCCACGGGTGATCACGTGTGTTTATGGAGGGAGGGGGAAGACCAGAGGTCAACCTCAGGAACTGTCCACCTTGAAAGGCTCTCACTGGCCCAGAATTCACCAAATAGGCTAGCCTGGCTGACCAAGAAGCCTCAGGGGTCCACCTGTCTGGGACTCTCAGTACTGATATTGCAAGCATGCCTCCATCCATCTCAACTCCAATCATATACAACCCCCAAGCCAGCAACAAGTAGCCATGCCCTCCTCAGCCAGCATCCTGAGGGTATCACGTGGGTCCAGTCTGCCCTTGATGATCATCCCAGCCTCCTCCAGGAGGGGGCTCCTGCTGCCCCACCCCCACATCTGGGAACTTCTAACCAACCTCTGATCTGGTCCTCTTGCCCATGCTGTCCTGTGTGATGGAACACACATCTGGACTTAGCATTGACTTATACCTTGCAAGGGGATGTCCAGAAGCCCAAGTACTTGATCTCTGCCGTGCCTGGAGCCCTGGAGGCAGGGGTGTCCAGGCAGCAGGTTGTAAATGCTCTAGAAGGCATTCATTATTGAAGCCCATTGACAAGCCCATCACTTGGTGTGCTCTGCTCCAAGTTAAAACAGACAGCAGCATCTGAGTGATAGTGAATTCCTTCTGTCTGGTAACTGTATTGAGACAGCTCACGGAAGAAACTTTTGAAATGGGAGAAAATATCAGTAATCATCCCATCCAAGGTAATCCTCTTTAACAACCCTATTGCAGATCCTTGAGATTTGGAGAGAGGCACATGTAAAGACTTCTCTTATTAGTGGCCCCGAATGGCTGACATCACCCATTCTTCTGTATCCTGCCACTCATGTCTTCAGATATGCCAAGGAGCCATCCATGTGCAGAAATAGCCATCATTTTTCACTGCTGAATAATACCCCATTACCCCATTGCTAGTACCTGCTGTGTCGTCAGAAAATACATTCGGAATATGACAGGAAGATTCTAATTTAAGGGGCTCAGAAGAGAGAGTCTTTTCCTCACATAAGACAAGGTTGAGGCAGGTGTGGCAGCCCCAGGATATGGCCAAGAGCCTAGGATCTATCCTTCCACTTCTGATACTGCTACATTGTCATATCGATCCTTCCACTTCCACTACATTGTCACTCTCTTTCTACTGAACTGTTGTGGCTGCCAGTGCTCCAGCCTTCACATCTGTATTTCACACAGCAGAATGGGGAAAAAGAAATGATAAGGGACACTTCCTGGAAGTTTTTTTCTGTTTTTTCCAGTGTGTGTGTATGTCTGTCTGTCTGTCTGTCTGTCCATATGCATGTGTATGATGCTTGGCTTTGCTTGTGTGTTGGTTCCATGTGTGTGTGCGCATATGAAAGACCAAGGTTAACTAGATTGATCCTCCACCTTATTCATTGAAGTGGTATCTCTCATTCAAGCCCAGGACACCCTTATATGGCCAGTCTCTAGAGATGCCCTGTCTCCATGTCCCCAGGCAGGATTTACAGATGTGTGGCTGCGTGGCACCTCACCTGGCATTTGAATAGATTCTGGCATCTGAACTCAAGTCTTGGAGCTATTTATTCCCCCACTTCCTGTTTGTGAAGGGGATTCCCCTCACATCAGCTGCTTTTCAAGCCCCACTCCCAAAGTTGTTCATAAGAACATACCTCTCTAGTGTGCAGCCTTTACAACTGAGGTCCCAACTGAGAAGGGACTGATTTTCCACCACGTGGATCAAACCTTTCAATTTAACAAGAATCTGCACAATGGATTTTTAATGAAAATATCCCATGTCTTAGTCAGTTTCCTGTAACAGTAACAAAATACTAGAGATAATCAATTTACTTAAAAAGAAGAAAGAGACTCACATACATGAGATACTGAGTTCAAATCCCAGCACCACAAAAGCACAAAACCAGAAAGAGGGAAGATGTATTTAGGCCCATAACTGCAAAGGTTCTATCTGCAGTCTGTCATCACAGTCCATCATCCATAGCACATCCTTGTTCACTGGGGGTGTGGGAAGGTTGTACCTCATGGTGGGGGGCTGTAACACAACCCGTTCACAGAGACCAGGAAGCAGAGAAGAAAGTGGGGCTGAAATGCCAAGACCCCCTGCAAGGGCATGCCTCCAACAACCTAACCTCCTCCCACTAGGCCCCACCCATCAAGGTCCCATCATTCAGGGACCAATCTTTTGGCTCACAAGCCTTTGGGAGATGTTTGTCCAAAATACAAAATCCAATGACATTAGACACTACATTTTTCTTAACAAAATAACTGAAAAGGAAGGCTGGGGACACACTCAGTATATAGATCTCTTGCCTAGGATTCACAATGCCCTGGGTTTTGCTCCCAGAATGCCACAAACTGGGTATGCTACAATCTCAGCACTTGAGAGATAGATGCAGGAAGATCAGGAGTTCATGGTCTTTGTCAGCTACATAACAAGTTCAAGGCAAACCTGGGCTACATGAACAGGATTGGAGTTATAACTCATTCAACCATCAAGTCAGTGGTGTATTTTTAGAAGCTGCTGTGAGCTTGGCACAGCACAAGCTGCTGCATATTCTCTTGTGGGGGGCGGTACATGTTTGAACCTCCCAGCAGTGTGTGGTCATAAGAAAGAGAACTTTGGGGATGTGCGACAATTCTGGGAGAAGGAGGAAGGGAGGGAGAGAGAAATAACAAAATAAAACATCTGAATTAAGTGTCTCAGGATAGCTCCTGTGAACCAAATGATATTGTCAGAAACGTCTTTAAAGCAGGTAGGCATCTCACCTTGCAAGAATACCTGAGCAGATACCAGGGAGATGGCAGGCAACTGGCCATGAAATACTTGCCTTGCCAGATAATTTTTAAAAATTCTTAAATAATTTTTAAAATTTTGTAGGAAAAACTCATTTGCAATGTGAATATAATGAGGTGTACTTTTTATGAGCTGGGGTGAAGACTTCACATGATGAAAAATTTCCAAGGGCCTCAAAAGTCTGAACACAGGCCAGACCTGGGCCTGGGTCTGGCATATGCCAAGAGCCCAATTAACAGGTGTAGGAGAGAAGCTTCCCTATCTATCAGTTCTCAACCTGTGGGTCATGGCCCCTTTGGCAAACTTCTACCACCAAAAATATTTACATTACAATTCATCACAGTAGCAAAATTACAGTTATGCAATAGCAATGAAAGTAATTTTATGGTTGGGGGGTCACCACAACATAAGGAATTATATTAAAGGGTCACAGCATTAGGAAGGTTGAGAACCACAGGTAGATGATGGTGGCTAGGTTGGGGTGTCTGAGTGCCAGTATTTAAATGCATGAACTGACATGATTAGCTTGTTCTACTTTTTTATGTTATTTTATTGCTTGTTGTGTGCACGCTAGGGTGCAGGTGTACAACAGTGCACACGTGGAGGCCAGAGGACAGTTTGCCTGTATTGGTTCTCTCCTGCAGCTATGTGGGTTCTGGAGAGCAAAGGCAGAAGAGTTTAGCAGCAAATGCCACTACCACTGACCTGTCTTGCTGACACCCCCCCCCAAAAAATGTAGCCTAGGCTGGCCTCAAACTCATAACCTTCCGGCCTCCTCCTCTTCCACACATCCTACCAGTGTTCTTGGCCACAGCCTCCTTTCATCTTCACATACTGGCTGGTACCCAAAAGCTGTGGAAGTATCTCCAAGGGCCATGTTCCAATCTGGTGCCAGGCAGGGCGACCAGGCCCAGAAGGGCACCGTAGCAGGACATACAGGCTCTTGAAAGTTGCCTAGAGAGCCCTTTCCACCTGCCAGCCCTCCTTCTGACACCTCAATCCAAACTGAGTCTGTTCTTTGAGCTTGGCCTCTGAATCCTACCCAGATTAGATGCTTGTCCCTTGACAATGAATGCTCTGTCCTGGGTTTTCTTTTTTGTGGGGGGGTCTGTCTTTTTCTTGTGTTGTCCTCTCCTCTTGCCCCCTGAACTTGGGCCTATTCAGCCAGATGGCACTCACGCATTCAAAATGGTAAAGAATGCAACAGAATAATGAAAATACAGCACCAAAAGATTTGTTTAAATGGCCAATTTCATCTTTCTCTAGTCTTCCTGGGCTCATCAAGCCTTCTCTTCAGTGCCCTGTTTAATCTGTTATTTGGAGACTTTCCAAAGTAAACTACACACACACATACCAAAATATGAAAGGTGGTAAGTTGGGCAAAAATGTCATTGGCTAACTGTGAGACTTTTATTCTGTAATTGCTAAGGCCTTTGGAAGCAGAAGGCAAAAAAGAAAAAAGAAAAAAATTCCAATTGGCTTGAAAATATAATCTTGTCACCCCCAGGATTCTAAGACACACAGGTACCCAAGATACATAGCAATAAATGTTCAGTGAGAAAAAGAATAACCACAAACGCCCTAACCAGGTTTCAAACTCAGACTTAAGAGTTTAATTTGAGGTGCCACCCCCCTTCTAAATTTTAATCAAACATTAAAGGCCAGCTTATACCCTGTCTACCCAGGGAAATTAGGACAAGTCCCTCCATCTACTACGACCTATTAACATTTCATTCTAATTACATGTGGTTACTGACCTCAATAATAAGATTTGGGGTGAGGTAGTTTTGTTGTTGTTTTTTAATGAATCCAGATATTTCTTTCTGCAGTCAACCAACACAGCACTTGAAATATAAATGAGTTGTTTATGGGAGTCCTTTGTAATTTTTAATTAAAGTGATGTTCTTCAGTTGGAGGTTTATGGCGGTGATACATTTTATCGCCGTGTTGCTGTGGAATTCTTAATTATTTATGTAAATGTATTAGTGGAGCCAGACCTCATTTTGAGTGGTCAGATTTTTCCGTTATGAAAATGTCCATGGGATAGAAAGTCGAATAAATTACACAGGTGGATCTTTAAAAGTCTAATGTCTCTGGTTGCTAAGAATAGAACCCTGGGTTTTGTCATGACCCAGAGACAAGATGTTCATGGCTTCCTTGGGTGACATGGGTCTGGGTCTGGTCATCTGAAAACACTGGGTAAACAGTCAGAAGGTTATTTTACGAATCAGCTTTGTAACATCTGTCTACACGTGTTGTTATGCATTTGCCACAGGGCAGATGCTCATTGTTGAAAATAGGGTTTCAAATTGGCTATATTTGAATATAATTATCATTTGCCTTCTTGGCAGCCTCAGAAATTAATTCTCAGGACCAATCTGGAAAAATATTGACAAATGTTAATATTGCTTCTTGCCTAATATTTATTTTCTAAGTCATCCAATTTGCTTAGCTTTGAGGGTTGTTTGGTTTGGGGGTATTTTTTTAAGATTATATTTCATGTAGCCCAGGCTGACCTCACACTATGTAGCTGAGGATGACCTTGAACTCCTGACCTCATACCTCTTTCTCCCAAGTATGCCTAACCATGCCTAGTTATGCTTAGCTCATAATACTCTGTTTTAGACATTCTAAATAGGTGTGGATCACTGGTCGTAGAGCATAGAGGGGAGGCCACGCCCTTCAGGAAAAGAACACCTGACAGTCAGCACCACCAGCTAGCACTGGGTTCATCTCAGGGTCTCACCAGAGGCTGGTCATAGCATCAGCCTGTGAATAGTAAGGACACAGTGAACAGCAAGTCAGAGAACTAATGCAGGAACGTCCCCCCCCCCGCCCCACTGCCACCCCTCCTCTGGAACTCATGACTTGAAGTGATGAGACTCTAAACTCAGGTCCTAACTCTGTGGCTAATCTGGGGCTCCCCTGTGGGTTCCAACAGCATGTCCAGGAATCACACTCTAAATTCAGACCTTGTGTTACCATTTGTAGCTACTGCTGACCCCTACATGAAGGCTTGTGTATGGTGGAGAGGACCTCTGCATTTGGGCCAATCTCTTCATTCATTCAGTCATTCATGAATTTACCTATTCCAAAAACATGTAATGAATACCTACAGCACTTTGGTGCATAGCAATGAAGACAGAAGTTAAGAATGTCCACTGTCATTATTGAGGTGGGGATCTGGAACCTGCACTATCTCCTTACACTTATTAGACACCATCTGCCACTGAGCTACAAGCTACACCCTCAGCCTGGTTCTGTTTCCATTGTTGTGGGGATGCTGGAGGTCTAACACTGAGCCTCATGCGTGTTATCCAACTGCTCTAACACTGAACTACATCCCCAATCTTTGTTTTGGAGGACAAGACCACATCTCATGCTAAGCAAGAAATATTTTTAATTGACACCCAATGTACATTCAAAGGACAGCAAGATGGTTGAGCAGCAAAGGCACTAGCCACCAAGCCTGACCACTTGTGTTCCATCATCAGGATTCATGTGGTGGAAGGAGAGAACAGACTCCTGAAAGTTGTCCTCTGTCCTCCACATGTACACAATGACATGGATACACACACACACACACACACACACACACACACACACACCAGTGAATGCAATTTTAAAACATTCCAAAATACAGCTCCTCATTGTTTGCTTCTCTTTCTCCACTGCCAGCCTCCATGTTCCATCCAGGGGTATTCAGTGCCCTCTTCTGGCCTCCTTAGGTATTGCATGCACATGGTGCACACACCTATACTGAGGCACACACACATACATGCAAAATAAAATAATTTTTAAAGACATTATTCTAAAATCAAAATTAGTGCAACATCCCCAATAAGCAAAGCAGGGACATTTTAAGTAAAGCAGAGTAGCTGTTGCTGAGTTTCCTCCTGTGTCCAGCTGGGGCACTGGCCCTGCACAGTGCTGCTGGCTGGCACCACTGGGATTTCTCAATGAAGAGCATTGCGGAGAAGGCTCCATGACTCTGTGGATCCAAGAACAAGAGTAGAAATGGGTTCTTCTGTGGTACAGTCTGAGGGAAGATGTTCTGTGCCCATGCAGAACTGTAAGCCAAGAAGGTGAGACATGAGTGGTCACCCTCTCTGTGACAGTCTGCCAAGAAGACCTGAGCTAAACTGACTTAGAAAGGAAAAGAGTCATTTTTGACATGCAGTTTTGGAAGTTTACATCTAGGATCGTGTGATCCTGTTGCTTTGGAAACATGTGACAGAGAAACTGTCCAGCTTCTGGCTAACCCCACAGCAACAAAGAAAGAGGAAGGAGCCATGGTTTTCCACTCCCATGGGAGGGCATGTCTTCAGTGACCTGAAGACCTCTCACTGGACTCTGCCTCTCAGAGGTCCCACCACCTCCCAGGAATGTCAGGGATGGGGAACTAAACCTTTTGAGAACAGGCTTTCAGAGGACAATCCAGCTGCAACACATAACAGGTGAATAGAAGCCTCTTCATCTGTGCAAATCAGCTACAAGGCTTGAAGTAAAAAAGAAGTCTGGTTGAAAAGAGAAAGAGACTGAAAATGTTTTAAATGATTAAATGATTTCTTCCGGGGAGCCATGGAAGAAAGTGGAGAATAACAAAATAGAAAAGGTGATTTGAGGAGCAGCTTAAGCATCATCCCTAGAAATCCAACCGGTATCTCCTCACGAGGGCCACGCATACCTTTGTGAAGTGGGTGTGGCCACCTTGTTCTGTAGCCAATGATGAGTGGTGTTCTAATAGCCATCCATGGCCAGGCAGTTTGGAGAGAAGGAACTGACATCCAGGTCTCTTTTGGTCAAAGAGCTTTGAGGCAGGGAAGCTATTTATTTTGCAAGAACAGATGTCATACAAAAACATCTGCACCCCAAAGAGTGTCTTTATTCTTAAAGCACTGCCATATTCTCTTAAAGGGATCTTGGTCTCATCCTTTCTGAGGGTCACCATTTGAAGGGTCTGTGCCTCTCTGCCCCCCAGTCTATCCATTCCCTTCATGTCTGGGCTTGTTTTGAAGCCTGGGGTAATGGGAGAACAGAGGAGCCAGTCCAGTGACAGCATGAGACCATGGCTCACATCTTTTTGCTTTCTCTTGGTGATTTATTCCCCCTAAATGGCCACATGCAGCATTATCCCCAAGCACAGAAACCATGTTGAACCTTCCAGAGGAAACATGAATGCTACACAAGCTTTGTTCAGACCTGGGTTGTGGTTCCACTGGCATTGGGTTCAAGGCCAGTGAGTCAGCAGTCTGCATAAACAAGGGGTCACAACTGAAACAAGGTCATGTTCTGATCTGTAGGCTCAAGGGAACCTAGCACTTTATTTTCCCCCAGGAGTATGGGTTCATCATTGCCTAAATCTGTTTCCTTGGTGACCTCATAGGACGTAATTACGGTGACCAACTAAAATTGCCCATGAGTGCTTGCCTGTGTCTTCTCTGCCAGTCTTCCCCCTGCCTGAGCTATAATCCCTGGGTACTAGGCTAATTATGAATGACACCTGTGGAACGTAGTAGGTTCTCGGTAAAATTTAATTTAATTAATGAGTGACTTGCAAATGAGTGGTTTTCAAATAATTCTTACCCAGGCATTAGATGCACCAAATCCCACCCAGAATATAATAATGAGTCCTCACAAAGCATTAAAGGGATTTCCATCCAGCTCTGACTTTAATAAACAGCACAAGTAAACTCTAATTAAATGGCAATGTTTAATTATTACTTGATGTCCTTCCCTATTCCGTTTCTCCCCTTGGATGTGAAGGGACAAGAGACAGTCCTCTTTCTATCCTCTCTCCTAGTGTCCCTGGATCAGCTTTGCAGATCCTCCCAAGGTTCCACTGGAAGGCAGACATGCTCAGTGCTGGAGTCTCCTAGAGGTGGCTCAGTGGTTAAGAGCACTGGTGCTCTCGCAGAAGACTTGGATGCTGTTCCTAGCACTCACAAGGTAGCTCACAGCCCACTGCAACTCCAGCTCCAGGGAATCTGATACGCTCTTCTGGTCTCCACTGTGTGATGCACAGACATACATGCAGGCAAGACACTGGATACATGAAAGGAAACGTTTTAATTGAATGGCTCCACAAGCTGTACATATCTTCTCACCATTTAGTCGACTGTTTAACTGTTTAATGAACACCTACGAAGTACCAGGCACTGTTGTTGAGGACATAGTGAGAATTAGCATGCAGACCCTTCCTCCTGGGAAACAGTCAGGGAAGAAATGGGTGGACATCTAAAAAGATGGTTACAAGTTTAACAGATGTTCTTTAGAAATTAGAAGACTCCTGAAGGAGAGTCTGCAAGGTCTGGCACGCTGCCAGCTACATGGACTGATTCTGGGACTGCGGTGAGAGTCAAGCATTGGGAAAGCATGCTTGGATTTCCTTTGTTTGTAAGTTTTTAGAATTCTATAGCCCCTGCCTTTTTAGTCGCTTTAAAAAGTCACTTAATGAACAATACATATTCATTGTACAAAAACTAACCAACTCAGAGCAGAACAGAGAAGCAAATTAAAACTCACCTTTAATCCTACCACCTAGGTATGGCCACCGTTGTATTTTGCCTTGTTAATTCCAGAGGTATGAAGTGGAAGAATACATTGTTTCTCCATTTTGTGTAATTAAAAAGACCGTGGGAACGTCTAGCAGCTTCCTAGGGAGCTTGGGTTGTGTTTATTTTTTAAGAGCTACTAATTTTTGATTAACTAGAATGAATGCAACATTTAAGAGAAATGTAATTACACGCTCTCCCCCTTCTCAACAAAACAACATTGTTCCCCCCACAAACTGTAGAGTCACAACTCCAAGGATGTATGACTCCAAGTTGGGGGATTACAGAGGACATTTTTCATGTCACCATTGAGACAGTTGTGTGAGCACTCCAACAGTGAGGTATCTGGGCTGCAGGTTACAGACCCAGCTGAAGTCAGGCTGGATAATAACTCACTTTGTCACTACTTAATTCTGCAGTGGCTGCCGCTACTGAGCCAGAATATAAAGCCCTGGTCCCTGAAAATATGAGGGACTCTCTGTCAGGATGTTTAAGAACAAGAAAGGCAAGGGCATCAAGGAGGCCACAGAGATAGCAGCACCAAGAGGCCGGTGATGGATGCAATGTCTCTTCTTTACTTTCTCTTCTCTTTGAGTGTTGGGCAGTGGGCTCTTTGTGCTTGTCCCTGTGTGTTTGAATGTTCAGGTACTTTTGTGCATATGCACATAGGCATGGAGACCAGTGGTCAACCTCAGGTGTCATTCTTCAGGAGCAATCCACCTTGCTTTTTGAGACAGCTTCTCTCATTGGAACCTAAGCCTCTCTGATTGAGCTAGGATGGCTGGCCAGAGAGCCCCAAGGATCCTCCTCTCTCTGCCTTCCCTGCACTGATTACAGGCACTTGCCACCATGTCTGGCCTTTTACACGGACACTGGTGAACAAACCCAAGTCCTCATGCTTGCAAGGCAAGCACTTTACCAACTGAGCCATTTCTCCTTACCTCTTCTTTTCTAAATTCTATTTATTTATTTATTTATTTATTTATTTATTTATTTATTTATTTATTTATTTATTTATTTATTTTGCACCCTGGGAAATTCAGGGCCTTTGTGCACTCAGTAAATGTTCTACCAACTGAGCTACATCCCCAGCCCTTGTTCACTTCTTGTATAAATGACGCACCAGCACAACTCCCTCATCAGTTCCTTTGAGCCCTGATTATCCAGGGAATGCATCTTATATGGCAGTCACTGCATCTCACCAAAGTGCTACCCACCCAGTGACAGAATGAGCCTTTGCCCTAACGACGGTTGGCAGTACCTGTGTATGAACCAAAACTAGAATGTCCAGGAGTCTCTGTGCGAATTCACTAGCATCTTTGCAGCTCCTGCTAGGTCGGATTCTCCTCTTTCTCTTTGCTTCTACCCTACCCTGGCCAACACACCTTGGCCGTGTGTTCTCAGCACCGCGGTCAGAGCACACGCTTTCCGCTGTGTGCGTTTTCAGCACCATGGCCAGTACCAGGCACCCTAGACTGGGGCTTTCAGCACCATGGCCAGAGCCCTGTGCAAAGTGCGTTTCTGAGCCCAGGTCAGGGGGCCTTTCTTTCTGTACCCCACAGTTGCTTCATAATGCTCTCCCCACCCCGATCCCAGTAATTCCTCCTGCATGGAGTCGCTCTTGTTGGCTCCATCACATGTGAGCAAGCTGCCTCCGACAGCAGCTCTGCCACCAGGGGTTGTGGCCCTTTGGGAACGTACTTAATCTCTCCGTACCTCATTCTCTCCAGATGTAAAAGGAGATAACTCCTGAAGACATTGAGAGGATTAAACAGGGCTAATCTAGCAAAGCTCATGGCACGGTGTCTGAAACTTAATAAAAGCCCAGGCCTTGTTCTCAGTTATTGTAATACTTAGCAGATCACCCCAGACATAGCTTGTCTTAAAAAGCTTTCACTCATTGCCCACTGCAGCCCCACATAAGGCTAGGCTGCTCCTCCTCCTTGGAACCTGCTTCGCAAGGCTCCAGCACACTGTCTTAATTGGTCATGAGTAACCTGGCTCCTCTGCAGACCCAACAGAAGCTTATCATCCACCCTATAGCAGACCAGTACAATGAAGGGGGAAGGCAGCTTTGCCCCACAGCAGCATTGAGAGCCCCATGCTCCTTCTGCATTGTGGGGCTGTGTGGTGAGCCTGTGTTACTGGACTTTGTCATTGATGTGTGGCTCAGGGTTACTGTGACTGTGGAAGGGGAAGAAAGGGCCAAGAGGTTTTGTGGAAAGAGGAACAGTCATAAGAGGGACATTATCACTTCTATCCATATTCCCTCACCCCAGTCTCATTGCAAGGGACGCTGAGCGATGTGGCTGCCTGTATGTCTACAAGGAAAATTGAGTTGTCTCTACCTGTGTATTTCTTTCCCCTGCCAAGTCAGAAGATACTTGAGGGCTATGACTGTAGACTTGGGGTCTCTCATCTAGTGCCTATTCTTTTCCAACCTTCGCCCTATGCTTTGCCTTAAAAGTGAATCCACAAGATGACCCAGTGGCCTAAGGAGAGGGGCTTTCCAAACACAGTTGGTAGGAGGCTTAAGGAGACAGAAGCACCCAGAGAAACCCAGCCATCTCTTGAAACCAAAGCTACAGCTTACTCAGTACTGCCTGGAAAGAGCTCATGGCTGAGTTACTGAACGGTGCACGGGAGGGGTGAGAGGAGGAAATCTGAGCAGCTCAGGGGAACAGAGCCACACCTCTGTAAATCCAGAGCCTCCACATCCTAGCTCCCAGGACAGGGCTAAGAAGAGTTTTCATCCCTGGGTCGTGAATCTCTCTGAATTGCAGCACACCCAAGCAACTAGAAAGCACTGTGTTGAGCAGCCCTTGAGAACCCAGTCAAGGCATGCAAATTGGAACAAACTTTCTGAAAGACATTTTGCATTATGCATCAACTTTTTTTGAACAGCTCTCCTCTTCCGTGGCAGTAATTCTGCTCTTAGGAATTTATCTCAAAGAAATAATCAGAAACAGTGTCAAACACTTATGTCCTCAGGAAACGGAGATTTATGTGCAGAGCTGTGTGCAGAAGGCTTATTTATGATGGCAAAAAAAGTTAGAAAACACACTCAGTGTCCAGCCAAAGGGGCTGCATAAATAAATGGCAGAGCAGACAGATGATGGAGTAATGTGGAGTAGAGGGAAATGGGATTCATGAGAAGTTTTTGGGCTGGGAGAGTGGAAGAAATGGGACATCCATGCTTGTGAACTGTCCCCTTCTCAAAAAGTGTGGAAGTAATGTGTAGAAAACATTTGGAAAAGAATGCCCAGGCAATGAGTGGCTCTCTCACAACTTCTAGTTGTTTCTTTACTTTTTTAGATTGTCAAGGTTTTAAAGATGAGCAGGTATAACACACAAGCAGGAAAATGGCTTGGGGTGATTCATTGGGGAAAGTACTTGCTATGCAAGCATGGGGAACTGTATTCAGACCACCAGTGCCCACATAGGAGGCGGGCATGTCAGCATGCGCTTGTAACCACAGCCCTGGGGAGGAGGGTGGAGATGGGTGATCTTTGAGTTCCGTGAGGGACCCTGTGTGGTGGCTGGTTTTGTCAACGTGAGAACCACCTAAGAAGAAGGTCTAAATGAGGGTTTGTCTAGATCAGGTTGACTGTTGGCACGTCTATGCAGGCTGTCTTGAATGCTTTGATGGATATGGGAAGACTCAGTCTGAACTAGGTGGCAGCATTTCCTGGTTAGGGTCCTGAACTGTAAAAGAGTAGAGAAAGCAAGCAAGCTAAGCACCAGTAGGCATCCTCACCCTCTCTACCCCCTGTGGATGTCACATGACCAGCTGCCTCAGGCTCCTTGCCAATGTGATTTCTCTGTGGTCATGGATGGTAACCCAGAATTGTGAGCTGAAATGAAATCTCTTCTTCCTAAGTTGCTTTTTGTCAGGGTTTTATCACAACACTAGAATAACACTAGACCCCCGCCCCTCTCAGAAAATAACATAGGTACCCAAAACTGACAACACACACACACACACACACACACACACACACACACATTTTTGAAAGAAAGAAATGATAGATGAACCATCTTTTTTTCTATATAGACTACTTAGAGGCACTGAGGCACTGTAGTCTTTTTCTCCAGTTTTCAAGAATCCAAATGCTGACCCAGACCCTGGGCCTCGAAGTACATCATAGGCTGCCTGAGACATGTCCCTTTCAGCTGTCATAACATCCATTCAACTGCACAAAATAGATCACCAGAAAAAATAGATCACCCAAAACCCCATCCATCCAGACAGGCCTACACAGGTCACATCTTTTACAACTCAGAACAAAAAAAAAAAAAAAAAAAAAAAGCATATTCCCTTGTGAGTTCTGTAAAAATATTCCTTGGCATCTACAAAATGACAGGGACCTTCACCCAGATCTCACAGCACGGCCATCCCCAGCCTTGGTTGTGGTTCAGAAATGTTTCCAGGGATTTGAAAAACACTCTGCCCTTCTCCCTGAAGTTGCAGTTTCCCGTTTGGTCATAAAACTTCTGGGAGAGGAGTTAAGGGATTGATCTGTGTTCCAGTGTCTTATCTGAGGTGAGATTTTAAATGGCTTTAAATTAGTCGGATTGCTAAGGCAAAAGAGAGCATAACAAAAAAGACAATACTAATCTATCCTAAAATGTATGAGAAAATGCATATTTGTCCTTGCCTTCATGCCAGGATAGAAAGCCAATCCTAAACCCATTGCCTTAGGAAGGGTGCTTTAGTGAAGTCAGGAAAATGATTGCTTTGCTGTGCTCACGAGTGTGAGTTATGCCAGACACTCCCCTCTCCGCTTGTGAACCAGCCACTCTGGTGTCTCTCCGGGGAAGCTTTCTGAGGTGCAGTCCCTCGGCATCGCCCCAATGTGCCAGGGAAAGAGATGTCAAGCTCTGCCATTCTAGGAATTAAGCACTCCATCCTTGTCTGCTGTGTGGTTTTTATTCTCAGACCTGAATCTAAGCTCTGTTGGAAATTTGTTGAAAGCCTTCGGTATCCACTTCTCACCAAATTGAATTCCATGACGTTACCATTAGTGGGGGGAGGGAGCACCTGCTGAAGTTCAACCAGAATTCTTCTCTGTTAACATAGAGATAAACTGCCGTGTCAGGAAGATGGCCATGGGTGTCTTTGAGATCACACTGCTTGCCATGCAGTGTCAGAGATGTTTTCCAAACTGTGGTTCAAGCCTGCTCTCCCAACAGTTGAACCTTCTGGGAGGTCAACATCAATGACCTAGTTCACTTCTATGTTGCTGTCATAAACACCATGACCAAAAGCAACCAGTGGGGTCCGTTACTTTGCTTACATTCCGTCATGAAGGGCAGTCAGGGTGGGAGCTCAAGGCAGGAACTGGAGCAGAGACCATGGAGAAACGCTGCTTACTGGTTTGCTCCCCATGGCTTGATCAGCCTGCTTTCTTACAGCACCCAGGACCAACTGCCCAGGGAACAACACCACTCACAGTAGACTGAGCCCTCCTCTCTCAATCATCAAGCAAGAAAATACCCCACAGACATGACCACAGGTCAATCTCCAGGAGACAGTTCTTCAATTAGAGTTCCCTCTTCCCAGGTGAACTAGTTTGTGTCAAGATGACCAACACTATCTAACACAATTAATTTGAAAACTACTGCATCTCTGTAGAATGTCTTAGAATGAACCCCTTCCTTTAGATGAATTTTCAGTGAAAGCAAAGGTCAGCCTATGCTGCACCCCTCTGTGTGTGTGTTGATTAGGTTTCTAGAATATGTGCCCTGAATCTTGAGCAGAGTTCAGAAATGGAATTTAAGGTTATCTCAGCTGCAATGGCCTTCTTCCCCTGATCCTAGGGAATATTTTGCAAAACTCTCAGCAGATACCAGACACTGCCATGGACAGGCAATGTTAATACTGAACACTCATGCTCATGCAAAAGCATAGTTAGTGAGCTACGTGCAGTAAGAAATAATAGTAATAGCTAGTAATAAAATAGAATGGTCATATTTGTACAGTTACCTCCAGTGTTGACAGTGTTGTGTTTTGGAGTTGTATTTGTGATGAGCTAAGGCTTACTTGAATAGATGCCCTGTGACACCATGACAGTGGATGTGATAAACCAAATGATGTCTCAATGTCTAGCTGGCAGAGAGCATGAGTGTGCTGCACTCCACATGACTCCCAGGCCCCAGGCGGGATAGAGCTCAGTGGCATGAGATTTCATTATGCTTCTCAAAATGGCACACAATTTTAAATGTATGACTTGTTTACTTCTGGAATTTTCCATGTGTTTCTCAGTTCTCAGCTGACCATAGCAACCAGAAGCATGGAAGGCAGAGTGACAGGTCAGGGTGAACCCTGCGGACTTCCCGTTAAGCTGATAAGTGACTGAAACCACATTTTATTTGATTCTGGGTTTATTCTGGCTTTTACACTTTCATGCAAAATTTCATACTGTGGTCACTGCACCTGCCAATAAAAAGTTCCCTGGAAAATAAACTATAAAAAACAAATTTTTAAGACAGGATTTAGTTTACCTAGGAAACACAGAGCCCTGGGTTTGATCCTCGGTTCTACCTCAAAAATAAAAATAAAAAAAGGCAGGAGAGGGGAAGAGAGGGAAGAAGAGAAGGAAGGAGGAGAGGAGAGGGGTGAAGAGACAAAGAATCAGTGAAAAATGAGTTCTGTCAACTGGATAACATAAAGCAATTAAATTGTATTAAACTGCTGCTAGGGAGACTGATGATGTAGCCCAGTGGTCAACCACTTGCGTAGCACATACAAAGCCCTGGGATCAATTCCCACCACCACATAAACCAGACATGGTGTCACATGCATGTCGTCACAGCACTTGGAAGCTGTAGATCAGATGTTCAAGATCATCCTTGGCTACATAGTGAGTTCAAGGCCAGCCTGGCCTCATGAGGCCCTGTTAAAACACACAGAGAGAGAGGGGGGAGGGAGGGAGGGAGGGAGAGAGAGAGAGAGAGAGAGAGAGAGAGAGAGAGAGAGAGAGAAGAGAGCGCTGAGTGCCAAGTATTTTCTGGACTCGTTTTTACTTTTCCTTCAAACAGCTCTGAGATACTGGTTGTCCCCAGTGACAGGCAATGTTGCTGCTGCTGCTGAGGGGCCGTTTACACACATGTGCTCAGAAGCCACATAGACAGGCAGTGCAGGTCATGCCAGCATTCTCCTACTGTAGTTCTGCTCAGCCTCTGTCATTAGAGGGAAGTCAAGGCAGCAGGGACTTAAGCAGCTGGTTACATCACACCCATAGCCAAGAGCACCCAGGACCCCTGCAAGCCTCTAAGCAGACATCCGGCTTTAAGGCCTGAGGCACGGCTGACGTCTCACCTGGGTTACTCGGTGTATTTACTCCTCTCCCTTTTCCTGGACAAGCCCTGACCCTCTCCATTCTCATGCTCTCGACAGCTCTTCCCTCTAGGGACTAGACATGAATTTGCCACACACTATCATACCACTCAAGTATGATGTTAGATACACAAGCAATCATGGGATGGAGAGGCAGTTGAATCAGAGCCATGCTCTGACAGCACAGTCCTATTAATTGGCTGACATATAACCTGGGTTTTCATTGCCGCAGAAAAACATTCCACAGGCTGGCGTGGGGAATGACAGTGGGTTTCTTGGCCACTATCGGAGATGCTAAAATGAAGCTAGCGTTATTGCTTTCAAATACCCCCATAATTCACTGGGAATGGTCCTCCCCTCTGTGACAAGGCGGCACTGCAGATGGGGACTCCACCAGAGCCTTGCCTGATTGGCTGTCATCGGCCCCATTGCCTTCTTCCTGTCCATACGCCTGTCGTCTTTGTGAGAAATGAGGGGTTTTTACAGAACTTGTTCTTCAGGAAAAATAATTTGTCCTTACATCCTTCTCAGCTCTCAGACTGTCTTAGCACATAGTACTTTCTTCTTTCCAGTAGCCCAGGCTGGCCTCAAACTCTCCATGGAGCTGAGGATGACCTTCAACTTCTGATCTTGCTGCCTCTGCCTCCTGAGTGCTGGGATTACAGGTGTGGGCCACCACAGGTATGAGCACTGGGCACGAATCCAGGGCTTTGTGTGTGCCAGACAAGCACTCTATAACCTGAGCCACATCCCCAGCCCTAGCCCAGTGTATTATTTTACATAGAGCTGAAAAATATTTTGAAAAAAATGAATACAACAAATAATAATAAACTAAAAATTAAAGTTGTCACTTCCAATCTGTAGGTAGGAAGGCTCGTAGTTTTAACTTTCACCCTCACAAATTCTTCTCTCAGCCGGGCGGTGGTGGCGCCTTTAATCCCAGCACTGGGGAAGCAGAGCCAGGTGAATTTCTGTGAGTTCAAGGCCAGCCTGGGCTACCAAGTGAGAGCCAGGAATGGCTCAAAACTACACAGAGAAACCCTGTCCCGAAAAAAAAAAAATTCTTCTCTCACCTGCTAGCCAGGACTCTTTGTTCCTGAGGCACTCTCCCTCACACTGTAATGATGAAGGGGGAAACTGAGACAGTTACTAGAACAGGGAACCCGAGGGGAAAGATGAGTGTCCCACACCCAGCTGGAGCCCGGTGTTCCTAAGAAATACTCAGATTAGCACAGCTGGCACTAGGCACCAGCCAGTCAGAACAGGAATGCCAGAGTGCCCGCTCATAACATCAGCTCCACATGTGCCATCAGGGTAGAGTCTATTGAGAATCTCTGTCACCTTATTAACTGGCCTTTTTTAGAATATGTTTTATTCATTCTTTGAGAATTGCATACAATGAATTTTAATCATATCCACTCCTCCTCCAAACCTTCCCAGCTCCTCCCCCTTCCCTTCTTCCCTTCCCACCCAACTTTGCATTCTTTGTTCCTCCTATCAAGGCCAATTTGTGTTAGCCAAATATTCTTGGATACATGGACTCCATCAGAGCAGAGTCAGCTTACTGGAGCTACACTTTTAGAAGAAACTGACCCTTCCTTTCCCAGCAGCAACAATTTCTGGTAGTTCCTCTACTAGGGATGGGACCTCATTCCCAGTTCCCTCTCCATGCTGGGATTTGCTCAGATTTGAGCTTGTATGGGTGTTGTACACACTGTCACAGCAGCTGTGAGTCCATATGTGGGGCTGCCCTGCTGTGTCCAGAAGACACTGTTTCCTTGTGGTCATCCACTGCCTCTGGCTCTTACACTCTTTCTGCCCCTCTTCCTCCATGATCACTGAGCCGTGGGACAAGGGTTGTGGTATATATGTTCACTCTAGGGCTAAGCATTCTACAGTTGCTTTTTTCTCTGCATCTCGAGTAGTCCTGGATCTCTGTATTAATTGTCATCAACTGAGAATAGAAACATCTCAGATAAGGGTTGATAGATACACTAATCTATGGTATAATCATAAGTCATTAAGAGTTGATTGAACACTATCTCCATTCTGCAGAATAATAGTAGTAACTTGTTCCCTAGGGTCTATGACCTGTCCAGCCATAAGTTATTGACCCAATAATGGTGCCGCATATGAGTTTCATCTTAAATCCAATCAAAAAGTAGTTGGTTACTTCCATAACATCCATGTCCCTACTGTACCATTGGGCATGTCTTGACAGGTCTTGACTGAACTTCTTTGCCTGGTATCAATATTATTCTCAGATATGACCTTGACTTTCAAAAGGACTCTTTATGCCAGGGAAATTTCTGCCCACTGCTCCAGTGGAATTCTGGGTCTCTCTCTGGCTTATCCAGGACAATCACAGTTCAAACTTATGCCAGTCACTGGTAGCTGGGTTAGATCAGTCCAGCGGACCTGCCACAAGAAAGCCCAACTAGTCCCTGGGAGTAGCAGAGTAGACATGGATACCTAGACCAAAATTAAAGGGCCTTTGTGGGGAGCGGAGACAGAAGTTAGCAAAGCATGACAAGAAATGACTCCTCGGGCCCTGTCTGCAGCTTTTGGAGGTATCTAGAAATTTTCAGTTTTAATGATTTGTTCCAAGTGCCATAAACATGACTTTCCTTAAAAGATAGATTTGTATGATTGACAGAAATACATTATGGGGATGAAATTGACACTTGCAGTAATATTCAAATCTTGGATACATGAAATCACCAGGAAGCATGCTTCTGGAGCATGGAGGGGTGGAGGTGAGGGACCCTAGTGTTCCACACCTATCCAGAACACTGTATGTGCTACTTTCCATCTCTAAAGAAAGCTGTAACTTTTACCTGTTGTTATGCATGCTCAACCATCAATCTGAGAAATATGTTTGGGGTGGGTGTTGGTGAGGTCTATGTGTGTGTTCATGTATTGTTGGCATGCATGCACGTGTGGGCACACATGCATGTACATATGCAAGTATGCAGACCAAAGGTCGACCTTTGGTGTCCTCCCTTACTACCCTCCACTCAAGCTTTGGAGACAGGTTTTCCTACTAAGCCCAGAGCTCACCGACCCTCCCATGAGCTCCAGAGAGTCCCATGTCTCTGTCCTCCTGGCACTGGGGTTACAGATACGAGCCATGCTGCCAAGCCTTCATATGGGTGCTGGGATCTGATCTCAGGTCCTCATACTGCACTTTGGTGAGCACCTTATCCAGTGAGTCATCTCCCCTGCTCTGGAGGGTTTTAAGCCATTCAGAACATTGCCTGTAAGAACCCATAGCACCTATGACTGTCAGAAAGTAGGCCTGAGAACTGTTAAATACTCGCCAGCTAAATGGGCAAAGTGTCTGGCCCCTGAGCACCTGCAGGTCTGTGGGTTTTCCCTTTATTAACTTTCACATAGAAGACAAAACTCAGGAGATCTCCCTCCCCTTAATGCCATGTGGGAGGACAAGAGAACACCCATCCTCTCGTGTCCTCAGTGAGCACAGGCCCTCCCTCGCCCTCACGTCTTTTGCCAACTGCCTCTTCCCACTTCTCCTACGCTCTGGAGATAAAGGAAAGGCCGGAGTCTGTTCCCTCTGCCCATCTGCTTCTTCCCCCTCGTTTGTAATCTCAGGTACCTGCAATTTGCTGAGCAAGGGCTTTTCAGCTCAGAAGGGCTCAGGCAGCCTCTGCCTTGGAGAGGGAGTTTTATGGCAATCATTTGGTATATTTCCTTGCTCACTCATGCCTGCTTTTGCTCATAAATACCCCCACCTCATCCTGTGGAAGATAGGAAATGGAGCTTTATCACCCTGAGTTCATGCTGGCATAAATATTAAATTCATGTAATAATCGCAAGGCCTCTTCCTCCGCTTGGCTCGGACAGTTCTGTAGCTGCTGTGAAATCTCTTTTTGCATCAGAGGTTAACAGTCCCTAACTCTTTTTCTGAGACTTATTTTATTTTAATTTGTGTATATTGGGGGGCTTATGAATATTGGTGCCCAAGGAGTCCAGAAGAGGACTGCAGGTCTGCTGGAGTTACAGGCAGGTTCGAGACTCTCGGTGTAGGTGCTAGGAATCAAACTCAGGTCCTGTGCAGGAGCAGTATGCAATCTTAACTGCTGAGCCATCTCCCCAGCCCCAGGAGCTCCTAACTCTCATTCAGAGTCTGGGTGCCACTGCTGGCAGATGTTCCAGGGGGTCAGGACCTTCCACTTCATGTTTTCTGACTTCGCCTGGTAAGTAGGGCCAAGGGTTTGCCCTGGGCACTTGCTTCTCATTTGGGGGAATTTATGCTTGCTTTGATGAAGGGGTGGTATTTGAACCCAGAGCCTGTGGCTTTTCACCCCTAGACCTTGGCCCGTCATGTCCCTGCAGTGGCAGCAGCCTTCCAGTGGGTTTTCCATCGAGACTTGCATGTGGGGCTGACCTTTCCTGCTGATGACAGGAGCAGATTCAAGCCGATTCTCAGTGGGCATGGGCCAGCTGCTTGTTACATCATGGTGCTGACCAGGGCACATTCTAGTTGGAGGAGGACAACCCACTTTCTCCAGCTAAACCCCTACCTCCCAGAGGGTCCACAAGCCCAAAAACAGTGCCACCAACTGGGGACCACGTGAGCCATGGGAACAAAGGCAAAAAGAATTTAAAAGTTCCTTGGGTAGCTACATGGAGTGATAAGCGGGCACCAGAGCAAGGGGACCTGGAGAGGGAAGGCTGAGTCACAATGTCATGCTGGGTCCCCAGAGTCACCCAGGACAGACATCAGATTGAAGAGAGGCTGTAGTAGCTGAGAGTTGGGTTGGTGCCACCCACTACGGGAGTAGTCAGGCTGCCCTGCTCAGTGAGGGAGTCGCCATTGGGATATTTTTACCCAAATGAGGAGGAAAGAAATATTGTGTAGTGTGGGGGAGACAGACGCGTCCATTTACCAACTTGTGGCTGCTCCCCTTCTATAGATGTGACAGATAGTAGTACAAACCAAAGAGGGGATCCTTCAGTGCAGCCTAGGCAAGCCAGAGTGAAGTCCTGATGTCCTGCACCCTTATGCAGAGAATGAGTTTTGTGCAGCACCCCAAACTCTGATCAGACCCTTCCTTCCAGTCCTGAGGTATTTGGAGACTGGGTAAAGAGGTGGGAAAGCTTTCCAAGCCATCTTCCTGAATAAGTTTACTGGGAACCAACAAGATGGCTGGATAGAGAGAGGCATCTGTGGACAGCCTGGAGACCTAAGTTCAATCCCTGGGACCCACATGGTGGAGGGAAAGAACTGAGTCCTGCAAGTCATCCTCTGACCCCCACAAACACAAAATGGCATTGCTGCACATGCGCACACACAACATACAATAAACACACACACACACACACACACACACACACACACACACACACACACACACTACAAATGTGATTTTAAAGGTTTACTCACGGAAAGCTCATTGTGAACATAGCAGCTTAAGATGGTTCCTGGTTTCCGCTCTGCAGCAGCCAATTGAATCGTTGACTCAATTTTAGCCCACTGGGAACCCGCAGAGGAAGGCCAGGTTCCTAAATCACCCTCCTGACAGGTGCCATATTTCTGAGCCCCAAGCTAAGCAGTGACCTTCTGGTTTCTCAGTAACTACAGCTGGGTGACACTCATAATGAACAGAGCCCCTTGAGAATTCTTAAAATATGGAAAGAAACTGAAATCAGATGGAAGTGTCATTGTGAATCGGGGTACCAGAACCAAGTGATCCATCTCCTGTCTGAGGATGCAGAGGCCAGACTTTCCCCAGTGTAGGTTTGTGAAATGTCTGCATTGGACAGCCTGCCGCATGACATGGACCAGACTGCATGTATGACACAAATGCAGTCACTTCTGAGAAAGGCACTGCTATCTCTGTCCCACACCCATGGAAGCAACTGCGTGGAAAGGGTCATCCCAGTTTAGTGGTCCTCAGGCTCTGCATGTGGGGCCACAGGACCATCTACTAGCTGCTTCTCAGGAAGACTCCTCCACAACTGCCAATCGTAATGGTCTCTTCTGCCTGGAATATTCTCCACTCCCCAGACCTCATGGGATTATCTCTCTGTCTTTGAGGTCCCAGCTGTGCTCTCCTCTTTGAGGCTTTCTTGACCACTCACTAAAGAATCTCTCCTTCCCCCAACAGTCTAGGGACACATGCCTTTAAGCACTTTCATCACCAAAGCAGGAGGATGATCAGTTCAAGGTTGCACTCAGCTACGTGGTAACTTCCAGCACAGATATTGTCTCAGAAAAGGAGAGAGGGAAGAAAGAAAGAAATCTCCCTCCAATTTCTCCTCCACATCACTGGTCCATTGCTGCTGCCTCCTGGCCCTTCAGTCTACGTGTTAGCTTTCAGAGGACAGGTCATTCTCTTAAGCTGTCATATTATCATCTGTTCCATCATGGCCTCCCTTCCAGAATATAAGGTTCATGAGCTCAGACATTCCAGTCCAATTCTTTTTCATAGATTCAAGGTGCATAAGAGCTACATTATGCATGCTGAAGGAATGGGTGTGTGGATAGGCAGGTGCATACATACATGCATGTATGAATGCATGTAAACACGTGTGCACAAGTGGATATATGCATGGGTGGGTAGATACATGGATGAAAGTGAACAAGTTCAAACTGGCTCCAACTGGATGGTATTTATCCTTACTTCAGCCCTCTGTGATTATATTGGATCTGTCCCCTGTTGTCTCCCCAAGGGTCCCTAAATGCTCTCTCCTAGATGCCTGCACCCTTCCACACTTCTCTCTGCTCCCCCACCTCAGAAGTGTCAGCCTCCTCAGAGGACCAGGTCAGTGGTGGACGGGTCCCATCAGGGAGCCAGGTTGCTGGACAAGCACAGCTGTAGCTCCACCAGAGTGGGTCCAAGAGGAGCCAATAGAAGCTGCTCCCTCAATGTGACCTTTGGACCTCCCTGCACATACCTGCTCCAGGATCATCACACCCCTGGGGCTCCCTTATCTTTGACTTCGCTCAACAGGTGTGACTTTCCCTCTAGTCCACACACAGTCCCCTAAACACATGTGACCTCTGTCACCAGGGTTACTCAGTCTGGGGGACAAGCTAGATGCATAAACAGGTGCTAAGTCTAAGGGCCATGACAATAATGCCACTTGGGTGAAGAGTAGACAGTGTGGCAGTGACATCTGTCAAAGTCGAGGAAATGCCTGAAGGTAGAGCAGGAAAGGGACATTTGGGCAGAAGGAACAGTGTCAGCAAAGGCACAGAGGCTTACTGGGAATGTGGGCAGGACTGTGGAAAGCTCTGGGTGTCCTGCTGTGAGCCTTGATCTGTAGGAAGCATGACTCCTGATGGGCCTGACTCAGAAGGCTGTTGGGACCCCGTCTGGTGTTTAGAAAGCTCAGAGTCAAGGCATATGTAAGGGGAAGAAGGAAGAGGTCAGGGGACCAGGAGCGCATGTGCCCAGGCTGAGGAGTGGGTAAGAGAATGAAGAGGCAGCAGATGTTCACACACAAGAGGAAGTGGAGTCAGAATGCTTTGGGAATCCCTGTGATGGGATCAGAGAGGGAAGCTGGGCTGTTTTCTCAAGCCAGAGGGTTCCTGACCTTCCCACTTACCAGTCACGGTTTTCATCCCGGGCATCAAACACCTGACAATTGAGGTGAGGAAGGGTTTGTCCTGGCTCAGTCTGAGGGGATACAGACCATCACAGAGGTGGGGAGCTGGTGGCAACCTGTGGCAGCTGCTTGCTCACAACTCAGTTAACCAGAAAACAGAGACAGGACAGGAAGCAAGATGGAATTGTAAACCTCAAGGTCCGCCCACCAGATATTCACTTCCTCCAGCTAGACCCACCTCCCAACAGTTCTGTAGCTTCCAAAACAGTGCCATCAGCAGAAACAATGTTCAAAACCATGAGCCTGAGGGGCATGGTGCACATTCAAACTGCAGAGTAACCCTTCCCTTAGGTCTAATACATTTGGGGCCTGAGTACAGGCTTATGGCTACTTAGAATGAAAGGAGCCTCGGCTCCTCATCAATCCCACATGGGTGTCCTGCTTCGGACCAGCTTCACCAAAAACTGTGAGGAGCTGGGTGCTGTGGCACATGCCTGTAATCTCAGCACTTGGGAGGCAGAGGCAGGAGGGTCACTGGGGATTTGAAGCCAGTCTGGGCTACATAGTAAGAAGCCGTGAAGGTTGTAAAAACCTCAGTGACTCTGGCCCCATCATAGACCCACAAAATCATAGTGCAGTGTCGTGGCCTGGGGAGCCACACCTCTGAGCCCTGCAGGTGACTTCAGGAACCACCACCATGGGTGCACAGCAAGGGGGTCACAGTTCTCTCATCGTTAGCATTTGAGAGAAGAGTTAAGAGCAAGCCACTCACTGTCTGCACCTACATGCCCCCAGGCAAGTCTAGGGTCTTAAAGCCCAGGAGAGGTGAGACTGGCATATGGGTCCCTCTGGCACACTGGTTCCTCTGGCACACTGGCCACTGGTCTGTGTCACCACAGCCAGACAGGGGACAAGCAGGGGGAACACGTCCTGATCCAGGCTGAGTGATGGTGTTAAATGCAGATGAGGATGCTGTCCTAGACTATTCTAAACCAGAGGCCGTGGGACCCTGCCCAGTGCTGTCAAGAAATTAAATGGCTAAAGTAGGCGCAAAGTGACGGACCAAACATCCGAGTTTGGGAGCAACTTTCAGGACTAATTTCTAATGAGACTTTCACAACACTAATTTTCCACAGCAGAAAATCAAGTCATGCTCATTTATAAGCCATCAGCCACAGTGAGATGGGGGATATTTCTTCCCATGTTGTCAGTTAATGTTTCTGAGCTGGTCAGAATACAAAGTAGGGTGGCTGGGCCATCAATCAGCTCTCTGGGAGCTGATAAATGGATACGGTTCAAACCTAGCATCCGCATTGGCACCAAGAGCATAAATCGACTTCTCATGATCTTACTTTGAAAAAAAAAAAAAATTATCCTCTGAAGCGAGAGCGAGCAGGTGACAGGGGCCTTCCCTCCCCAGTTCTTTGTTTTTCACACCTTTAGTGACTGTCTTTTCAGACTATGTATTCAAGCTACATTGTAAAATGTCACATGTCACATGGGAGAAATCATCAGGATTTGAATTTGTGTCTGCCTGCCAGGGAGGATTTTTCCAACTTTTTTGTCCATCCATGAATAAGGAAGGATCCCTCTGGTAGAGACTGTCATAATTTATGAAGAGTCGGAAAGAAGCATGGAGGTCATTATTTAGGATGTCCTTTGTTTACTAGATGGGAAACTGAGGCTCAGCAGTAAAAGTTATGTGAACATCATAGGCCAAAGTAGTGGTGGAACTGTGTAGCTGTTTCCATATCAAAAATACCTGTAACATTTCATACCAAAAACAGGAAAGCTGTATGCTGACTCCATCGGCAAACAGTTCAGCACCCTGACTGTGGGGCCCCATGTGTCTGAGCAGAACACCATGGCAGAGGAGGACGTAGTGGAGGGTGTGCATCTCATTGCACATAGGAAACAGACAGCAAGCAAGGGACCAGACCCCTGATAGATAGAAAAAAAAAAAACTCCAAAGACACTCCACACTGACTCCCTTCTTGCAGTTCCCATGGCCTTCCAAACCAGCACCCACAGCTAGGAACCAAGCCTTAAAAGCTTGAGCCTGTGGGCAACATTTCATATTCAAACCATAACATGAACCCTGGCTAGGGACCAGCACACACCAGCCTGTAATAAGTAGGCAACAATGTGGGGGTGGGGATCAGTCATAATATCTCTATGGTTCAGTGACAGAGTCTTCTGGAGACCTTCATCCAGAGAAGTTTGGTTTGGTTTAGTTTTTGTTTTGTTTGTGTTGGTTTTTTGTTTGTTGTTGTTGTTGTTTTGTTTTGTTTTGTTTTTTTGCCCTTAATAACTCTGGAAACTGTGGAAAATGACTTTGAAGGAACTTGATTACATAAAGCAGCCTTACTGAGATATGGTCCTCCCACTGAAAGAGACATTTGTTACCAAACCCGACAGCCCGAGTTCAAGTCACTGAGCCTGCATGATGGAAGACAAGGACCATTTCTCACAAGTTGTTCTCTGACATCTACACACTCACTGTGTCATGCCCCACCACCACCACACACACAGATATGCACAAAATAAATGCAAAAATAATATTTAAAGACTACAAGTCAATGACTTCTAGTACATTCTTTGAACCATGCAGCCAATGCCACCATGAACTCCAACACATTTTTATCCCCTGAATAGATCCTCTATACCATATTCCTCCCCTGGCCTCCCAGACCCTTGCTCTGGGCAATCACCCACCTACTATCTGTCTAGCCTACTGGCGGATTTTGGTGCTCCTCAAAAATGGAACCATACAATGTGTCATCTCCCCCGGGCTCTGTGGCAGAAACATGAACATTTGAGAAGTCACGGGGTCTGGAGAAAAGATACCTTCCTCTATTTTTTCCTCAGCTTTATATGATTTTTTTGTATGTTCTGAAATGTTAAAAGGTTTTTACAGCAAGTGCCCTTTCAGCCTTCATTCAAATTTGACTGTCACCCTCTGGGTCCTATCTCTCTGGCACATAGTGGCATATCTCTCCCTGACATATCACCACTTTCATAGTGGATCCTCATGGGAGGTCCATCTCCGTTGAGAAGGCAAACACTCAGCCCTGCAAAATCAAATGTCAGTGTGGGGGATTTGAAAAGTCAAAGAACGTGAGTAAATTAACATTGGCGCTCTGAAAGGCACTGTCAGGTCCAAAGGACAAAGGCTCAAAATAGCTACCCAGGAAAGCCCTGTGTCTGAGATGTGAGGCCTGGGGATGCCACAGGCTAGAAGGACCACTAGGTGACTTTGCTCAGCCGGCAGATCAGAGGCTCTGGGAATAATGGAATAAAGAGACAGCAGTCCCCTCCCCTTGCTACAGCTCACATTTCCGTGCAGCTTTGAGGACTCGTGGGTTTATTCTAGGCGTCAGTGTCGACCTTGCTTTGGGAGGGAATGAAAGCTGCTTGAGGGGAGATGCTTTCCTGCCGTCCCAATGTGCCTCAAACATTCGACAGTTGTGATGATGTACAGAGTCACCCTTCTCTCTAAGGGGGTGGTTATGCAATACCACGTGGGTGGCTAAAGACAAGGTGGGAGGGTGCATGGGAGGGTGGAGCATGGCACTGGGCAGGGAGCTGTACTCTGTGTTGCTCTGAGCCTTGCAACACAGTCTAGAAGTTCACATGGGAGCCTGAGGAGTGGCACTGGCTACCATTGGCCAGCCCACAGCCTGTGCCCAGAAGCAGGTGACTCACTGCACTGCATGTGTGTAAGTGTGTGTAAGTGTGTGTGTGTGTGTGTGTGTGTGTGAATGCATATGTACACATACATGTATCTGTGCATGCATATATCATGTACATGGAGAAGAGATGTTGAATTTTACTTCTATTTTATTGTCTAGATCTGTTTTAAATTGGGTGATAATAGTAACAATGATAACAATAGTGTGTTGGTTATTTTTTGGTCACTGTGACAAAATATTGACAAAAACAACTGAAGGAAGGAAATCACAGTTGGGGGTACAGTCTGTCACAGCAGGGAAGCCAGGGTGACAAGAAGGCAGAAGGTTGTCACATCATGTCCACCATCAGTAAAGCAGAAAGTGATGAACGCTGGTGCTCAGCTTGATTCACACATAGGTGAGACAGGGTCTGCAGTCCAGCGTAGCCTTGAGCTTGCTGTAGAATCAAGGATGACTCTGAACTTTTGACCTTCCTGCCTCCACCTCCTAAGTGCTGGGGGATATACCACCATGTCCTGTGCTGGGGGTAGAACCCAGGGCTTGGTGCCTGCTTATAGAGTGAGGATAAAGGGCTTGATGCTCAGCTCAGATGTCTGCCCAGTACATGAATTGACGTGGATGTGAACTCTGTGAATGCGACAACTGGGGTGTGAGATCATGGCGTCCATATGCGGCATTCCCCGTGTCTACCCACGACCACTGGGAGCAGGAGGGAAAACAGAAACCAGGCAGGTCTCTGGGCTGTCAAGGAACTCTGTCTGCTCAGGAAGCACATGGCTGCTGTGTGTGTGTCATTGTATAGTGTAGACACTTGTAGGTTAGAAGGGCTGGAGGAGCGTTCTGGCATATGATTGTTGATAGTGTTTATTAATATCTTTACACTTACTCATTTATTTATTTGTATGCACAGGAGTGTGTGTGTGTGTGTGTGTGTGTGTGTGTGTGTGTGTGCGTGTGTGTGGATACCACAGTACTCACACAGAGGTCCAAAGACAACTTCTGAGGTCCAGTTCTCTCCTTCCACATGAGCGTTCTAGAGACTGAACTCAAGGCATCAGCCTTGGCAGCGAGCGCCTTTACCCTCTAAGCCATCCCATCAGCCCTTGATTTCTTTTAACGAATAAACGTGGAATTGTCATATTGGACCTAATATTTATGTAGTGTAGGTCAGGCCAGGGTAACAAAATACCTTAGAGAATGGATGGTTTATACCAAGGAAATGATTTTTATGTGCTCTTGAGGCTGGGAGTTCAAGATCAAGGTTGCAGCACATTTTTTCCTGCTCTATTCCTGCAGGCTCACAGCTGCTCCTAACTGTGCCCAGGTGACATAGCATCAGTGGGGCACCGAAGATAGGTGACAAACAGAGCCCTCTGGTACCTCTTCCTATCAGGACACTAATCCTGTCAGCTCAGAGGCTCACACTGTGACCTCACTTAGCTTTAACTGCTTCTCTAGAAGCCCATCTCCAAATACATTCTGGGTCTAAGGTTTCAGTAGCTGAATGGGTAGGGTCGGGTGCCAGGTCCTCTTGTCTTCCCTTAGTGCCACACCCTGGCTTATCACCATCGGAAGGCAGCTTATGAATCTTGTGATCTCTGAAATCCCTGAACCTCAGAAGTCCCATGAGCTCCCCGAGTCTTATGCGCCCCCTCCTCCTTCAAAAAAGGAAAGTTTCAATAGGGGGAAATGGCCCCAGCAAGAGGCAGAGCTGGCTTTGTAAAGATGGGTGCCTGGGATGTTAGTCTATCCTATGTCTGCACCACGCATACATCAACATACTGTAGAGAGCTTTCCTAACCCACCACCACCATTCCAGAGAGTCATCTGGCCACATCTGCCATGGTGTGATGTCTGCACAGTACCCCATTGTCTAAGTCACCAGACATCTTTGATAACAGTCACTTAACTTCTCTATAACTTTGATAGGTAGGGGTGGTGAAGACACTGTTAACAGTAGATGTTTCTGCTTAACAAGTGTGGGTAGTGTTTTAGTCCCAGGACTTTTCTCAGACAATCACAATATAAAATCTGTGTAGTCGAGTCTCTGAGAAGTGCTGCAAAGAAGGAGGGATCCCACCCAGCTTTAACCCAGCACACCTCGTGTTTAGAAATCCCCCTTTATGTTTCCTTAGGCTAAACTAGTAGAGGAGGAGTTTCTGTATCCAAGAGTGTACAGCTTGGAGGATTTTCATTTACTTCCTGCTAGAACGCTGGTTTATCAGCTGTTAAACTTGAGAAGCCTCTTCTGATATCTCCTGAGATGTTAGCTACAATTAGATAAAAAGTTCAAGACAAAAAAATTATTATACAATGATACCCTCTTTTTTTCCGATTTTTTTCTTTATTATTATGTGTTTTAAATTTTATACATCAGCCATGGGTTCCCCTGTCCTCCCCCCTCCCGCCCCCCCCCCCACCTTCCCCCCAGCCCCTCCCCTCCATTCCCATGTATTGTTTTTAATTATGTGTACGTGTGTGTCTGTAGGTAGGTTTGTGCATGTGAGTGGCAGTACCTGTGGAGGCCAGAAGAGGGTGTTGGAGCTCTGGGAGCTGGAGTTACACACTGTTAAAGCCCTCCAACATGAGTATTGGAAACTCACCTGGGTCCTCTCTGAAAACTGTATGCATTCTTAACTGCTGGGCTGTCTCTCCAGTCCACAATCGCCTCTTTGGAAGACCAAAAAGGTCCAAAGAACCACCCGGGTTCATTCTGGGTTTCTTTCCAGTCCAGGAGAAGTTGATTGACTCAGCAAGGATATATTCTTCTATTCTAGACTCCACACAGAAAGACATTTAAAAAACAGCCAAACTATCTTACACAGACACTCCCAGAGGCTCATGGGAGATCTAAGTGCCCTGAGATGTGTAACAGATGCAGCATGGTTATCAGTGGTAAACATGACTCCTCATGTAAACTCAGACAGTCAAGGTTAGGGCTATAACAGGTGGCCTTTATGGACTCTTTATCCAACCAACAAATATTTGTTGATTTGACATTAGGACTGGGCCCTAACAGGTCCTGAAGATGGCTGAGAACGTGGCAGAGGCAGTGTCCTTGCATGGTGTTTGCATTTTAGAGGACCTAGCAATGAAAATGTGAATAAATGGATAGCCACAGGAGGGGCAGTGTGAGCACAGCTTCCAGCCACTTCAGTCTCCTCTGGAAGGGGTAACTCAATGGGGACGGTTCACAGGAGACTGAGTCTCAGTGGTATTCATGGGACTGGTTGGAAGGGGACATTTGAACTGGGACCTGAAGAGTAATAACAAGCCAACCTAGGAAAGAGGTGGGACAGGGAATCCCCTGGTGGATATGACAGATAATATGAACAGCAGAAGAGAATGGCAGGCTTTGAGTGGGAAACAGGGTGAGTCAACGGTGGGAAGTAAGCAGGGATCTACCATGGAGCCACAAAGTTTCCCACCGCTCTGTGGGCCGATCCTAGGGCCCTCTCATGTGTGACTTCTTACCAATTCACCCACCCATTCACAGATTCACCTATCACTGATCAAGGTCTCATAAGGACCCAGCCTGTCTGAAGAACAGGAAGCCCAGTCTCTCCCAGGAGCCCAGCATCTTCTGGACAAGCTGCAGTATCAAGCTGTGATGCTGGTTTTCAGTGTCAGCTTGCCACAACCTAAAATCACTGAGAAGGGGGTGTCAGTTGAGGGGCTGTCTACAGCAGGTTGGTCAGGGGGCATATCTGTGAGAAGTGTCTTGAGTACTAATTGATGGGAAGTTATGCCCTGAATTGGAGTGGCACCATTCCCTAGGCTGGGCCTTGAACTGTATGATTAAAGAAAACTAGCTGAGCAGAGCAAGCAGATGCCATGGGTACATTGGTTTCCCTCTGCCCTTGACTGTAGATGTCATGTGACCAGCTGTCTCAGGCTCCTGCTGCTGTGAGCTCCTTGCAGTGATGCACTGGAACTTATAGCTGCAAGCCCCTCTTACCCTATGTTGCTTTAGGTCTGGGTGTTTTTATCACAGTGGCAGAAATGAAACTAGAATGGAGACAGTTAGGACCCGTGGCAAAGGTAAGTGTGTGTGATCAAGACTGACCTCCCTGCCTTGCTCGCTGCTGCAATGTCCTGCCTCCACAGTGGAAGGCTGTGGAATATGCTGGGTGAGTTGGGATGAGAGTACAGCTGCTGTCCATTGCAGGGGGAAACCTCAGAGCCTTCACAGAGCAGGTATATGCTCACAACTTGAACCATGAACCCCAGCTATGTGTTCCTCCTGAGCCCTCACCACTGTTGTGAGCTTCCAGAGTCCTGCCACATCCCTGCCTCAGTCCCTGTAGCCAGTCTTCCCCCAGGAGCACAGCATATGCTGGTGACTGCTTAGACCCCATCGTGAAAGAATGCCACCTAAGTCACGCATCCTGCTGACCCAATCACCTTCTCTGGGCAGCCTGCCAGACCGTGTCCACTGACCTTCAGGAAACAGGGAAGATTCAGCTATCTTTCTTCCAAGATGCCCAGCAGAATATGGGCTCACTAGTGCCTTCTGGAAGGTGCTAAGCCTCTGTTCAGCTTGGTGTCTGATGGGTTCTGAGAGTCAGGTGCTGGCACAAAGCCATGTGTGTCCATTAATCAACCTCTTAAGATCTCAGAATAAACACAGGCCAGCATCCATGCTGGCTTCTGACCCATCATCATGTCTGCCAGGGAACTTACTGCTTTGAGAGCCTCCCTGAGGAACAGACCCAGCCAGACACCTCCAATCCATTGGCACCAGTGAGCTAGGGATGAACATGACCTATAGGCAGTGCAGATTGGATCTGTATGGAGGATTCACCAGTGCCATGCTCTGTGGACAGAGAACTACATCCCTCTGAAACACTGGAAAACAGACCATTCTATTATTTTAAGGGATGTGAGTGCATGAGTGTGTGTGTGTGCACGTGCATGCATGCATGGGGGGGGGGCATTTCATATCTGTGTTCTTAGGCCCAGGATGTGTCCATCAGTCTGAGCTACAACACACACAAATGCAGAGGAAAAGAGGGGGGGATGAAGAGAGAAAGAAAGGGGGAAGAAGGCGGTCTGCTGGCATGTTGGCCCGAGTCCACAATCCCAGCAGGAGGATGGAGGATGACCACTAATTAGAGATTAGCTTTGGCTATGTAGTTAGTTCCAGGCAACCCTACACTAAAGAGTATGGGACTCAGTCTCAAAAAAAGAATCCAAGATAGATAATTGGTAGGTAAGTAGATAGATAGATAGATAGATAGATAGATAGATAGATAGATAGATAGACAGACAGATAGACAGATAGATAGATAGATAGATGGATGGATGACTGGTAAAACATACATAGAGCAACCACAGAAGCCCTGCGCACATCACAATTAGGGAGCCAACAGTGTAGAACGCCCAGCCCATGTGACCTGCTCTAGACAAACAAAAGTGGGTCTGAGCCTGGGAGACAGAGAGCCAGGTTAGAACCACAGTTCTGCCATCTAAAAGCTGCAGGACTTGGACAAGTGCTGGTACACTCTGAACCTTTGCTTCCCCTTCTGCATTGTGATGGAATGGTCCATTGTGAGGCATCTTCTGGGGGAGACGGGTTGATGAACATGTGTTCCCATTTACAGGTTCTGCAGGAAGCAGATACAGAAAACAGAAAATACTCATCACTTGTGGCTTATTGTTCTCATGGCCTGTAGCTGGAGAGCTTCTCTCCAGGTCCCACCAAGCCCCTGCAGTCCCACAACCCATGTATAAAATAACCACTCAGAGGCTTATATTACCTATAAACTGTATAGCTGTGGCAGGCTTCTTATTATTTACTTCTTCTATCTTAAATTAACCCATTTCTATTAATCTATAAGTTGCCACGTGGCTCGTGGCTTACCAGTACCTTACATCTCACTTGTCATGTTGGCGGCTGGCAGGTCTCTCTGCCTCAGCCTTCCACTTCCCCCAATTCTCTTCTCTTTGTCCCGCCTATACTTCCTGCCTGGCTACTAGCCAATCAGTGTTTTATTTATTTCCCAGAGTGACACACGTAACATACAGAACATCACACAGCAATAGCCCTTGCTGTGAGTATAATCAAATAGCTGTTTGTGTAATAATTAATATTCATTGGAGTGTGTATTAGTTACTTTTCTCACTGCTGTGACAAAGTTTCCGACAAACACAACTTAAGGAAGGAAGGAAGGGTCCATCTGGGCTCATGGTTTGTGGCTGAGGAGTGCGAGGCAGTCAAGAAGCAGAGATGAACGCCAGCGCTCAGCTCTCCTTCTCTTTCTTATTAAATCCAGGACCCCAGCCCATTAGATGGTGCCATCCATAATGCTTAGGGCTGGTCTTCCCTCCTCAGTCCCCCCACTCTGGAAACACCCTCATAGATACACCCAGACGTGTGTTTCCACAGTGATCCAAATCCTGTCAGATTGAGTGAAGAGGGGCTGTCAGATGTGGGTCCGCGCTCAGGGCTCTCTTGGCAGTTACGAAGCCGTGTGCCCTAACTTTGTGTCTTTCCTCTGATTTTCCTGTCTTGTACTCTTCCTTGTAATTGTCAGTTCCCCCACCCTCTGCTCTCCACACAGCCTGCACCAGGAGCTGGCCCCTGATCCTGGCTGTGCCTTCCAGTGCCGACACCCACCCAAGGCCAGGGCTTGGCAAGAACTCAAAGCATGTCCGCAAGGCTACATTACGTACTGAAATGAGCTCTGTTCCTAATTTGATTCTTTTTTTTCCCTGTAACAAGCAAAGTTCACATTACAGATAAATTGCCCGGAAATTTCAATTTAATAAGGCATATGCGTTTTTCGGGTCCAGAAGCACAGAAAACATTTTGCAGGCTGGTATTTTCATACTGAAAGGTTTATTAAAAGGACAGCTTTGAAAATGTCAGAAATTTACATAGTGTGTCTGGCCAGTTGGCTCAAAAGGGCTGATTTAACCAAAGTACTCAGAAGTCATGACGTGGAAGAGCCTGTTGGCAGGCGGCCTTGAGCTGAGGTCCCCTGTGGGTCATGGAGGATGTACCTGCCACTCCCGGCTGTCAGTGTGGATTGTGTGGGTGGGCAATGTGAGCTGGCAAAAGTAGAGGACTTGGCAGCTTTTAGCAATGGAGCAGCCCTTGGCCTCCGTGTCCATTGGGTGTGTTCTAACCAAAAGTAGCAAGCAGAACAGCAAAGGCACCTGGGGTGCAGGCATACCTCCTCAAGGTGTCGTGGAAGAGGCATCGAATAAAATAGGTAAACACAAGAAAACAAACTGAAAGGATCCAAAGAAACACAGGTAACTAAGTATGGACAGCTGGTTGATCTCTGTCTCTCTGTCTCTCTCTCTCTCTCTCTCTGTCTCTGTCTCTCTCTCTCTCTCTCTCTCTCTCTCTCTCTCTCTCTCTCTCTGTGTGTGTGTGTGTGTGTGTGTGTGTCTGTCTGTCTGTCTGTATGTATGTATGTGTGTCTATGTATCTGTGTGTGTCTGTGTCTGTGCCTGTGTGTCTGTGTGTGTGTGCCCATAAATGCATGCACACGTGTGTGTAGATAACAAAGGTTGACATCAGGCATCTTCTTTTATTACTCTTTACCTTATTTCTCTAAGACAGGGTCTCCTCCTGAGCCTGTGGCTTATCAGTCCTGCTAGACTGGCTGGATAGAGAACCCCAGGGGTTTTCCTTTCTCCATTTCCCACCAGCCATGCTGGGCTTAGTAGACACACACCACCACATCCAGATTGTGACAGGGGGATCTGAACCATCTCCAGCCCCTACCTGGCTACTTATTTTAATATTTATTGTTACTACATTTAGTTATGTGAGTGTGTGTGTGTGTGTGTGTGTGTGTGTGTATGCACACATAATTATAGATGCCTATAGCCTATAGAAGCCAGAGGCATTAGAGCCTCTGCAGATGGAGTTACAGGCTGGCAGTGGTGAGCTGCCTGATGTGGGTGCTGGGAAACAAACTTGGGCCCTTTGCAAGAACAATAGGTGCTCTTAACTGCTAAACCATCTCCCTATCCCCTATCTTTTTTTTTTTCCAGACAAGGTCTCATTATGCAGCCCTGGCTGGCCTGGAACTCTCTATGTAAACCAAGCTGTCCTCAAAGTCACAGGGTTCAACCCACCTTTGCCTCCCAAGTGCTAGGATTAAAGGAGCGTGCCACCACACCCATTTTGAACCGGGTTACTTTTCGGGAGAGACAAATACAACAGCATAATCTTTCAAAGCCACAGAAGCCCTTGCTTTCCTTAGACCCAGGGCATCTCAGGCTACTAACACTGGAATCTCTATGACAGTGTGGCTTCTGAGATCATGATTCCATGCACTGATCTCAACGTAAGGTCTCTGAACACAAAACAGCAAGGCAACCTTGAATTCACCGCAGAATTGTAGCTTCGAAAGACAACAGGTAAATGACAGAGAGAAACAAACAGCGCTGCTGGCCTGAGAAGCTGGATTACTTAATTCCATTTTTATTTATGTTATAAACTGAGTTGTGTGGTGTGGGAATAAAATATGGTCCATTTAACATACTCATTATTTTAAGTCTGTTGAACCACAAGTCATTCCTGGATCTGCCATGAACCTGCCACCTTTTAAATGAGAAGCCATTGTCACTTCTCTCTGTATTTTCCCTCTGCACACATATTCCCGCTGACAGAGAAAAACACATGCAGCCCAGGTGCTGAAGGGGCGCTTGGTGGTGCATACCTCCAATCCCAGCACTTGGGAAGCCAAGACCAGAAAATGTGAGTTCGAGGCCAGCGTGGTCTACATAGTAAAACCCTGTTCCAAACGCCGAGGGCTGGGATGAAGTTCAGTGGTAGAGGGCTTGCCCAGCACACACAACTCTCCAGGTTCCACCTGACTGTTCACCATTCACCAGGTACTCAGCTTGGTTCTAAGGATAGTATCTAGCCTTTTGCTTGAGGAACAGACACCACACTGAGGAAAGGCCAGCCCCTGGAATCCAGTGTGCCAGCATTGAATTCAGTCTCCACTGTGTCTTAGCAGGGCTACTTTTCATGAGTCACTAAACTTTGGTTAGGAGTTGCTGTAACTTCAAAAGAAGGTGATGCAGTTCCATGTGGGTTGTTGTCAATTACAGAGGAAGAAGTGTGTCACTCAGCAAGTGTAGCCCAGTGCTGGGCACAGATGTGGATTCCTCTCTTGGTCTAGTCAACTTCAACCTCCTCCTCACACAAGAGAGCTTAGACAATGGCTAGGGTGGCCAATCTGCACAGCCTACATTAGGCAGCAGCCAGCAAGGCCCCATGTGGAGTGATAAGTACCACCAAGATATCACACAGGGTGCTTGAGAGTAGCCGTCGGAGTGGGTCTTGAAAAACAATAGATGCTTGGCAGACACAGGTGTGAATTATTCTGGATGAAAGGCTGTGTGTTCTCAGGAGTGAGTCTTGTTTTAAGGAATTCTGAAATGATCATTGAGGCAACAAGGGTGTGTGGGAACTGCATTGGCCTGAAGCAGTCTCTCCATCCATCCCAGCATGGCCACCACTGTGGAAGCATCGTTCCCAGCGCTCTGCAGTGTGGGATTGTCACAGAACATCACATGCAAAGACACATGTGACTTCGGGTCCTAGTGAACTATTGCGTATCCACAGTCTAAAAGCCACCATACTCTCAGGTGCCCTGTGTAGAGCCTGAGACTCAGGGGGTGTTCTTCACATGCACAGAGCCTACCATCAGCCATCCCCAACATGCAGATGAGGAAACAGCAGAGACCTTTGCCCTGCTGGCCTTGACATACTCACATGGCCTCTGGACTACACCTTGGTTTCCTCATCTGTGGAGAGAGAGATAGTAGCACTGTGCCAGCAGGCTTGGTGAGCAGACTGGCAGACACTGTGTCAGTGGGTTGTGCCATGCCATGTGAGGTCTCAGTGTGATGCAGGAGGCTGCCACTGTAAATACAGTTATCATTAAATGGGTGCCATGCCCGGATGCTGTCCCAGGAAAGACAAGACCAGAGATCAACCTCAGATGCAGTTCTTCAGATGCTGCCCATCTTCCTTTTTAAGACACTGTGTCCCACTGTCCAGGGTCTCACAGATTAGGCTAGGCTGGCTGGCTTTAGAGTCCCAAGGCTCCTCCTGTCTCTGTCTCCCCAGAGAGAGATTAAGAACACATGTCACCACTCTGGCTTATTTTTCTTCCAAGGGTTCTGGGGAGCAAGATTAAATCATGTTACCAAGTGAGCTATGCCCCCGCCCTCTGGTGCCCATCTGTAACCCATGGGACAAAAGCTCCCCTGACTCTGCCACAATCCCAGGGGCAGGACCTATGGCTGACAGTAAACATGCTCTGGTCCTCATTTAAATGGCAACCTAGTGATGCCTCTCACCCAAGGATTCCCCCCTCTGCATGTCCTCCGAATTTGTGCATCTTCTCCTTTGCTGACACCACCCCACAACCCTGCCTAGGTTCAAGTGTGACAATATCCATGAGATCATTGGGGTTACCCTTGCTCAAAGGCAATGACTACACCAAGCATCCATCTGTCCTGTCTATCCTTTGAATACAGCGCATCCTCCATCTGTTCTGCAAAAACGTATGCACCAAGGTGTGCTAGAAAGAGCCTGAGCTGTGGCTGAGGAGACTGGCTGTGACTTTGACCTCTGGGGAAGCCAGGCAGCTCCTAAGAGCCTCCTCTTCTGAAGTCATCACTAGCAGGAAAGGAGGCATGCCTGTCACCTGTACAGTATAGAGCATGCTCAGAATGGCTTAACAAATGAGCACCTGGAACTGAAAGGTTTGAGGATTGAGTTGAGCATGCCCTGGCACTGAGCCAGGGAGCCAGGGCCCTGTGCTCAGTACATACTTCTTGACTCTAATTGGAATACAATCTGATGTTTGGAATTTTTTTCCCCCTCAGGTACTCTGTTTACAAGGATCCAGCAGGCTGGCTGAATATTAACCCTATCAATGGAACTGTTGATACCACAGCCGTGTTGGACCGGGAGTCCCCATTTGTCCACAACAGTGTGTACACTGCCCTGTTCCTGGCCATCGATAGCGGTGAGTCACTTGGAAAGGTCTATCAGAGAGCACATGTCGCTTTCAAGTGTATTTGTTTTTTAATGATTTTTCTGATACATGTGTGAGGTATTCATGGAGAGGAGGAACATGAGTGGGAACGGAGATGCTCTTACTATATACACATAGATCTGGTCAATGGTATTCCCACCCCCAAGGAATCACAGTCTTTGTAGAAAGGCAAATATGTCCATTTGGGGTCAGAAAGGAGGCTCACTATGTTCTCTCAGGGATGGGTCCCAGGTTAGGAGGCCACACCAATGCTGTCCATCTCAGTGCTGTGTCCTTACCTGCAAAGGAGGTTCTGGGATAGAATGGAAGAGGATATCACTGACCCCAGAAACTGAATTATTGCCCCTATGGATTGGTCCTATTATGCCACAGACCCATAGAAAGACATTGGATCCTCCCAGCCTGTCACTAGATAATAACAAAATGCTGCTCCTTCAAAAGCTAAGAATTCAGTATCCCATGCCAGACTCCATGTTAGATGCTGGGGACTCGGCAGTGAATGAACTAGGACCTGTCTCCCAAAACATGCATGCAAACGGAGTATGTGGTACCTCAGGCACTCTTTGTTCTTCGGGAATCAGACTGTGCGGCAATGGCACACACAGAGGGGAGTCCTTAGGAGACATATGGTCATCTAGACAAGATGGTAATCAAGCTACTTTGTTTAGAGAGGCAGTGTGTGCAGCTCAACACAGGTAAGGAGCTTAGGTTTCTGACTGTGCTGTTAGGAAATGGGTGAATATGTGCGTGCATGTGTGTGTGCTGCATATGTGGGTGTGGTGCATGTATGTGTGTGTATGTGTGTTCATCTGTGTGGTGTGTGTATGGTGCATACATGTGTGTGGTGTGTCCACTGTGTTCATGAGCATGCATATGTGTATATGCGTGTGTGTGTGTGTGTGTGTGTGTGTGTGTGTGTGTGTGTGTAAAGCTCAATGGAATCTCACATTGATAAGCTTCCCCTACACTTGCCTACTACCTCAAGCTGGTCCCACGGGCCAGGGATCAGGGTTGGGGATAAGCTGAGATGTCTTTGAATCAAATGCACACAAAATATCTCTTCCTGGTTTTGGTACAGTTGGCAGTTTGGAGTTAAAGGCTGGATTTTGAGTCTCCCTAGGTCAAGACTCTTTTCAGGCTCTTTATATTTGCCCATTCTACTCAGCAACAAGATGTAAGCTAGGAACTTTCAATCTATCTCTCCATGCTGGGAACCCATGCATGAACCAAATGTGGGGACAGGCATGGTACAGATGAGTCATCCACGGCACACAAAGGACAGTTAAGTCAGCCCTTGAGTTCTCCCGGAAAGTCAGAGCTGGAAGGAGAGAAGCATGGGAGTCGTAAAGTAGAGGTGGGGGTGCCTCTACTGCAGGTGGCTCTGAAGGGGTCAGTTTGATGGTTCTGGGGAAGTCATCGCTGCAAAGTATCCCAGATGATGGGCAGTGAGGTGGCTCAGTGGGGAAAGATGTTTGCCACCACACCTGACAACCTGAGTTCCAGCTCTAGGACCCATGCAATAGGAGAGTGCCAGCTTCTGCAAGCTGTACTCTGACCTCGACATGTGAGCCATGATATGCACATGCCTACATCCATAAAGACACACACACACATACACACACACACACACACACACACACACACACACACACACAAATGAGTTAATAATAAAAAATTAAATTAAACAAAAACAAAGTATGTCAAGTGGTCAAAAGACTCTGAGTTCTTGAGCTGGCATAGCTGTGCTGAACCAGCTCCTGAACCCACCAAGACACTGAGAGCCAGAGCAGATGCTGAGAAAGAGGCCCTTGTGTTTGGGGATCTCATGAGTTAGTCAAGTAAACTGACAGTCCTATCGAGGGTCATTCCTATTCTGACTAAGCCCAGAAGAACCCCTCTCCATTCTGGGATCAAGGGATATCACAAGAGAGGTAATATCAGAACTTAAGGATGAGTGGGCTAGTGTAGAGTTGGACATTCTAGTAACCTGGAGAGAATGAGTCTATCAAGTTAGGTCATGTAGCAGGCTATAAGTGTGCAAAGATGAGAGACGAGAACTGAGCAGCCTCCAGACTGTTACCTAGCGGGACCCAGGTCCTGCACTGTAGACCAAGCAGCCATCACAGTGTCTAGCTCAGAGCAGGGGCTCAGGGCTGTGCAGGGGGTCATGTGAGAAGCTATATAATGCTAAACATAGACTTGATTCTATCACTCCCAGACCAAACTTCTGTGGAAAAACCATTCCCAGTGCTAAAATGTAAGGTCGGACAGCATAAGGGTTTGTGCAGGTTACAGTCCACCATAGCAGGAATGTCACAGTGGCAGGCATTTGAAGCAGCTAGTCACATCCTAACAACCATCAAGAGCAGAAAGAAATAAAAGCGTGCATAACCACTCGCTTGCTGTCTAGCTTTCTCCACTCTTACACAGCTCAGGACCCCCCCCACCCTGCCTAGGGAATGGTGCCACCCACAGTGGACTGGGTCTCCACATAATTAACAGTCAAGATAATCAGTCCCTCACAGAAATGCACACAGACCAAGCTGATCTAGACAGTTCCTCAGTTAAGAGGCTTTTCTAGGTTCTATCAAACCTAGAAGTTCAAACTAACCATCACAGTACAACATTTATTACACCTTAAAAGACTGTGAATGTATGGAAAGTTAAGGCATTAATATAGACAGGCTGGCAAAGGCTATGAACCTTGAAACAGAGAAAGGCAGCATAGGGTTCCCAGAGACCAAGACTAACTCCTTTCAATAGCCAAGGAGCTGATTTCAGAAGACCAGTCCCATCTGACTTTGGGGTAATTGTTACATGCTGTCTCATGAGATGCTGGCAGTAAAGAAAGGGACAGTTCCAAAGCCTGTTTCACATGCTATATAAACAAGGAGTGGCAGTGATGGACAGCCCCATGACATTGTACTTTCAAGCTCTGAACTGCATGCAAACATCTGAACATCACGACATGTTGGGATGAAAATGTCACAATGAAACCCACTATTCTGTACAATTAATACACACTAATTTTAATTTTGTCTTAGATTTATTTTGTGTGCATGAGTGTTTTGCATACATGTACATTTGTGCACCACATGCATGCCTATGCCTAGTGCCAGCAGAGGTCAGAAGAAGGCATCAGACCCTCTGGAAGTGGCGTAATGGATGGTTGTGAGCCACCATGTGAGTGCTGGGGAGTGAACTCAGGTCCTTGACAAGAGGAGTCAGTGCTCTGAACTGCTGAACCACCTCTCCTGACTCCACACACTAATTTTAAAAATGTTTTGACTTAAGTATTCATAGGCTGGTGAGCTAGCTTAGTGGGTTAAAGTGTTTGCTGCTGAGTCTGGGGACCTGAGTTCAATCCCAGGGACTCACACGGTAGAAGGAGAAAACAACTTCTGTAGGTTGTCTTCTGGTTTCCACACATGCTCTGTGGCACACACATACACACATGCACTCATACACACACTTATACAGGCACACACACATGCACTCATACACACACACACACACACACACACACACACACGTAAAATTTAAAAATTTATATCCAGAATCGCATTTTCCAGTATGGAAGTGTAGCTCAGAAGTACAGCTCACGTTGAGCGCACAGGAGGCCCTGGGTTCGATCCCCACCACCACAACAAAAGATAAAGGATTCCTCTTAGGACATCAGTTGCTTTCCTTTGGCTTCTTCCATCCTTAACATTGCTGGAACTTTCTATGTGGCCGAGTAGCTGTCTGGTTCCTAAGGGCATCCTATAACCACCACGTGTTCCTGCAGAGGGGGCGTGGTCTCGCTTGTTTTCTCAAGGTGCAGTGCACCTGTGAGGCCTGTTCAACTCTGTGACTCAGTTTCCAATTAAACCAAGGAGGTTTAATCCTGCTTTAGAACATTGCCGTGAGGAAAGAGAAGGCGCTGAGCCCTGGCAACCCCAGAAGAAGCCAAATGCTTCTTCACTCGGTATCAACTGCACCTGCACAGGGCGGGGTGCAGGCCAAGAAAGAGCAAGACCAAGACTGAGCCTCCTGTATCCAAGAAAAGCCCCACCTGCCGTGGACTCTTGCCTAGCTCTCTTAATCCTAACATCAGATGAGGAAATTCAGAATCTGCTCTCACAGATGTTTCCAGAAGATGGAAATGTCCCCAGAGGTGTGAGCAGAAAACAGGTTGGGATCATTACTACACAGGCTGTTGTGAGGGATGGTCATATGAACAGAGCCCCAGAGAGTTCACGCCTGGCAAAGGCCTTGTCTGTCAGAGGGAGTTGTGTGTAAAGGCTGCTTTGATAATTGCTGGAAACTTAGCCCCGGGTATTAGGTTTATCTGGGGAAAACAAATTTATCTGGCACACTAACAGGTATCTCAGCTTTATCCAAAGTCAACACTTAATGTTTATTAATTTTCTACAAATTCTGTTTATTTGATGAAATGAAAGAATAAGAATCTTGCCATTTAACGCCAGGAAAGCTAAATCTCCAAAGTTGATTTTCTGCAGACTGGAAGTCACTCTGGAATTTGTGCCAAAATACAACAATGATAAAATGCTAGGCTTTGGGAAGTGCCAGGTAGGATGTAGCCTTGCTGAAAAGCTAGAAAGTTCCAGCAACACACACAACTTTTGCTGTAAATACATCAGAGGTGTAGACACAGCCAAGTCAAAAAAACTACAACATCAGAGACAGAGAAGCTGGCCCTAGGACACTGAAAGGCACAGACTTGGGGATCTGATTCCGGGGTTAGAGTCAGTAACCCCCTCCCCTGAGCCCAGGAGAGAGGAAGAGAAACCAGAAACAATTGTAGGAGTCGGATGGAGCCAGAGGGAGGAGGGGCACATTGCAAACTTAAGAGGCGTTTCCACCATGGATTTCCTCTTCTGCACATTTTTAAGTTTTTATTCGTGTGTGTGCACACAGGATTTGATGTGTATATGAACATATGTATGTACAGAGGCCAGAAGAGGGTGTTGGATTGCCTGAAACTAGAGTCCCAAAAGGTTGAGCCACCTGATAGAAGACATCAGGAAGTTCAGAAAAGCACAGAGAGGATGAGCTTGAAGGAAACATATCCCAGGACATCACAGTCAAACTGAAGAGGATTAAATAAATGGGAAAATGTTCAAAGCAGTCTGGGAATAAGACCGTAACTCATCAGGCTTAGCATTCACAACACTCTGCTTTCCCTTCCCACATGCAAAAATAAAAGCAGGGTTAGTTGAATTTCTCATTTCTGGGATGAAATACCTTACAGGAGCAACATAAGGAAGAAAGGTTTACTGGGCTCAAGGGATATAATCTGTCATGGCAGTGAGGCATTCACACATACACACACACAAATAAATGGACAAATGAGTAATTAAAAATTTTAAGTGACCGAGGAGGAAATCAAATAATCTTAAATAGCCCAGTATTTATGAGGGGGAAAAATATCTTTGTTGAAATCCTTCCAACTGAGCAAACCTCAGGTCCAGATGGCTGCTGTGTGTTTCCAAACATTGAGTACCAACCTCACAGACACTCTTCCAGAAAAGAGAGAGAAGGGACTCTCGCAACTGTTTTTATGAGGGCGTGTTTTCTCTAAAACATGGCAAAATCTTACAAAAAAATTAAAATCACAAACCAATCTCACAAGCATCAAGTTTAAAATCCTTAAAATATTAATAAGACCAACAGAAATTATCAAATCATCCCAATAGTGGCATTTGAGATGGTTACATATCAGGGGCTGGAAAGGTAGCTCAGTGATTCAGAGCTCTTGGTGCCCTTGCAGAGGATCCCAGTTTGGTTGCCGACACCCAGGCAAGGTGGCTCAAACACCTGTAATTCCAGCTCTAGGGGATCCAACGCCCTCTTCTGGCTTCTGCAGGTATTACACTCAGGTACACTGGGGAGGTGGGGGGGGGGATCAAGAGACTAGGGGAATGGAGAAGGGAAAAAAGGTTACATATGGAGTCATGATTTAAATATATACATATACAGCATATTCATATACATGTAGCAAACTAGGAAATTACCTTGATCCTAGCTGAGCTCACAGGAATTGCTGCAGCTTCAGCCAACAACTTGCTCAACCGTGAAATACTAACAGCTTTTCCTTGAGATCAGTCATCCTCAGAGCAACAGGGGGAAAAACAGATAATGGGCTTGGGAATTAAAAAAATAAATAAGCCGGGCAGTGGTGGTGCATGCCTGTAATTCCAGCACTCGGGAGGCAGAGACAGGTGGATCTCTGTGAATTCAAGGCTAGCCTGGTCTACAGAGCGAGTTCCAGGACAGCCTCCAAAGCTACAGAGAAACCCTGTCTCGAAAAACCAAATAAATAAATAAATAAATAAATAAATAAATAAATAAATAAATAAATAAAAAAAACTCTTTTACTCACAGAGACTGTTAGTGAACTGAACAATGTTATCAGAGAAAAGGTCAGTACAGAAAAGTATTGGAAAGTAGAGATATTCTTTTTCAAGACAGAGTGTCACTCTGCAGCTCTGGCTGCCCTAGAATTCACCGCCTGCCTCTGCCTCCAGAGTGCTAGCATTAAAGACATGTGCCACACCATGCCTGGTGGAAATGGAATTTTTAAAAGATTTGATGGTAACAGAAATGCAATCAGCAAGATATAAATGTAAAGAAAGTCGTCCAGTTTCCCTACACTGAAGCTCCAAATAACCTAAGAAGTTTTTGTGATGCCAACTGTGGTGTGACTTTGTGGGGAAGCTGTAAAATTAACATCTGCCATCAGCTGGGGCAACATCATGGCCCAAAGAATGGTCCATTCAAGTCCATCATGATGGGTTAGATGAGTTTACTGGGGGTGACTTACTGAGCAATGGGCAGCTGCTGGTCTCTCTTCTCTCTGTCTCTGTCTCTGTTTCTCTCTGTCTCTCTCTGTCTTTCTCTTTCTCTAAAGTTGCCAACATCCCTTCCCCCACCTAATCTGAGAAGTTGGCACAAAGCTGGTTGCAGAGCACCACCTAGTGTTAAAGCTGCCAAGGTGCCCACAGGCTCAAGTAACAAGGAAAGCAGACACTGGATAGTTAACGTTTATTCTCTTAGCAAGTGTTGTGCTGGTCTCTGAGAACACTGTGTAGCTGTGGAGACTGTGCTTTGCTTGCTATCATCTGGCATCGAGAACAGCTAAGTAGCTGCTTGTTGGGAGATACAGTCACTCTGGATTCGGAGGCCTAGCCTCATGTCTACACAAGTGAGGAGGTATACCATGTTTATGGACTAGATGATTTGGGGCTATTGAAACATCAGTTATTTTCAAACTATCCTAAGAACTGAGACACAATGCTGAACAAAATCATGGTTTCTGGGGGTTGGCAGATAGATAGATAGATAGATAGATAGATAGATAGATAGATAGACAGATAGATAGGCAGATAGACAGACAGACAGAGATATATTCTGACTAGGGAATGAGAATGACAACACAAGGAGCTGAAAGTCACAAAGGCAATCCTGAGAATAAATTGGAAGGCTCCATTATATGCCTCTAGACCTATTGGGAAATGGCAGGGATTGAAACTGTGATATCTGCACAAAGAAATAAACTGATTGATGAAATAGCATTCAGAAAAACAACAAAGATAAGCAGAGAACATTATATAATTTCAGCATCTCTTCGATCAGAGGCAATACAAGGGAAGAGCAGCTTATTCAGGCTCACGACGTCAGAGAGCACAGCCCAGCATGGTGGAGAAGGCATGGTGGGTGACGTGACTTCCCCATAGTGGCAGAACCACATCACAACAGCTTCTTCACACAGCACAGCTCAGGACACCGGAAATGCAGGCCACAGCCAGAAGTAGTATAACCTTCAATGGCCTTAGTGACCTATTTCAACCCTCTAGAGCCCATGCCCCCAAAGTTTACACTATCTCCTAAGACACACAGAGACCAGATGTTCAAACAGGGGAGCCACAGGGAACATTCCAGACTGAAATCAGATCAGTCACACATGCCTGCGGCCCTGATTATGGCATGGGCAATAAAGACAGCCAAGAGGTGAGAAAGCAGGGTCTCTTCAGGAAATAGTGCTGGGTTAAATAACACATTCCCTCACCTTCTTAAACCACAGCCAAGAATCAACTCTAAACATGGAAGTGGAGTAATCTATCTTTGATAAAAATGTATAAGCACATCCATGTCTTTAGTGTAAGAAAAGTTTTTTTAAGAAAAAAAGATGCAAAATATTAACCACAAAAAGAGATAGATCCGTGCCAGAGAAATGGCTCAGTGGGCAGAGGAGCTTGCCAGACCTGAGTTCCATGCCAAGACCCAGGTGGTAGAAGGAGAGAAGCTACTCCTGCAGTTCTCCTCTGACCTACAGGCACTGTAGCATGCACACATATGTGCATGCACACACGTGCACACACAATCACAAAAATATGCACATATGTGCATAAAAATTAACTTTGTTTCATTATGTGACACTATTAAGCAAGCAGAAAGGTAGTCTACACAAGGTGTTTATAATGCAAAGCAATCCTACAGTGTGTCAACAACAACAGTAGAAACCGGCTGCCTGCCAGCAACCTGTGCCAGTCCAGTAAATGCTGGACCAGACACTCCACTCAGTTGGCCAAGGGTACATAAGTTAAACGCTACAAGTATACATTACAGTACAAACAAATAGAGGATATAGAGGGAACTACAATACAAACACACTCAGCATAGATACAAAGTAGCTGAAATGAGATAACAGAAAATAAATAGTGTTAGCCAGAAGGTAGAGCAATCAGAGCTCCCATAGCTGGTGGAAGTGTGAATTGATACATCCACTTTGGACACAAACTATCACTAAAGCTAAGCACTGGGCTACACTGTGATTGGATATTACATAGGGGATTATTAAATGCCCAACAAAAATGTTTCTCCAAATCACATGTGTCAGAATGTAAAGGCTATGCCTAGGAATCCCAAGGCAAAGAAGCAAGATGGTTCAGTGGATAAAGCATTAGCAGTGCAACTGTGAAGACCTGAGTTCAGATCCCTGGAAAGCACAAAAAAAAAAAAAAAAAAAACAAGCAGATCTGGTGACCACCTATAACCCCCATACTCAAGAGGTTCTGACAGGGGAAGAAGCCAGCTAGACAGTGAATTCCAGGTATGATGCAAGACCCTGCCTCAATAAAATGGAGAGATCAAGGGAGACACCAACTTGAGGCCTAAACACACACACACACACACACACACACACACACACACACACACACACACCACTTTTATACATGTGAAACACAAACATACACACATCCCAAGAAGATGGAAAATATCCCCACACCTCACACTTCTAATAAAGTAGAAGAACAAATGATGTCTCATTCATACAAAGGATTGTGTAAAAACAGTAAGTGAATGGCCCACACCTAGTCACAGAAACAGAATGAGCCTCACAAACATGGCATTGAGCAAGAGATTGCAAAGAAAAAGTGTCTTGTGCTTTGTGGTTCTGTCTAGATCAAATTGCAGGCAGGTGAAGCTAATCAATCACATCACTTTGCAGACCGCATGGTCGTGTTGGGTAGGAACATTTTTCCGGCTTATATTTACAATACATGAGCTGTTCTGCTTCAGTGAGAACGTTAAGAATGCAGGATGAAGGCTGGGGAGATGGCTTGATGGGGAAAGTGCTTGCTGCCAAGCAATCGGACTAGAGTTTGGATCCCCAGATTCCATGCAAATGCCAAGTGGGGATGGTGACCTGCTGTAATCACACCTTTGAAGGCAGAGACAGAATCCCTGAGCAAGCTGGCTACTGACACTAGTCATATCAGGGGGTTCTGGGTTTGAATGAGAGACCCTGCCTCAAAGAATGAGGTGGAAGACTGGTTGAGGAAGATTCCTGATATCAGCCTTGGGCCCATATGCACACATGTGCAAATGTGCATAGGCGTGAGAAGAAGAGGAGAAATGCTTAGTGACAAGCAGAGCAATGACTTAGTCAGCTGGGGTGCTGTAACCACTCACACTTTCTCTAAGAACCACCTTACCTAGTCTCTCTTGACCTTGTGGTCCAAGAAGGACAGTCCTTGTCTTCCGATGGGCCTGCTCTGCAGAAAGGGATAGAAGAATTTCTGCAGAGAAAACGGACAGAGAGCATGCCCTTTGCAGTCTCGCACACTCTACATAACTCTGCTTGTCCAGGTCAGAATGACTATAGCAGAACTAAGAGTGTTTTCTCTTAGATGCCTCTTCGTGGCTAGAACTGTGGAGTCTGGATGGAATTATATAAAAACACTGACCAGGGCTAGAAACCTGACCTTTGGGCCTGCAAGCTTAGGGCTTATCATACAGATAATGTCTCAAGACTTGCTTCTTTATGATGTGGATAATGCTGAGATTAGAGATGGTTTGAAGAGAAAAGGATGCTTTCTTCTTAACTCTTATCCATTTTAAGATTTCTTTTTAATTATGTGTCTATGTGGAGAAGGGAGGTTATGTGCACATGGGTGCAGGTGCCTGTGGTAGCCAGCAGAGGGCATCAGATTCCCGGGAGCTACAGTTACAGGCAGTTGTGAGCTTCCTGGCATTGATGTTGGAGACTGAACTCAGGTCCTCCAGAAGAGCAGCAAGCACTATTAACCACTGGGCCACCTCTCCAGCCCCTGTTACTCATTTTAATGAGCTGCAAATTATCTAAGCATAGCATTTCCATGTAACTGAAATGCTTTTGTTTTGCTAAACCAGACCTTTCTCATTGGCAAGCATTTTGTCTTCAGAGATGAACATTGTCACTTGCCTTATATGATCCAGACTTTCTGAAAAGGTTAAGATGTTGCCTTCAGAGCACAGAGACACCAGGGAAAGACTTTGAAAAGCACAAAATTGCTGCCCTGTCTTAGGAACGGATGAATAACAACAGCAAAGGATGATATTGAGCTGGCGAGGGAGCACTCAGGACTGAGTCAAATGCTGTCCTCTAGGGAGATGTGCCACAGACAAGCCAGAGCAGTCACAACGAGCAAAGGGTGAATCCTGGAGTGATGGCCATACTGCCCAGGTCACCTCCAAGAAGGTCTGGTGTTAGACCCAGTGTCTCCTGTGGCCTGAGAACAGCCATGAGCAATTTCTTGAGAGAGGTCTAGACTCCCACTGGAGTGTCCATGACTGGTGGCTGCTCTCTGGGGTACCAGCTCCTGTTCAGGTTCTGCCAGGCTGGCCCCCCACTTCCTCACCAGGACTCACACCTGTCACCCTTCCTGTTTGGAAATTGCAAAGGCTTTAGCATTCCATAATGGTTACCCCATAGAAGATCTAAATGGTAGCTCCAGATAGTAGAGACAGGTTTTTCTGGATATGTGTGAAAGTGTAAATGTGTGTTACGTATGCACATGTGCTCATGTGGAGGCCAGAGGCTGATGTTGTGTGTCGTCCTCAGTTGCTTCTCTACCTTAATTCATTTTTAATTGCATGTATTGATAGGAGTACCCATGAGTACAAGTACCCTCAAAGGCCAGAGGGTGTTAGGTCCTCTAGAGCTGGAGTTGCAAGTGGATGAGTCACCCTCCTTGGGTGCTGGGAACCAAATGTGAGTCCTCGACAGAGGCAGCCTGCACTCTTAATCACTGAGCTGTCTCTCTAGCCCCTCCCCTACTGAAACTGGAGCTCACCAAGTCAGCAAGACTAGCTGGCTCCCAAGCCCAGGGACCATCCTGTCTTCTACTTTCGCAGAGCTGAGAGTATTGGTGTGAACCACCATGACTGGCTTCCCATGTAGGTCCAGGGGATATGAACTCAGGTCCTCATGCTTATGTGACCGACACTTCACCAACAGATCTGTCTCCCTGGCCCCAGGGACAAGTGTTATGCTCCAATAGACACAAGTGTCCCTGTGTAACACCAATGCTGTGCAGAGAACGTGAAAAGAAAAATACCCCACTTAGGTCTTCCTAATGATATGAAGCGGGAAGTCTTCATTGCCTCTGGAGTCTTTTGGTGGTCACCAAAATGTGCTGTTTTCCATCTGTTTCCATCTGGGAGATTCATGATCATGCCTCATGACTCAGACACTTGTATAAAGTACATTTGAGCCCATCCATGAAAAATGGGGTGTGAGTTACTGTGCTAGCTAGTTTTATGTCGACTTGACACAAGCTATCATCGTGAAAGGAGGGGACCTCCACTGAGAAAATGCCTCCATAAGATCAGGCTGCGGGGCATTTTCTTAATTAGTGATTGGTGTAGGAGGACCCAGCCCATTGTGGGTGGTCCTGGATTCTATAAGACAGCAGGCTGAGGGAGCCGTGAGGAGCAAGCCAGTAAGCAGCACCCCTCCATGGTCTCTGCATCAGCCCCCGCCTCCAGGTTCCTGCCCTGCTTGAGTTCCTGCCCTCACTGCTTTTGATGATGAACTGTTATAGGGAACTGTGTGTAAAATAAACCCTCTCCTCCCCAAGTTGCTTTAGATCATAGTGTTCATCACAGCAATAGGGACCCTAACTAAGGCAGTTACCAAGAAGACAAACCAAGATAGGGTGTCTAACAGCTGTAAAATTAAAGTGTAATTGACCAAAATAATGGTTTTTCATAGACTCAGATACATCCCATGCCAGTCTGTCCTTCACCTCAGTCCCCTGAGTGATGGACGATCTGAAGATAACACTGGTTCACAGTGAAATTTATACAGTGTGTTTAGACTAAAGGAAAAGCTACTGTCTAGCCCTAGAGTGTCTGAGCTACTGAATTACAGCCCGAACAGTGGGTCGGAGGAGACCTGAACTTCAGAACAGACCTCAGGCTGCTGTCCTTTCCTTTTTAGATCAGCCTAAGACAAGTGTAGGGGCGGTGAAGATGATTCAGATTGATTCCGCTTAAAAGATGCTGGTTTGGATAAAAAGCAGGTCATGTGTTACAATAGCATCCCAATTAAGCCAGCTTAACACCCCTTCTTGCGGTTGTTCTATAAAGCAAGGGAGAAAAGTAAACATCAGACCTGGCCATCAGCCTTCCTGCTGTCAAGTACAGTGAAACATCAATCAAGTTGGAATTGCTGGCTACAATTTTGTCACCGAGAAAATGACTCAGTAAAATGACTCTTGAGATCTATCTGGTGATGGAGAAGGAGTGGCCGGAGCTGCGTGGAGTTATTTCTCCCCTCCAGCTCCTCAGGGTGTGCCAACCCCTCATCTTAGCGATGTGACTGCATCCATGAGACTGAAGGTCTCTCCGCCTGGTTTCCCATCTACGTCATGAAGCTAATGCTACTGGCCTGCTGGGCTGTCATAACAAGACAGAAATCAGGGGCTGGGGAGATGGCTCAGTGGGCAGAGTGTTTGCAGCACAAGCCTAAAGGACATGGTGTGGATCCCCAGAACCCAACACAACTGTGGTGGCTGCCAATTTGACACAATCTAGGATGACCTGGAAAGAGTGACTCCATGAAGAGTTGCCTGCATCAGGGTGGTTTGTGGACATGTCTGCAGGGGCTTGTCTTGATTACATTAATTGAGGTAGAAAGACCCACCTATTGTGGGTGGCACAAGTATCTGGGTTTGGGTTCTGGACTGTGTAATTACAAGCAGGGAAAACTAATGGAGTACCAGTACACAGGCTTTCATTCTCTCTGCTCTTGACTGTGCATGTGATGTGACCTCCCCACAATGATGGACTGTGGCCTGGGACTGTGAAACAAAATAGGCCTTTTCTCCACTAAGTTGTTTTGTCAGTGCATTTTAACAAAGAAGTGGGAAGCTAAACAGCTGGGGAGGTGGAGACAGGAGAAACCCTGGGGCTCTCTGACCAGTTAGGCCAGCGTAATCAGTGAGCCCAAGGTTCTAATCTCAGAACACAAGATGGATGAATGACTTCTGAGAAATGGCATCCATACACACACACACACACACACACACACACACACACACACACACACACAAAGAGGACCAGAAACCATGAATACACAGAAAATATCTTGGAGATTAAGTGAACTCCTTGAATGGAGGGAGTCATGGACCGATTTTCTCAGCTCATCATATCAGAATCTTCAGTGTCTCAGGCAGACATGAGAATGCTGTCTGTGACCACCCTGGGGGTGATCTGAGCATCTTTCTAGGGAGATAAAAAGCCACCAAGCCTCCAGGCAGAAGAGGACCCATCTGAAAAGTAGTCAGAAAAAAAAAAAAAAATGTCTCCTTTTGTGTCAGCATCATCAAGGACATGCCCTTGGCTACCTAGGGAGGGCTAAGCCAAGGGCCACCTGCCTGACAACAGGACCCTCCCACACTGACTAGAATAACCAACCACCCTGAACAGAATATTTTCATTCATTTGTATAGCAAAGAAACCGATTTGGATGTGTGAGCCACGCCCACATGTACCAGTTCAGCTCACTCCCTCTTGACATCCTTCTGCCCATCCTCCTTTGTTCCACCACTGCCCATCCTGGTAGCAACACTCACTCTATCCAACCTCCCTTGTGTCTGCAGCATCCTCTGCTTCCTATCAAAGCTGTTCTCGGCCTTTGAAAGGCCAGCATGGCAAATGACCAGTCCTGGCTCTCCAGGTCCACGATGTGATGTGAGTTGTGACGGGCTTCAACAGCCTCACCTTGTTCACTGGCCCCCATGTAAAACCATTGTAACTCACGATTCCCAAGGAAGAGCCCATGCTGAATGCCTCCAGCACTGGTTCAGACATGAGACCCGTGACTAGGACAACTTCCTACTTCCCAGCACTTCTTGGAGCTAGCTTCTGGGAATCTCTCTGTGATCCTGACATTCTGAAGTATACATAAGAAATATATACACTCATGCCTGTGTGTGTGTGTGTGTGTGTGTGTGTGTGTGTGTGTGTGTGTGTGAGTTGGGATCCATGTAGCCCCAATGTGGCCTTGAATTTGCTATGTAGCTGAGGATAACCTTGAACTTCTGATCCTCCTGCCTCCACCTCCTGAGTGCTGGGGTTACGGGTGTGCACTCCACACCTGGTTTTGTTCTATGTATATGAAACCAGCCCACCCAACTACCCCAGGGTACTGTTTATCTAAGGAAGATGCATTTGGAGTCTCATGAGCTTAGGATACTCCCTCCAAGTGTAATCTGGTCCTTCGCATGTAGATATTGACAGCAGGCTTGTTTATAATAGGCAAAAATTGAAAATGCCCATTAGCAGTGAACACATGGACAACACTTGGTCTATCCATGTAGTGGGGTATGATACAGCTGTCACAAAGGACAAAGTGCTGGGGTAGGCTTCAACATAGATGAGCCTCAGAAACACATTAAGCAAAGGAAGACTCGAAAAGGTCACCGACTTGGGCTGGAGAGACGGTTAGTAGTTAAGAGCACCAGATGCTCTTGCTGAGGACCTGGTTTCAGTTCCCAGCACACACATGGCAGCTCATAACCCTCTGTAACTCTACTTCAGTGGATCTAACGCCCTCTTCTGGCTTCTACAGACACTGCATGCATGTGGTTCACAGACATACGTGTAGGTTAAAAAAAAAAACTCATATACATAAAATAAATTTTTAAGATTGCGCATTTCATATTCTGTTTATATGAAATGTCTGCAACAGTCCATAACAATAGAAAGTAGGCTAGCAATTGCCCAGGGCTAGCAGTGGGTAATAGAGACTTAGTGCCAAGAGTCTCTTCTTGGGGAGAATGAAAACCTCTAAGATCGGAATGGGGTGCTGATTACATGGCTGTAAATTTACTAGAAAATCAATTTTCTGTAAAAATAAGTGAAGGCTGAGAGAAAAGGGAGTAATTTGGGATTGGGAAAACTATCTTTAATTCCTGTGTAACTTTTGAAGCTGGCATTTCCTTTTGGGTTATTATAGCCCTCACAGTTATTGTAAAGAAAATTAGAAGCAGAGGAAGGTATTATTTTAATGTTCATTACCTGGGGAGATAATTGCCACTTGGGTTCTAATATACTCCCTTCTGATCTTTCTCCGGCCATACATACATTTTTAAATTAGGATCATGCTACGTTTTCAGCTGTGTGTCTCATCTACGATGTATAAAGCTTAGACATGTTCATGAGTAATGGAACCTACCAAAATTTAAAAAAAAAATCTTGGTGTTCAGGGAGTGAGCAAAATCCTGTTTTGCTAACATTATGAATAAAACAAAATACATTTTTAAAGAGCTGGGGATGTCGCTCAGTGGTGAGGCATTTGCCTAGCACAAAGGATACCTTGGGGCCCATCCTCATTAAAAAAAAAAAAAAAAAAAGACTTGCTGGGCATGGTGCCATACTCTCAGAATCCCAGCTCCTGGGAGATAGAAGCAGCAGGATCTGTAGGCCAAGGCCAGCCTTGGCTACATAGTGAGTTCAAAGCCAGCATGTGCCTGGTGAAACCCTTCTCAAAGGGAAGGAGAGGAAGAAGAGGGGTGGAAGAAGGAGGTACAGGAAGGAACAGGGAGGCAGGGAACCTGTGCCTGCCTCTCACTATATCACCACCCTGCTTCCCTCCTTCATCCATCTCTGTCTCACCTGCTGAATGAAGTATTCCTGCTGGAAGATAAGGCTTCTTCTCTGGGAGGAAGATGGGTATTTTTGTTTGATTTCATAGCTGAAATGAGATCCTGTGAAAATCACATAATAAATGGTCTGATGTAGAAAGTAACAGGTGACTCCAAGCATAGTGACAGGTGACCCACAATCCCAGTGAAACAAGACCCAGTTTCCATTTCACTAGGCTCTCTAAGCAAATCCTGGCCCTGTGGAGAACTCACATCCCACTGTTATGTCTAGGGAACGTGTATACAACTTGACAGCCATCCACAGCTGCTGACGTCCACCCCATTGACAGTAATAGTGAAGGTGTCTGCTCACGACCCACGACAATCACTAGGCTTGGCCTTGGTGCCAGCCCCACCTGCATGCTGTCCAGCCACGGGAAAACACTATGACACAGTCTGGGTCCCTAATATGTTGTCAGCCAGTCAGTTAGCCAGTAGGAACGGGAAGCTAAAAATCTCAAGTATGTTTAGAATGACTTAGTTAAGTGCCATTGTTGTTGTTTAAGAAATGGTTTGGAGGCTGGAGAGGCGATCCAACAATTAAGAGTGCTTGATGCTCTTAAAGAGATCCAGAGTCCAATTGCTAGCACCCATATTTGGTGCTCACAACCACCTGTAACTCCAGCTTCAGGAGATAGGAGGCTCTTTTCCGACTTCTGTGAGCATTGCCTTTATATATGCATATACTCATATGCAGACACACACATACACAGAAGTAAAAATAAAGTGAGTAATAATGATAATGTTTTCACTTACACAAGGAACTCAAAATATTCAGATTCATAAAGGCAGAAAGTGGGGTGGGGCTGCCAGGATCTGGAGAGGTGGAGGGTCCACCCTTCGATTGTTGGCAGAGGTTCAGTGGGGAAAGGCAAGGAAGTTCTAACGACCAAGGAGCCTGATGCATGGCAGTGTGGATGTTCTCAATGCCACTGAGCTGTACACAAAAGTGGTGAGTATAAGTATACTCTAACACAGTAGCTCAAAATAGTAAGATATAAATGATAAGAATAATAGGGAGCCACTGGAGAGATGGCTCAGTAACTAAGAGCAATGGCTGCTCTTCCAGAGGACCAGAGTCCAGTTCCCAGCACCCATATGGAGACTCAATCTATAACTCCAGTTCTAAGGGGTTCTAATGCCCTCATATGGCTTCTATGGACACCTGTACATATGTGCACATATCCACACATAAATAAAAATAAACTTTTTGATAAGCCCAAATCATAGTTTACAGATTTTTGTTTGATTTCCTAGTGGAAATGAGGTCCTGTAAAAAAAATAAAATCAAACTACATAATAAGTATTCTGACATAGAAAGTAAAGACAAAAGCCGGGCATAATGCTGCACAACTGTAATTCTAGCACTCAGAGGTTAAAGCAGAAGGATCATGAGTTCAAGGCCAGCTTGAGCTGTGTATTAAATTCCATGCCAACCTGGAATACATAGAAAGACCTTCTCAAGAGAACTAAACACTAAATTTTTAATTAATTTAATTAATTCGTTGTTTAATTAATCAAATTTAAACATAAAAGACAACAGCTTATCAAGAGAAGACACTGCGCACAGATGAGACCTAAACTCAACAGGTCCAGAGGAGTCCAGCCTCTGTAGAGTCCTCCTCCATGTGTCTACACCGCTCAGTGTGAAAGCAGCCGTGTGCCTCTGTAATGAGGGTCAGTGACCTTCACTGGGTTCCCTATCACCACAGAGAGGACCAGAAGGGCTCCTATCTCAGAGGTCCTTCCAGCTCTCTACTCAATCATGCCCCTACACACCCAGCCAGAGCCCCAGACCTCATTCAGGGCTGGGACTTCCTCAGACCTTTCCTGAAAATGTAGCCATGGGCTTCCTCCACAAGAGCTGCACAAGTGAGGGTCAGTCACAGTCCAAGTGGCCGGCTCCTTTCTGGTCTACTACACATGGGTGCAGGATTCTCAAGTCATTGCTGACCTGCCATCCACATATCCTGGGTAACTGGCATGTTACTAGTCTGCAATACATGTATTCTGGGCGGATGGCTCAAACTGAGGCTTTTTTCTATTGAAATGGAAAGTCCATGCAAAAGAAGCACTGTCCCAATTAAGCTTGAGATCTCAGATTTGTCAACAGAGCTGTCCAATGGGCACTGGAGGCTGCTGATGGGAAAGAGAAAAATACAACAGGGGCTAAATGTCTGGAAAATACCCAGAAGCCCCAGGACTTCCAGTTATTCCTGGAGCCAAACAGCCTTGGCAAGAGCCTTGCATTCATCTCTGAGCTTTGCATGTAACCGCTCTCCTTCCTAGACATACAAATGACGGAAGCAAGTGGCAAGGCAGCTTAGCAGGTAAAGGCACTTTGCCTTTGTCGTATAAGCCTGACCGCCTGAGGTCAGTCCCCAGAAACCAGTGGAAAGAGAGAACCAGCTGTTAAAAGCTGACCTCTGACCTCCACATAGGTGCCATAGCTCCAGTGCAGGTACACACACACACACACACACACACACACACACACACACACACACACACCTGTGCATGCGCGCGCAAAGTAATAAATAAAACACAATGGATTTAAAATAACTTGAACTAGGGAAGCAGGATAGAGCTTGCCGAAAGGATTTTGGCTCACCCGGTCTTTTCCTCTCATCCAAAGAAACAAGCTCCTTCTACCGACTTAGAAAAAGACGTTGCCAGCTGGCTGGGCAATAACACATGGGAAATTGAAGACAGTCCTGTAATTAAGTTCACAAGAGGCCAATTCTTCTGGCTATATTTCAAACACCCGTAATGTCTTCTCATCCATTCTACCCAAACGACTTTACTTCATAATATATTCAGAGCAGGGGGGAAAAATATATATATAATGGATTCTTCTGAGATATTCAATTAGTTCAATAAAAAGAGAAAAGTAATTTTTCAACAAAGAAATTTAGCCAAATGGCTAGAGCTGACAGTGAAAAACTGGCTGTGAAGTAATTATGCATTTCTTTGGAGTTGTTGTTCTAACAAAAGTTAGCACTGCACCCCGTTAGGAAGAGCTCTCCCTGATGATTAATCACAGTCTTCCTCTTCCATGCATGTTTGTTTGAATGTTCATTCTGCATCCGTCTTTAGGTGTTGATACATTTCAATTCCCAGCGGTCCAGGAAGGGCTCTCTGTTCTCATTGCTCAGAACTCGCTCTTCATCTCCCCTCAAGCTGATTTCTCCCCCATTAATAAAAAAAGGCAAAACAAAACAAAGCAAGACATGCCTGAGACATTCTCCTTGCAAAAGCCCACTGCTTTTTCCTTATTTGTTTTTTGACTTGGGATTTCATTTGATTTTGGTTTCTTTTTCTTATGGATGGGGTCTATTGAAGCAGGGGCTCCCTCTGTAGCCCAGGCAGGTCTCAGACTCACCATTGCAGGATAGCTTCACATCCATTAGACACAAGCTAGAGTCATCTGAGAGGAAGGAGTCTCTATGGAGAAAATGCCCCCACCAGATTGGCCTGGGGTGCATTTTTTTATTGATGGTTGCATTGTGGGTGGTGCCATCCCTGGACAGGTGGTCCTGGATGCTGTAAGAAAGATGGCTGAGCAAGCCATAAGGAGCAAGCCAATAAGCAGTATTCCTCCATGCCTCTGCATCAGCTCCTGCCTCCAGGATCCTGCCCCAACTTCCTCAGTGATGGACTATAACTGTAAGATGAAATAACCCCTTCCTCCCCAAGTTGATTTTGGTCATGATGTTTTATCACAGCAGTAAAAACCCTGATCCTCCTGCCTCAGCCTCCCAGATTGGTTTCTTATCTTGCAGTTCATCTCCCCTGTTTTCTCCAAAGCCACCATCTGTCTTTAAGTTTCAGGATCCATACAGTCAGAGTCAGCCCTCGAGCATTCTAATTTTCCAGAAAGGCTTCTAACAGCTCCAGCATTTGTCCTGAGCCCTGCATTTCTGTACAGTGTGTTTAGTTTGAGGACCCATCAGCACAATCAGAGCTAGGCCTATGGTCCCTTAGCAGCCTCTGCTCATCCTCCAGGGGCCTCACTTGAGCCCCTATTCACCAGGACAAGGTATTTTTCCTGTGAAAACTGCCCACCTCTTAATCTGTTGTGGAGACTCCCTGCCGACTGCACCCAGCATCTCCTATCCATACAGCTGTGTGATACATTCCTAACAATGTGTGAGGTCAGGTCGCTCCACGACTCCCTTTAAGGAAAAAAAAAAAAAATTTATCTTTATGTGTATGGTTGTTTTGCCTGGATGTATCTCTGTACATCATGTGCATGCAGTGCCCAAGGAGGCCAAAGAGGGTGATGGATCCCTTGGAAATAGTTATAGATAGAGTTGTGAGCCACCATGTAAGTGCTAGAAAGAGAACCTGGGTCTTTGGAAGAGCAGCCAGTGCTCTTAACCACTGAGCCATCTCTCCAGCCCCCACACCTCCCCTTTAAAACCTCTGGTGGTAGATGGGGGAGATAGCAGAGAAGCTAAAGGCACTTGCTGCCAAGTTTTATGACCTGAGTTCAATGCCTTGGACCCACAAGGTAGAAGGAAAGAACTAACTCCCCTAAGTCGTCCAACCTGCACAAGTACACACACACATGCACACAGACATGCACATACACACACATACACACACACACACACACACACACACACACACACACACACGATTATTTTTAAATTATTTTTAAATTACCAAAACACCATCATTTAGAGACCATCAGTAAAGTACTGTGATTTAAGAGGTATATCTAATCCCTATGGGAATAGAGGAAATGTAGATGCCTACAACTTGTGGCCTACAAATTGGCTCTAACTTTTCTAAGTGACCATTGGAAACCAAGTTTGGTGACATGTCTATAATCCCAGTACTCACAGAGGTCAGGCAGGAAGATTGTCACTTGGAGGCCAGACTGAGCTACAGAGTTAGACACTATCCCCAATACCCAAGGTCTGAGTGGAGGTGTGACTCAGTTGCAAAGCACTCACCTTGCATGTGAGGCTAGTTACACATGCCTGCAATGCCAGCACTCAGGAAGCTGAGGCAGGAGCATCACAAGTTCAAGGACAGTCCAGGCAAAAGTGTCATCTTTTACTGTCAACCCAGCTGAAACTGTTACTAAATAATGAACACAAATGCACCAGGTATTGATCACAGGAGGTGCCCGGTAGACCAATCTCCTGCCACACCAGTGGCTCACCAGTGCCTCCTTTTCCCACAGGCAACCCTCCTGCAACAGGTACTGGGACCCTGCTGATAACCCTGGAGGACGTCAATGACAATGCTCCCTTCATTTACCCAACGGTGGCTGAAGTCTGCGATGATGCCAAAAACCTCAGTGTGGTCATTTTGGGAGCTTCGGACAAGGATCTTCACCCCAATACAGACCCCTTCAAGTTTGAGATTCATAAACAGACCGTCCCTGATAAAGTCTGGAAGATCTCCAAAATCAACAGTAAGTCAACTATAACCTTTGCTCTGTCGCCTTTGAACTTCCGTTCTTCTTCCTCAAAGATGTTCTCTCTCCCACACAGAGGTTCCCCTGGTATTTCTGGAGTGTGTGTGTGTGTGTGTGTGTGTGTGTGTGTGTGTGTGTGTGTGTAGTGCTGAGTTTTCTGAGCAGAGTGAGAACACCATCTGTAGAAATACTGAATGGTAGTTTCTTACCAGTGCAAACACGGCTGTTCTGACTTCTGTTTCCTTCCTTTCTCTCTTCTTCACCTTAGGTAGCATGCCATCTAGTGACCACTGTGATCCCACCATTCCCTGCCATTCGATGCCCCCTACATTTTTACTAGCGTGTCCAGTGGGATGCTGGTTCTTTGTCCTTCCTCTTCCCTTTTTGCTTTAAACAACACAGGAGTGGATGGATTGATGGATGCATGGATGGATGGATGCATGGATGGATGGATGCATGGATGGATGGATGGATGCATAGATAGATATATACATATATACATACATGACTCATTGATTAAAAGTACTTCCTGCTTTTGCAAAGGACCCCAGTTCTGTTCCCAGCACCCACATCAGGTGACTCACAACTACCTGTAACTCCAGCTTCTTCAAGGGATCTGACCCCCTCTCTGAACTCTGAGAGCATCTGCAAACACATACACATAAATAAAAACAAAATAAATCTTGAGCGAGCTTGAGGAAATGCTCTTGCCATGTAGCCCAAGTTAGCCTTGAACTTGTGACAATCCTCCTGCCTCAGCCTCTCTAGGGATTACAGGCATGCGTCTTAATGGTCAGCTCCCATATATTCTTTCTTTGCAACTGACTGGTGCTGAGCATAGGCCCAAAGCCTGGTCTCAGCCTTGGCAAGTCGGGGCTTCCTGCTTCCCAGGCCTCTCCTGATTCCATTGTCTCATTGAGATGGGAGCCACTGACATTCAGTAGCACTTTGCAAGAAGGTCGCTGGCCCACCTCCTCTCATTAGGGGCTAATAAAAAGAGGAGCATGGTGTCTTGGGAAGTTTGTCAAGCCCCCAGCACTCCATTGCTTGTTGCAGACCTCCCCCTACTTGACTCAGCCTTGCCGACCTTGGCTTTCATCCTTAGCTTTGATACTATTGCCGTGCACCCCTCTCTCAAGCCATCTCTCGTTCGCCCCACACAGGTGGGTAGAATTGAAAATGTGACCCAACATTGATCACCATCCAGCCTTCCTAATTATGAAGCACTCTTTCTTCCTGGTTGTCCCATCCACTTCCCTCCCCAGCAAGAACTGAGCTCGCCTTGTCTTCAGTAATGAACTTATCCTGCTGTAAATACCAGCAGAGTCCACTTTTGCACCAGTGATAGAATGCGGCAGGGCGGGGGGGGGGGGGGGGGGGGCACTGTATTGGACACTTGAGCACAGAAATTTCTATTTAAGAAAATCTAGAGTCTGTTGTTACAGCACCAAACCACAGAAAGTGTCTCTGAATCATTCATCCCATGTGGCCTGTTGCCACTGATTGTGTGAAATGTGGTTACTGCCACTGAGGAACTTAGTGTGCTTTACTTAAGGTTAATTGATTTCATTCAAACACACATATAACTGTAAGTTATTTGCACACAGTGACTTCTGGGCACGTCAAGGCCCCAGAACCTCACTCTGCCTCCAGCAGAGGGCTTCTCCTTTCTCACAAGGACTTCCTGTCTTCCAGACACCCATGCCCTTGTGAGCCTTCTTCAGAATCTGAACAAAGCGAACTACAATCTGCCCATCATGGTGACAGATTCAGGGAAGCCACCTATGACAAACATCACAGACCTCAGGGTGCAGGTGTGCTCTTGCAAGAACTCCAAAGTAGACTGCAATGCGGCGGGGACCCTGCACCTCAGCCTCAGCTTGCTGCTGCTCTTCTCTCTCCTCAGCTTATCAGGTAAGTCCTCTGGACTCCATCATGCTTATTGTGTGCCTATGAACTTCACCACACACCACCTGTCTCTTCCACATGTATTCCCAAGGAAGTCTGTCCCCCAAATCTTTAGTTTTGATGTCCATGTGACTGAAACTCTCACATGTAAAAGTGTTCCAACCAATGCTTAAAGGCATCTGAATGGCCCCCTGCCAGCCAAAGGAGATGCTGAAAGAGGTTCTGCTATTTGACAAACCAGCCAACAAGCAAAACCTCCCATAGATGTCATTTGCCTGGAACCAATGAAAATGCACCAAGATTGGCTAACTGCTCTTCCTCAGACCATAGCTATCCTGTTCTGCTCTGGACGTGAAATGTCCTGCACAGGCTTGTGTGGTTGAGGACGTGAAATGTCCTGCACAGGTTCGTGTGGTTGAGGATGTGAAATGTCCTGCACAGGCTTGTGTGGTTGAGGACGTGAAATGTCCTGCACAGGTTCGTGTGGTTGAGGACGTGAAATGTCCTGCACAGGCTTGTGTGGTTGAGGACGTGAAATGTCCTGCACAGGCTTGTGTGATTGAGGACGTGAAATGTCCTGCACAGGTTCGTGTGGTTGAGGATGTGAAATGTCCTGCACAGGCTTGTGTGGTTGAGGACGTGAAATGTCCTGCACAGGTTCGTGTGGTTGAGGACGTGAAATGTCCTGCACAGGCTTGTGTGGTTGAGAATGTGAAATGTCCTGCACAGGCTTGTGTGGTTGAGGATGTGAAATGTCCTGCACAGGTTCATGTGGTTGAGGATGTGAAATGTCCTGCACAGGCTTGTGTGGTTGAGGACGTGAAATGTCCTGCACAGGCTTGTGTGGTTGAGAATGTGAAATGTCCTACACAGGTTCGTGTGGTTGAGGATGTGAAATGTCCTGCACAGGCTTGTGTGGTTGAGGATGTGAAATGTCCTGCACAGGCTTGTGTGGTTGAGGATGTGAAATGTCCTGCACAGGCTTGTGTGGTTGAGAATGTGAAATGTCCTGCACAGGTTCATGTGGTTGAGGATGTGAAATGTCCTGCACAGGCTTGTGTGGTTGAGGACGTGAAATGTCCTGCACAGGCTTGTGTGGTTGAGAATGTGAAATGTCCTACACAGGTTCGTGTGGTTGAGGATGTGAAATGTCCTGCACAGGCTTGTGTGGTTGAGGATGTGAAATGTCCTGCACAGGCTTGTGTGGTTGAGGATGTGAAATGTCCTGCACAGGCTTGTGTGGTTGAGGACGTGAAATGTCCTGCACAGGGTCTCATGGTTGACCACTTGGAATGGAACCTTTAGGAAGTAGGATCTATCTGAAAGGAATGGGTTGCTGGTGGGGGTGGGGTGACCTTGGGGCTTATATCCTGTCTCTACTTCCAGCAAGAGCTCTCTGCTTCCTGTTTGACCCCTGTGACAGTGCCTTGGGGCTCTGTTGCTTCAGGCTGAGCCCTGGGTTGTACCTTTCCTGATGGACTATGTCCCTTGAACTGTGAGCCAAAATAAGCTCCTCCTTCCTTCCCTAGTTCTTTCTGAGAGGTATTTGGTCCTAGTGAGAACTTCTAAAAGTTGCCAGAGGTGGGCCTGGAGAGATGGCTCAGTGGTTAAGAGAACTGGCTGTTCTTCCTAGAGGATCCAGGTTCAATTCCCAGCACCCATATGGCAGCTCGCAACTGTATGTAACTCTAGCTTCAGGGGATCTGACACCCTCATGCAGGCAAAACACCAATGTACATAACATAAATAAAAGTTGCCGGGGTTGGAGATTTAGCTCAGTGGTAGAGGGCTTGCCTAGCAAGCGCAAGGCCCTGGGTTCAGTCCTTAGCTTTGAGATAGATAGATAGAGAGAGAGAGAGAGAGAGAGAGAGAGAGAGAGAGAGAGAGAGAGAGAGAGAAAGTTGCCAGTGAACATAGATGGGAGCTGGGATAAAAGAAAATTTTGACCAAGCATGATAGTGTTTAATCCTTCACTTGACCCAAACCCACAGGAATCAGGGACCTGGATGGTAAGGTGTTGAAGAATGAGAAAGAAAGAAGACAAAAGCTAGGGCCAGGAGATTGCTTATGTCAAGCAAGTTTATCAAGTACAGCATCTTACATACTATTTGTAGGAGAAAGTCAAGGTCAGCAGAAAGCTAAGTCAGACAATGTTGACAAAGAGAACACAGATACCTCAGACTCCTCAACAGCCTTAGGACTGATAACCATCCCTTGAGAGGAGAAAGTTGAGTTCCTGGGAATGGAAACCTTAATTCCTTTGAGGCCCCAGACCCAGACCAAGCCCTGGCCCATGCCCTGGTCCCAGATAAGACCTTACCAAGTCTACCTATGAGCAAGGACACAGAACTGGTGTTCCCTTTGTCTTTCATCAAGGCCTCTGAAAATGCCTTGGATCAGTTTGGCTCCCAGCATTTAATGAATTTAATAATGGCCTCTAGCCTTTAATCCTAGCACTGAGAAGGTAGAGGCAGGTGGATCTCTGTGAGTTTAAGGCCATCCTACTCTACATAGTAAGTTCCAGACCAGCCAGGACTACATAGAGAAGCCCTGTTTTCAAAAGAAAAAAAGGAAGGAAGGAAGAAAATAGTATTTGTAACTCATGCTTCCTTTCAGTAAGTAGTAGTAACTATGATACAAGGACACATCACTTTGAGCAGAGGAATCACTAGGCTGAGTAACATAAATGAGAGAATGAAGTGAGCATGTATTTCCAGGCTCTCCTATGTGAGGATCGTTAGTCCAGTTTTGACCCTGGCAGTCATTCACATCATCTTCTGCTGCCCAAAAGGCTCTGGGGCCCTAGCATTTTGAGAGATTATTGGTATAATTGTAGAATGAAAAATTGATAGAAAGAACAGAGCATATTGCATCTTGGTGGCAGTGTGTATAGGTCAATAGGAGTCGCACATTTCAACATCTGACGTTTGCAGTGTGTGGAGCTCTCTGTGTGTGGGACCAGCGTTCTGTGGGTAGAGCTAAGGGAGGAAATCCGGACAGTGTGTCACTGCTGCCAGTACTCAGCATCTTCCAAACAGTATGTGTCATCACCCTCCTGCCACTCACATCGGATGACTGTGCCATCATCACCCCCACCATCCCACAATCCTCAAGCCTCCTTCTAAGTCCTCCAGCTTCATTCCTGCCCCTCGACCCTAGCTCAGATCCTTCTTTCTTCACTTGCTGCCATAACGACCTCACTGTCTTCCCAGCTCCATGCATATGAGTTGGAGGGAACGATGGATGCTCCCCTAAATCTTCTCTGTCAATCAGTAGGGGATGGAGGGCTTAGGGTGGACCTGGAGATGGAGAAGTTAGAAAAGATTGTAAGAATTCATCAGGCTTTGTATGAGATGGAACACCAGAAAGTAAGGACATTGGGGAGCAGATCAGCTACCGTGAATGAATAGCGAGGCAGCACAGATAGTCCCTTGTTTTGCCAACAGAACCGTAGTCTTGATTCTGGGGATCTGGAAAATCTCCTTCATGAGCAGACACCTCTGATGCCTTTGTACAGGCAGCTGATTTGCTAATGGATACCATTAGCCTGCAGGTCAGCCTTGTGTAGTATCAGCTGCAGAGATGGGAGTGGATCTCACACCAGCTGCATGCAGAACATCAAGGGATTTTTTTTAATATGTCTCTACCCATACCCCGACTCTGCTCCATTTGAAACTCTAGCACTAGAGGTGTGGCTCAGAAATATATTCACATCAAAGACTCATGGAGTGGCAGATAATAAATGCACAGGGGGAATCAGAGCCACCATAGCACGTGGACTGTCTTATCATAGAGGCTCCTGGGCTTCCCGACAACCCTTTGTTCCCTCCACATTATGGGCAGGTGCTGTCTCCCTGGGTTGGTGCTTCAGTATTAAGGAGGAGGAGAGTGAATTTCAGAATACATAAGTGAAGGTATTTGTGCTGATGACACTATGAAAGTTCAAGTCCAGGTGGGTGTATGGTGAGCCACCATAACACAGCCACAAGGAAGGGGTTTTTTGTTTGGTTGGTTGGTTGGTTTGGTTTTGGTTTTGTTTTTTTCGAGACAGGGTTTCTCTGTGTAGTTTTGGAGCCTGTCCTAGAACTCCCTCAGTAGACCAGGCTGGCCTTGAACTCACAGAGATCTGCCAGCCTCTGCCTCCTGAGTGCTGGGATTAAAGGTGTGCACCACCACCGTCTGGCTACAAGGAAGGTTTTTATGCCAACGACCTTCCTAAAAAAAATATTTAAGAAGTTTATAGAATTAAACCATGGATTAAACAGAAAGTTCAATTAAACATCATCAAGAAGGAGGGGGGGGGGGCCAGGCAGTGGTGGCACATGCTTTTAATCCCAACACTTGGGAGGCAGAGGCAGAGGCAGGTGGATCTCTGTGAGTTCAAGGCCAGCCTGGTTCACAGAGCAAGTTCTGAGACAACTAGGGCTACATAGAGAAACGCTGTCTTGAAAAACAAAAACAAACATACAAAAAAATCACCAAGAACAGAAACCAAATAGCAAGAGTTCAAAGACACCAAATTAGGCAGGACTTGCTGGCAGGAGTATTTCCCAACAGCATGGATGCGACGCACATACACACACACACACACACACACACACACACATACACACACACACATACACACACACATATACACACACATACACACACACACATACACACACACACACACACACACACACACACACACATACACACACACACAAAGTATAATTTTAAAAATTTAAGTCTGAATTCAAACTACATCATAGGAGCCAAATCTGGCCCACCACCTGTGTGTATTTTAATAAAGTTTTATTAGTACCCAATGCCATCCACTTATTTGCACGCTGTCTGTGGTTGCCTGCTATTATAATGGCAAAGGTGAATATTTTCACAGTGACTGCATGGCCTACAAAGCTGAAAACATTTACTACTTGGCCCTTTACAGGAAGAGCTTCCCAATGCCTGCTTTTGAGCCTCATCCATAAAACTTCAGCAGTTGTAGAAGAGGTTGATACCAGATAGCATGGGAAGCAACACTGAGTCCTCCTCCCTCCAAACAATTTTCAGGACCATATGACCTGGCATTGGTGCTCTGGTGTTCACAGCTTTTTTTTTTCCTGTGCTCTTCACTGGCCTGATGATTTTATCCCACTAGACAGATGAGAAAACCGATGCTCAGAGAGGCCCCCAGGCAAGTCAGCTGGGAAGCCAGCATTGGCCACAGGGTTGCCTCTTTCCAGAAGGAGATGCCAGACGTTTGCACTTACTGTAGTATAGATGGTTTTCTCCAATGACTGAGGGTTGACTGGAAGGTTCTGCACACCCTTCTCTGACCTCTTTTTTTTTTTAAGGGAAATAAAACTAATAGCATGGCAAGTGATTTTAAAATGTAAATGAAATTATCATTACTGTCAATTTTGCCATCTGAGTTTCGTGCTGATGGCATTGAAGGGCTGCGAGAATCTTCTGTGAGTGCCTTCCTGGCCTCCCTCTGAAGCCAACTGCTGGTGTCCTGCTGCTGCTGTTGTTGTTGCTGCTGTTGTTGAGCACAGCTGTGGTTTGACTGGGGCAAATCTCTGCAAAGAGATTTAAAGGAAAGGCTTGCTCAGAAAACTTTTAGGCTTAATTTACCAGAAATGGTAAGAATATGACCTGAAGATTAGGTAAAGAAGCTTACAAGTTCCAAAATTAAATGACCCTGTGTTTGGGAAGGCAGAGGGCCACTTAATAACAACCTCTGCCACTGTAAAGAAGCTGGGGGCAGGGAGGATGGCTCAGTAGGTAAGGTGCTTGACTAGCAAGCATGAGATTGTGAGTTCAATCCCCAGAACCCACATACACACAAGCCAGAGCAGCAGCTGTTGCACACTTGTAGAGCTGGCAGTGGGGACAGGAGGGTCCCTGGGCTCAAGGGTCAGTCTAGACTACATGGCCAGTCCTAGGCCGGTGAGAGACCCTGTCTTAGAGAGAAAGACGGGCAGCACCTGAGGAGTGACACCTGAGGAGTGACACCTGACACCTGACACCTGACACCTGAGGAGTGACACCTGAGGAGTGACACCTGAGAAGTGACACCTGACACCTGACACCTGGGGAGTGACACCTGACACCTGAGGAGTGACACCTGACACCTGACACCTGAGTAGTGATGCCTGAGGAGTGACACCTGACACCTGAGTAGTGATGCCTGAGGAGTGACACCTGAGGAGTGACACCTGACACCTGAGGAGTGACACCTGACACCTGAGGAGTGACACCTGACACTTGACACCTGACACCTGACACCTGAGTAGTGATGCCTGAGGAGTGACACCTGACACCTGACACCTGAGGAGTGACACCCGACACCTGACACCTGACATCTGACACCTGACACCTGAGGCTATTTTCTGTCTACACACACACACACACACACACACACACTGTATACAAGGATGAGACTGGAGAGATGGCTCAGTGGTGGAGAGTGTTCTATCAGAAAATGGAGCTGGATTCCCAGCTCCCACAGGCAACTCACAACCTCCTGGAACTCCAGCTCTAAGGGATCCAATGCTCCCTTATGGCATCAGTGAGTACACACACACACACACACACACACACACACACACACACACATACACGTACACATACACACATATACATACATATATATACATACATGCACACATACACACATACATACACACCACACACACACACACACATATACACATACATACATGCACACATACACACATACACATACATACACACACATACACACCACACACACACATACACACACACATACATACATATACACATACATACACACACATGTACACATACATACACACAGATATACACACACATACACATCAAATATTTTCCTTAAAAAAAAAAGAACAATTTTTTAGAAAGTTTTAAGATGGGCTAAAGACAGTTTTTTTTTTTCATTTAACCTCTATTAAGGTGTTATTACATACACACACACACACACAGATAAAGAAAAAAAAAAGCCCAGCTGCACAGCTGCACACACCATAATGGGGCTCCCTATTTGCTATTGATCCCTCCCTGGAACCAGGTCTTGCCTAAACTGCTTTCCCTAATGATAGCTTCGCCTTTTTCTAGAATTTCCTAGAGTGCATTTACACCTCGTTCCCTTCTCGTGTGAGATGTGTTGTGGACACAGGCGGAATCCTAAATTACAGAAGCCACACAGAAAGGCTGTCCTCTGCCGGGAGATGACCCCAGGCAGGCTTTGCAGACACTGTGGTCCTTTAAAGCCATGAGACTTTAGGGACAATGATAGCTGACCCTTGAGGGATTTCTTTGTGCCAGATGCATGCAAGCAAAATACTTTACATAAATTATATAGATTACCTCATGGAATGTCTCAGCAGCCCTAGGAGGTGGATCATTTACATGATCATCTAAATTGACTTAAAACAGGGATTGGAGACTCTCATTTAAAAACAAAGAGCTACAGACTAATTTAATGGATTTTATTCAGCCCCCATTTTTTTTTTTATTTTAGCCAAGTTGTCCCCTAAGGAACAGTTGGTAATGTCTAGAAATATTTTTCATTATCATGACGAAGAGGATGCTGCTAGTGGCATCTAGTGGAGAGAGGCCAGGAACAGAACTAAATGTCCTCCAGAGCATGAGATGGGCGACACCTACTGCAAAGAGATTCCCCGGCCCAGATGTCATGAGTGCCAAGGCTGAGAAGCCTGATGCTGGCCTTTAGCAGGCATGAGATGTCAGAAGCATGGCAGAACCTGGCAGGATGCGTGGCTTGGCATCATTTAAAAACCTAAAAGGGACCGTGGCTAGGGAGATGGCTGAGCTCATAAGTGCTTACTGAGCAAGCATGAGGACCCAAGTTCAAATCCCCAACACCTCCCCATGGTGGTATGTGTCTTTTTCCCAGTGCTGGCATGTGGGGACGAGAGGACCTCTGGGGCTTTCTGGTCAGCCAGCCTAACCAAACCAGTAAGATCCAGGTCAGTGAACAACCCTGGCTCAAAAAATGAAGTGAAGAGTGATTGAGGACAATATCTATCTTTGACCTCTGGCCTCCACACACACATATGCAAACACACACACACGTACACATATACACATATACATATATATGTACATACACATACACACACTAAAAAGGCTGTTTATACAATCTGAGCTGGACATGGTGGTACACACCTGTAACCCCAACACTCAGAAGACTGAGGGAATAAAGGCCACTTTGTCACTTAGCCTGGACTACGTGACACTTTGCCTCAAAACAACAACAAATGTAAAGAATAACCTTATTACACCTCTTCAAAATAGTTTATGATTTATATCCATCTGCCAGCAGACTTGACCATTGTAAGGAGGGAAAACCACCTCAGGGGGAAGTGCTGAGCAGAGGGTCCTGTCTTCAGTGGTGGGAGGTGGGCCCAGAGCATCTCTGAAAGTGTTGACCAAACCCGAACTAGTAACAGTCTGTGAGCGGGTTCCTTCTCTCCTCCATGGCACTAGACTCTCTGTAACAAAAGCCCAAGAAGGAGAGGGCTTTGTCAACTTTCTCTGAATAGAAGGTAGTCTCCTGGGCTTGGTGAAACCCATGATCTGAGCTGGTATCAGCACAGTTCTTACTGGAGTCCCGTGGACACAGGTGTGCTTACAGGCAGAGAACTAGCAGAAGGAACTGGATCTGGGCATCCTGGGGACAAAGCTCCTCCATAGTCACAAAGCTGAGATGAGTAGAGAGAGCCCTCACAGGTGGCATGATGTAGGAACCATGAGCAGGAATGGGGATGCTGTCCTCTCAAACACAGCATCCATGGGTACCACTTGTGTGATATGTCCTCACAGCCCACAGGATAGCTCATCTCCTTTGGGCTATAGAGCTACACACATGTGGATAGCTGAGTAGGAACCTCCAATGATGTCCTCATCCTGATCCCTGAAGCTAGTGAACAAGTCACTTACTTGATAAAAAGACACTTTGCAGATATAATAAAGTTGTACATCTTCAGATGGGGAGATACCCTGGATTAGTAGGGCCAGCCTCATGTGACCATGCAGTCCTTACAAGGGGGCCAAGGAGCATCCGTGTGATGATGGCAACAGGGAGACAGACAGAGAGACAAGATGCTACATCCCCAGCTTTGAACTTTAAGGAGTCATAGAACTCATCTGCCTCTAAGATTGGAAGCTGGTGAGGAGGTGACTCCTTTTCTAAACACTGGGAAGGAATGCAGCCCTGCCTACACATTGGCATTAAATCCATGAGACTCATTTCAGATCAGTGGCTTCCAGAACTGTCCAGGAGTGCGTGTGTGTGGTTTGAGGTTCATGAGACTGTAGCTACTTGTTTTGTCAGCAATAGGAAATGAATCTGGTGTTTCAAGAGATATCAACAGGTCTTTGTTCTGTGGCAGAATATATATATGTGTATAAAATATGTGTAATATTCTATAATATATATGGTCAGATAGATGATTGATGAATAGATGATAGATAGATAGATAGATAGATAGATAGATAGATAGATAGATGATAAATAGACAACAGATGTCTGATTCACTGACTATAGACAGACAGATGATTGATTGAAGATAGATAGATAGATAGATAGATAGATAGATAGATAGATAGATAGATGATGTGTAGGTAGATAGATGTCTGATTGATAATAGATAGATCTATCTGCTTGATTGATTTCCATAGGTAGATATCTGATTGACTGAAGATAGATGGACAGGTAATTGATAGACGATAGAGAGAGAGGAGTGCCTCTACATGGCATAAGCATTGCTTGGTCTCCGGGCTCTGTTCAGTGTGCTTCTAGCCCAGCACATCCATGCTAATGATCAGAACACAAGGCTCAACTGTAGCAGTGCTACCAGCTGCTGTCCATCTCAGGGACGAACCTTGGTGCCTGGAGCCATCAGCACTTTAAGAAGCCAGCTTTTATGTTTACTGAGGGGTGTGCTGGGCCTCACCTCCCAAGAAGTCCTGTACCGCTGGTCTATAATCATAGCTGCAAGTTCAACTTCTTCAGATGTAGCCAGTAAGATAATCCTGTCTTCAAATGCCACACTGAAGAAGATAATGTTCAGGGGAGTGTGGTGCGTGTTGGAGCTGTCGATCACTGGTCTGGTTTAGTTGAGTGTTTTGAAGTGAGTTGTGATATTCCCAACCTAATTCTGTACCTTCTCCACTCAGGTCTGTGAGAACACCACAACTGAAGCTTGACTCCCAAGTTGCCATAGCAACAGGAAAAGGAAAAAAAAAAAGTCTATCCAAATCTGAAGATTGCCGTTTACAGCTCTGAAACTTCACAACCAGGCCTCAATTGTTCCACATCCTCCTTTTTCTTTGCAATTTCATTTCATCTGTACCTCACCATTTGACAGCATCTTCCTTCTTGCTTTGATTAATGGAACCCTCTGGATTTGCCCTGAATGTTTAAAGATCATGCGTGTCACTGGACCTTAGGGAGCAGGAACAATGACTATTTTTTCTGATGTGTCAACATGTTGCTAGACAGCGCTCCATCCATGCAGCTGTGCGGTGGGTTTGTATCTGTACGTGGATGGGTATTTGTCTGTGTATATTCCCAGTATTTATGTAGAAGACTGCAGGAGCCACCTGCTTTGGAGATGCTTAGACAGAGGAGGTAGAAGCTCAAACAGCTGAGCTCTCCAGCCAAGGTCAGTCCCCTGAGCTGTCACTCACTTGTGCAGCAAAGCTTGGTGTAAGCACTGAATGCTGACCCACCAGCCAGGCAGGTCCAGGGGTTGGGGGTGGGGGAAGGGCAAGGGAAAGAAGTCTTCTCCCCTTAGTAGGACTTGCCACCACTTCCCACTGCCACCAGATGCCATGGTCCTGACTCCCAGGTGGGGAGTGAGGAATCAGAAGCTAAGGGCTGAACTACTCTCCCATGGGCAAGAGTCTGTAACTGTACCACCCCCACCCCCACAGTCCTACAGTCCTTATGATAACAGAGATCATGAGGAAGACCCTCTCCCTCCTTGGTATATGCACAAGTGCAAATGTCATCATGGTGTACCTATGAAGAGACCAACAGGCACCATCTTGTATGCACATATATTACCCACACATGTACACACGCATTACGCATATCCACGCTGTTTGTTTCATATATACAGGCATAAAATAGAGTAAACCCAGGTAGTTTTTAAAGTACCCTTCCGTGTGACTACCGTTGTTCGCAAAGCTGAGAATAAAAAGTTGTTCATTATGTCTGGAAAGGAATTGAGTTTTGTCCTGTGAGCATGTCAGGCTAAGAATGTTAATGCTCCCACTGAAATTATCTTCTCTTGGACAAACTGTCAATGAACCATCGAAGCTCACACCAAATTTTTTTTCTATCAAGGGAAGCTAGTGCCAGCCTGTGGCTTTAGAGCTCAGAACGAGCTAGGGTAAGATAAGGGTCTTAGTATATTTTAACGCTGTTGCTTACAAAAGGTTTTAACCCCACACACACTTGCGCACACATGCTTTCTTATGCAATCTATGTTGGCCCTGTGCTTTTTGAGTTCACCTCCTGCAGGCAATAGAGTCATACGTTGTCTTTGTTGTAGTGAGATTAAGCGAGTAGAGGTCCACATATTGCTCTTTGTTTCCATAGTCAATCTTTTTGGACCATATAGAATGCAAAGTTTTTTTTTCCATTAAAATAAATGGGTATTGGTGGTTAAAACTGCTGGCCAGTAGCTCTGATCTGATTTCTACCTTGTGTCTAGTGTGTCTGATGCTGGGTTCACATTTTGGACCACTCGGGATCCCCTCTCTATCTGTTAGATAAGTGGGTCTAGAAAGCTGGAAGGGGGCAGCTAGAGAGATGGCTCAGTGGTTAGGAGTGTTTGCTCCTCAACATGAGGACGAGTGCTCAGATCCCAGTACCCACCCCAAACCAAGCATCCCCACAGAAAAACCCAGCTGTCAGTGGGGGAGGTGGACAGAAATCGGAAGATCACTAGGACTTGCTGCGTTCCGGCCTAGCCAAGACAGCCCCATGTTCAGGGGGAAACCCTGACTCAAAGGAACATGTGGAGAGTGACAGAGAACACCTGATTGCTCTCTACTCTACATGTACACACACACACACACACACACACACACACACACACACACACAAACACACGAAAGCCAAACACTCCAGCACACAAGTTGTGTAACAGGCATGCCAGGTCTAGCATAAGGATATGGCTTAGTCATATCACAGTCAACTGTGAAGGTGACTGGAGACTTCCAGGCCCAGCCTCCAACCTCAATTGGATGAACACATAAAGCATAGTCATTCATATCTCCATAGTTCCCAGACATGGAGATCTTTTAAATAAAAGATGCCATGGGCTGGACAGATGGCTCAGAGGTTAAGAGCACTGGCTGTTCTTCCAAAGGTCCTGAGTTCAATTCCCAGCAACTACATGGTGACTCAAAACCATCTAGAATGAGATCTGGTGCCCTCTTCTGGCCTGCAGGCATACATACAGGCAGAACATTGTATACATAATAAATAAATAAATCTTTAAAAAAAAAAAAAAAAAGATGCCACATCTTGAACTTGGCATAAAGGTTCATTGTGGGCACATGGCCTGGTACATGACAGGGGAGAACCAGAGCCTGCACATTCACACTTTACAAGATGGTCCTCTTCTGAGGACCTGGTGAACCCCATTGCTCTGCTCTCCTCCTGAAAGGCAGGGAAAGGGGAAATGTTCACCCTTGAATGGACCAAAGAGCATCCTTAGGTCCTAGAAGGCAGCCTGAGCCACATACTAAGCAACAGCCAGGAAACTCCTCCTTTGGTGTGAACCCGAGGCATCTCTAGAGTGAGTGTACATGCTCAGTGATGCACCTGCTGAAGGAAACAGGAGGGAGATGCCTCCCTTACTCTTCATATAGATTGTAACTTAGTTAAGAATCCAGAACATTCCAGAGGGTAGTGGAACGGCTCAATTGCTAAAGCGCTTGCCTCAAAAATATAAGGTTTTAAGTTCTGATCCCCAGAACCCATGTAAAAAACCAAGCATAGTTGTACACACTTGTAATCCCAGCAAAGGTGAGATGGGAGACAGAGACAAGTAGAGCCCTGGAAGCATGCTGGCCAGTCAATCTAGCCTACTTTGTGAGGCAAAGGAGAGACCCTGTCTCAAACAAAAGGAGGAAGGCTACCTGATTTCCATGGTTGATACCAAATAAGACTTTGACTCTCCAAACAGAGGAGGAATGTGTTGGCTCTGGGAAGACTCTCAAACTATCATTTCTAAGAGTCAGATACATGGAGATAGGTCAGTTTTAAAACAAAATAAATACATCACATCTCATTCTGAAGATACAAGCAGATCATTGTGGAGGTCCTTTCTACTATATTTTTTTTTTTAGAGAGAGAGAGAGGGTCTCACATAGGCCAGCTGGCCTCACACTCCCTGTGTAGCCAAGGATGACCTTGAACTTCTCCTTCTGCTGCCTCCACCCTTCGAGTGCTGGAATTCAAATGTGTGCCCTCATGCCCAGTTTACAAAAGGCTGGGGATGGAAGGCAAGGCTTTATGCATGCTAGGCAAGCCCTCTCCCAACAGAGCTGCAGCTCCTGCCTGCTCATTGAGTCTGTACTTCCTATTTCAACATGAGGCAGCTCCCAAATCGAGAGAATGGAAGCTGAGAGGAGACACAGCTCGGGTAAGTGGCTGCTAGGACCATTCACATTCCCCTACTGCAGCACGGTATCACAGCTCTGGACTTAGCAGCATCAGCAGACCAAAGGCCTATTGCAGGCCAGAAGACTACCATCGGAATCCCCTCCAGAGTGCCTATCCATCAACACCAGTATTGTGGTTTGGGTATAAAATGTCCCCACATACTCATGTGTTGAATGCTTGGTTCCCAGTCATTTGCTTTTTTTGTTTGTTGTTTGTTTTGTTTTGTTTTGTTTTTTGGGGTGGTGGCATTATCCAGAAACATCAGAAAGTACCTAAATGGAGAAAGTAGGCCACTGAGGGCAAGCACTTAGCGGGATCTTGTGCCTAGATGCTTCTTGTCCTGTCTCTACTACCAGCTGTGCCATGAGTGACTATGCTCTACCACATCCTCATCATGGAGACAGATGCCCCAGAGACCGTGAGCCAAGATAAACCCATCCTCAGGTGGTCTCTGTGGGATACTTTCAGCGCTGTATAGCAGTTACTAATACGACCAACTTATACTGAGGTGACAGTGCCTTGCGCTGAGAGTTACCTTCTTTTATTCAGCACTCCTTCCTGATGGAACCTTCTGCTACTAAGTCCCTGGGAGAGACTCTGCTAAGAAGTGTTAATGCTGTGCTAAATTCATATTGGAACTTAGAAATTTCTCCCAGACACAACACTGTCATTCTTAAGTATCCCCAACCCTTCCTGGAATAAGCCATGGCTCATTAACACATATGTAGGGCTTCTACCAGAATTTTTTAGAGATTTAGTTGTTGTTGTTGTTTATGTGTATGTTACATGCCATGTATATGCAAGTGCTTGCAGAGGTCAGAAGAGGGCGGCAGATCCCCTGAAGCTAGAGTTACAGGCGGTTGTGAGCTACCCAGCACATTTGATGGGATCTGAACTCAGGTCCTGTGCAAGAGCAGCAAGCACTCCGTCACTGAGCCGTGTTTCCAACCTTGGCCAGATTGATCCATATACTGATTATCCAAAAGTCAACCCAATCCAGGAAAGAGAAGAGGACGCTGAGGGAGAAGGTAGTGCGAGGTTCCCCAGAGCTTGGCCTGTGCCTGGCTACAATCCCACGTCAAATAGGCCACATCTATAGGATCTCTGAGCAGTTTCTGGTTTTGTAAATGTAACCAAGAGATCTCTCTAGGTACACTTGCCTTAAGTATGCATGGACAGATCAATCACACCAGAGAAGAAAGGCTGCCCTTTCTGTAGACTCCTAAGCCACCATCAACATCATCATCATCATGGAAAGATCGGGCTGTGCCTTTCAGAAATGGTTGCAGCCATTTTCTCTCTTCCTCAGACAGTAGCACAAACAGGTCTCATAACCTCATGGGGAAACACTCTCATCGATGTTCACCCAAAGCCTGTATTAACTTTGCTCCCTCTATTTTGTCTTGCCAATGGACTGGCCCACTATTTACCAAAATCTATAGCTCTAACTCTATTCAGTAAAAGCAAATACAATAGCCAGCCATGGCAAGGCACATGTGTAATCTAAGCCCCTGACAGGGCCATGAGGACCAAGAGTTCAAGGTCATCCTTGCCTATAGAGCAAATTTGTGGCCAACTAGTCTACATGAGATCTTGTCTCATCCTCCCCCTACTGATAGATCGTGTTATAATTTGAATGTAAAGTGTCCCACACAGGCTCACATGTTTTAGCACTTGATCCCTAGCTGTTAGTGCTGTTTGGGAAAGTTTTAGAGTCTGTAGCAAGCAGGACACCAGAGGAAGTGGGTCACACCTTGAGGCTACCTTACTCCTGAGTCCTAATGCAATGTGATCAGACAGTTCTATGCCCCTGCCAACGTGCCATTCCTGCCATAATGGACTGTGTCCCACCAGAACTGTGGCTGTCCATGTGTACCAGAGTTATGATCTGAAAATTAAATGTCCCCTCAAAAATAAAGCCTTTCTCCTTTAATCTGCTTTCATTTGGGATGGGTAGGTAGATAGATAGATAGATAGATAGATAGATAGATAGATAGATAGATATACATAGGTAGGTAAGTAGGTAGGCAGGTAGATATATACATGATAGACAAAAGCAAAAGTACTTTAGAGACATTCTCAGCAAAGAGAGAGAGAGAGAGAGAGAGAGAGAGAGAGAGAGAGAGAGAGAATAGGGTAATATTTTATAAGTGCCTCTGTAGGCCAAACATTACACTTTTTTAAAGATTTTTTTTTTATTTTATTTTATGTGTACGAGTGTTTTGCTTGCATGTATATCTGTGCACTATGTGAATGCCTGGTATCCCCAAAGGCCAGAAGAGGGCAACTAATTTCCTGAAACTGAAGTTATAGACAGTTGTGAGCTGCCATGTGTGTGCTGGTAATTGAACCCTGGTCCTCTGGAAGAGCAACCAGTGCTCTTAATGAATGAGCCCTCTCCCCACCTCCAACACTGCATATCTTTGTATGTATATATGGATTACATTTCTTATTACATATGAAAAAACATATATAAGATGTAATTCTCTTTGTAGCCTACACAATTCATTGACATTAAAAACAGCATCATCTCCCTTATACAGATGAAGCCACTGAGACTCACAAACCATCTCTAACTGGGTCTTTTTTCCCCTTTTATTGAAAAAGGAATCTTTTCTCATACACTGTATCCTGATTACAATTTCCCCTCCCTCTACTCCTCCCAGTTTCTCCCCACCTCCCCTCCCCTCCAGATCCATTCTTTTCCTGTCTCTCACTAGAAAAGAACAGGCTTCTAAGAGGTAACAAGCAAACAGGACAAAACACAGTAGAAGATGAAATAAAAACGATCATATCAAAGTTGAACACGGCAACCCAACAGGAGGAGAAGAATCCTAAGAGCAAGCACAAGAATCAGAGACCCATTCGTTCTCACAGTCAGGAGGCCCATAAAACAGCTAACAGCTATAATATATACACAGAGGACCTAACACAGACCCGTGTAGGCCCTGTGCTTGCTGCTCCAGTCTCTGTGAGCTCATCTGCACCTCACTTAGTTTATTCAGAGGGCCTTGTTCTCCTGGCATCCTCCATCCCCTCTGGCTCTTATAATCTTTCTGCCTTGCCTCCTCTTCTATGGGATTTCCTGAGCTCAAGGGGAGGGATGTGATGGAGACCTCCAATTTAGATTCTCTCTCCATGTAATGACTTGCTGTGGAACTCTGCATCTGTTCCCATCTGCCGCCAGAGGAAGCCTCTCTGATGATGACTGGATAAGGCAATGATCTATGAGTATAGCAGAATATCATTACTAGTCATTTTATTGATTTTTTTTTAGACCAGTAGTGTTTGGGGTTTGTTTTGTTTTGTTTTGTTTTGTTTTGTTTTTAAGACCAGTAGTGTTTGGTCTCTGGACTATCTAGTCTCTGGTTCTTAGTTATCCAAGCAGTTGCAGGTCTGGGTTCCTTCTCATGAAGTGGGCCTTAAGTCAAATCAGACATTGTTAGCTACTCCCACAAGTTCTGTGCCACCATTGCCTAGTGTGTTTTGCAAGAAGAACAGATTGCAGGTCAAAGGTTTTGTGGCTATGTTGGTGTCTACGTGTCTCTTTTGGTAGCCTGCAGAGTGCCTTCCTACACCAAAAAGAGACTAGAATGTTGTGGTGAAGGCTCCATGTAGGCACCAGCTGGGCTCCTCTATCTTCAATGAGTTGTGTGGCTGTTGTCCTCAGCAATGGGGCCTTGCTGTCAGTTTGCAGAGAGCAACCCTTTGTCTGAGCAACAGCCTGGGTTGTTTGGAGATTTCCATGGGACCCCCTTGGCCAACAACTCAATTGAAAGCAATCGAATCCCTCCACTGGAAGCATGATGGTCAGCTGAGCCTCCATATCCCCCATTACTAGGCACCCTCTTTAGGATCACCTTCATGCATTCCAGAAGTTTCCACTGCACTAGGTTTCCACCCCATCCCCCAAATGTCCCCTACCTGTCTCTTTCTCCACCCCATCTCCCTCTAATGTGTAGCTCAGGGTAGCCTCAAACTTGTGATCCTCCTGCCTCCGACTCCTTCAGCAACTCCTATTGGTGTGTACCACCACAAGTGGCTCCCTAACTGGGCCTGACACCTGTTAAGTGTGGTGTCCACTTCCACCCTGGATCTTTTTCTGCCTAACTCGAAGGCACCTCCAGAAATGAGTTAGCGTCTCCACAGAGCATGCAAAGGTCATCAGCCCTGTAATGACAGTGATGGAGGGAGCTGCACTAAAGGAACCCAAACTTGCAAGTCAGAGGCTGCAGGAACTGTTCCCTGCCTCCCGGACAGCCTGTCTCCAAGAAACCGCTGGTTTGGGTAAATAAGAAGGAAGCTGATTTCCTGGCAGCCAGTCACCGAGATGTTAATTTGGAGAATTGCCTCAAATGAATGTAAGAAGCATAAACTAACACTTGAAACCAAAAGCAAAGCAATTTGAGCCAGTCGGAACACTGCTGATCTTGCCATCGTTCCTCAGAAAAGCAATTTTCTGTTCTTTTGCAAACAGCCGCAAAGCTGTGACCTCCTGCTGCCTCCAGGCCCCAGTCAAGACACCCAGTGCACTGGGCACACTGCAAAGTCCAGCAAGTCTGGACCTTGATAGGGACCTCCCAGCCAAGAGAACGGGTCCTAGGGTGATGCTTTCTAAATTAAATCTACTACAGCTCGACAGTTTGCTCTCTAACCAACCTGCCTCTGCTCTGCAGTGAGGCTTGTGTCAGGTGGGTTTGCGTGCCCTGCTCTGGCCTCTTCTCTGCCAGCAAGATATCCTCCAGGGGCAGGATCATTCTCTGAAGATCAAACATCTGGTACCTTCAGGGTTTCCACGATGTTTCTCTGAGCTTGTCCCCAAGAGGAAGCAAGCAGATGTTCTGGATCCAGCAACTGCCTGCGCTGTCCCTCTGCAGATTGCAAAAGCATCACTATTTCAAAGGGTGTGCAGCCATCCCCTTGGGCTCCCTGTCACCTCTTAAAGCACTGTTTTCTCAATATTAATGCCTGTAGATCTTTAAGATTCAGTCACACTCTGCACACCTCTCACCACCTCACTCTGCTTTACTGAACATCCAGCTGGAGTATCAGTTCCAACTCCATTCAAACAGTCGTTTTAAGTCATGGGGTAAAGGTGCTTGCCACCAAACCTGACCATCTGGGTTCAATCACCAGAACGCACCAAGTGCAACAAACTCCCCCAAGTTTTCCTCAGACCTCTACACTCACACTGTGGCTTGTGCACACTCATGCATGCATGCATACACACACACACACACACACACACACACACACACACACACACACACAAATAATAAAGTAAATTTAAATTTATAATTTTCTTTATATTCATTTTAAAAGAAAAGTACCACCAAAAAAAAAAAAAAAAACATTATCACTTGGGAGTGAAATCAAAATAAATACAATGGAAAGCAAAACAATAACAAACCAAAAAAGCAGGAAAATGAAACAACTGCCTTTAAATGTGTACCAAGAAGTAAGGCCAGTGGAGAGATGGATGCCATGATCTCAGCACTCAGGAAGCTGACACAAGAGGGCGTCTGAGTTTGCTATTGTTGTTGCTATTTTATTCTGGGTTTTTCTCTTTGTCCAGCTGGTTGGTTGGCTGGCTAGCTGGCTGGGTGGGTGGGTGAGTGGGTAGGTGTTTAGCTGATTGTCTGGTTGGTTGATGGTTTGGCTGGCTATTTGGTTGGGCAATTGTCTGTTTGGCTGATTGGTTGGTTGGTTGGCTTGTTAAGTGTTTTTGGCTGGCTGGCTGGCTGGCTGGCTGGTTGGCTGGGTGGAGTAGGCAGCTGGTTGGTTGGTTGGTTGGTTGGTTGGTTGGTTGGTTGACTGGCTGTCTTGTTGGATGGTTGGGTGGGTGTGGAGGTGGTTTGGTGGACAGCTGGCTAGTTATCTGGCTGGCTGGCTAACTGGTTGGCTGATTGGCTGGCTGGTGACACAGTCACACTATAACCCACTGGCTTTAACTTGAGTTCCTCCTGTAGCAGCCTCCCCATACTGAGGTAAGGGAAGCTCACCATCACATGCAGCTTGGACTTTCTCTCTGTCTACCACTCTTGTCTGCTGAGACGAAAGGTCAACAGAAGAAGCAAGTTTCCAGAGTGAGCGGCAGACACAGGGTAAAAGTCTCCACCCAAACTGTGCACCGCCCTGCATCCCTATTGAGGAACCCATGATGGCAAAGAGGGTTGGGGCAGGGGTGTGATTGGGAGCCTTTATCTTCCACAGGTGATTTGTCTCCTTAGAACATAAGGTCATCCTCGGGGAGTAAGAGGGATGAAATAGCAGGTTGGGGAGCCTGGGAAGGTTTAGAATGACCAGTGAAAGGGCAGGAGCCACCCTGGGTACTAGGAAGATGAGCCCTCATGTCCTATGCTCAGTTACCTTTCTCGTTGCTATGACAAACTACCCAACCAAAGAAACTTAGGGGAGAGAGGGTTTCTTTGGGCTCCCAGTTTGAGGGTACAGTCCAACATGGTGGGGAAGGCATGATGGCAGGAACATGAGGCAAGTGGTTATGTGGCATCCACAGTCAGGAAGCAGAAAGAGGTGAACACTGGTGCCTAGCTCGCTTTCTCCTTTTTATTCAGTCCAGCACCCAAGTCCATAGGTTGAGGCTGCCCAAGGCCAGAGTGGTTCTTCCTTCTTATTAAACCTCTCTGTAACTCCCTCAGAAACACATCAGAGGGCTAGCAAGACAGCTCAGCACTTAAGAGAGCATAGCACTCTTGCAGAAGACCTGAGTTCAGTTCCCAACACTCAAATCAGATGACTCACCACCACCTGTAACTCCAGCCAGCTGGAGATCCAGTGCCTCTGGCCTCCTTGGGCACCTACAGGAAGACAAACACGTACAGTTGATGATCTGACACCATCGACTGGACTCCACAGGCATGCACAAGGTGCCATAGATATACATGCATACAAATACCCATACTCATAAAATAACATAACAACTTAAACAAATATAATTTTTTTAAAGGGACTGGGAATATAACTCAGTGATACAGCACTTACCTGTCATATTCAGGGCTCTAGGTTCAATCTCCATTACTAAAGGCAAAATATATATATATATATATATATATATATATATATATATATATATGGTTTTGCACAGTAGGGTCCTCTTTTGTCTTTTGTTTAGATCCGAGTCAGGAGTGTCAAGAAGGGCCCAGCATGAACCAAAAGCCAACATAAAAGTGTCATAGCAAGCTCTTGTAATACCAAGTTGTTCTGAACATGGGGAAGGGAATTACAACTTAAAATTAATCTAGGAAAAGCTTTAAAAATGCTACAGTGAGGTAAGCTGACTTCGGCATGAACAGAAAGGTTAAAAACGAGATTGATCCAAACCTCAGTGCGAGGTTAATTCCCGGCACCTTGCATACATACGCAGCAGCTTCATTAACAGAACAAAATTCATCTGGGCTCCGTGTCAGCCCTACACAGAGTGCATCAGCCCTGAGTGTGGAGAGGGTTTTGTGAAAAGCAGCTGTTTAACACACCAGAAAGTGCATCTGTCTTTCCCTGTAAGTGTAAGAAAGAAAATTAAGCCATCACTCAGAGTGTCACATTTGTGGTTTAGATGAAGAAAAAGTCAATCAAGGGAAAAACAGAAAAACAAAACCCAACAACCACAAGTTTCCTACCAGAAAAAGGAGGAAAGAAAGAAAGGAGGAAGCAGGGGCTGGAGAGATGGCTCTTCAGTTAAGAGCACCTGCTGCTCTCACAGAGGACCTGACTCTGATTCCCAGCACTCATGTTGGACTGCTCACAGCTGCCTATAACTCCAGCTCCACGGGATCCAATACCCTCTTCTGGATTCTGAGATCACCTATTTTCCTGAGAGTGTGTGAGTACATATGTACACACACACATGCACACACATCATTAAAATAAAATAAACCTTTCAAAAAAAAAAAAGCAAAAATCTATCATTTTCCAGTCTGAGCACTAGTTCATAGATGCTTTGGGCTTGCTCATGGTTATAGGCTAGACCTCACTAGAAACCCCAGTGCAGACTTCTACACTGAACAGTTGGGGCTGAAGTTGGTAGCCGGAGGATGCAGTTGCCCTTAGCCACTGACTAACTGATGCCAGAAGTTTGTGAGGACTCTAAACAAGAGCACAGTACAAACTAAAGTGAGGGACCCTTACTAGTTACTGAGAGGATTGTATTCCCAAGCAAGGTTCACCGAAATCCTAACCCTCACCAGCACAGAATGTGATATCATTTTGAAATGGAGCAGTTACTAATGTAATATTTAAGGGTCTGTGAGTTCAAGGCCAGCCTGGTCTACAGAGTTCCAGGACAGCCAGGGATACACAGAGAAACCCTGTCTTGAAAAACCAAAGAAAAAAGGGAGAGATTCTTTAATCTAAAATGACTGGTAGCTCCCAACTCTCTGGAGCATGTGCATGAATGCACATACCTTGTCATACATATATCCACATGTACACATATACATATGCATGTATACACACACAGTAGTTTTGCATGCTTAACGTGGGAAGGAAGTTCTCTGTGTGTGTTGAGTAAGAACATGAAGGGACTGGTAAGGATGTGGTCATATGGTAACTGGGAAAGACAATTGAGCAACATACCTCCCTGGTCAAGCCTGAGCCATCTTAGTTACCAATGCTAGTGGGTATTACTTAGCCCAGCTAAACTCAAACTGTGACCCCCACCCCCACTCCAAAATACTGTCCTCAGGTGTGTGAGTTGCTGGATCATATAGACCTATAGTCAAGGGATTTCTTGGCCCATTGTTGAGACTCACCCCCAGGGCCATCTGTGGGGCTGGAAATTGGGGTCCAAACTCAGCAGAAAGCAGAATTCTGAAAATTCTCTATACTGCTTCCTTTAAGGGACAGACTGCAGAAAAACACACAGTAAGTACACACTGATGGAAGGTTATAGACTTGGTCCCTTTTGAAGCTGGATCAGCCTGGATCTGGTGGGACTTTGGAGTCCTCTGTTTCTCTTCTTTAGTAAACTGTCTCCTGGCCTGTGACCATCCATGGGTCTGTACAATTCACTGTGACCCAAGAACATGGAGGACTCCTGCTGATGATGGTGGTGCAGAGGAGAAAAGCCATGCTTCCTGTCCTGTCTAGTACCTTCTCTAAGCAGCTGGGCTCCCTAGAACAGCCCCAAGGTAAGGTGGAACAATACACCTCATATTCCAGGAAGTACCTTCACTAATTTGCTGGACTCAGAGACACCGCCAACACCACCTCTAAGCTCACACTCACCCCGACTCCATCCATAAATGCAAAGAATCCCTTTGTTCTTCTGTTTGTTGGATCTCCTGTCCCAGCTTCCTCCACTGAGTGAGTGGCTTGTGTCACTGAAAATGATGTCACCTAAAAGCCATCTCAGCGCATCTCCCTAAGGAACCTGGGAAGTATTATTTGAACCTGTGCCCTCCCAACTCAGCTCTGCACCTGTGACGTAAGCATCCCAGTTCACTCTCTTTCCTCACACTGTCCCCTCTTTTACACAAATGGAGACCTGTCCCACTTAGCATTAGGCAACCATATCGTTGGAGAAAGAAGCCAGGTTAGATTCCACTTGCATCACAATAAAACACTGGCAAACTGTGTCTACTGTGCTGCGTATGCCTCCACAAAGCCCGAGCTTTGGTGTGGTTTTGTTTCTACAGAGCTGGCTTCTTTGTGCTGTGCAAGTATTTTGCCCCTGGATACATTCCACTCCATCCTTTTTGCTTGTTTGGTTTTTGTCTTGTTTTTTTTCTGAGACAGAGTCTCCCTAAGTTTTCTCAGGTATGCCTCGAACTCATGATACTCCCAAGTAAGTAGGATTATGAGCTGGGCATTCTTATTGGCCCATGTCTTCTCCAATAGGTCTTGGTGAAGAGCAGACATCCAGCCAGTGCACTCTCACCACCTCTAAGGGTTATTATTATTATTATCATTACATTTATTTATTTTGTGTGTTATATGTATGTGTATGTGCATGTCACAGCACATGTGTGCAGGGCGAAGGTCAATTTGCGGGAGTCAGGTCTCTTCCAACATGCAGGATCCAACTCAGATCTGGTGGCAGCACCTTCACCCGCTGATCTGTCTTGCAAGGCCTGTGTGTTTGACTACATCCACCGAACAGACCAACACACGTTAAGACAACTGACCAAGATATGAAGACACCAAGTTTGAGAAACTGGGGGTGTAGGGGGGCATTCTATGGACTATGCAGGCTGTGGTAAGAATGCAGACTTTATAAACCTGTCAACACATAGTAATCAGTTGCAGAAAGGTTATCCCTGTAACCTTTGCCCACTTCCTGTTTTCTCTCCTCTTCCGCTCCCTGCAGCATGGAGAGCGGAGCTGGGCGTGGTGGAGGCGGGGCTAAGAGCGGGGGCGGGGCCTATCCTCAGGCCGGATGCTCTGAAGTCTCCCAGACCCTTCCGGTGCGTGACGGGAACTACAGCACCCACAATGCCTCGCGGCCCCGTGACTGTGTTATCGCGAGAACTGGCGGCTTGGGGGCGTCTGCGCCAAGAAACCGAAGTGTAGGTGACGGTTCCTAGACATCGCCGCCAAGCTGGGCACCGGGGAAATGGCCGAGACGGACCCCAAGACCATGCAGGACATCACCTTGGTGGTAAGCGGCGGGTTCACGTGGGTCCCGACACTCTGCGCGGTTCTCGGCCCTGGCGTGGGGTGTGGCCAGCGGCCTCGGCCCGCGCACCTGCCGGGCTCGCCCTCCAACGGCCCCGGCAGGGACCCTCACGACCTGACCCGCAGGAACACCAAACCCGATCTGGCAGGGCACACCTACCGAGAGTCCCTACCCCCCGCCCGCGTCCTCGCCTCCCTTCCTCCCAGGAAAGAGGTCTCGGGATAAGCTGGAATCGGCGGACTTGTTCTAATTTCTTGTAGGTGGAGACGCTCTTGCAGCAGATGCAAGACAAGTTTCAGATCATGTCCGACCAGATCATTGGGAGGAATATCCTTTTGATTCGGAGGCAGCTTCTGAATGGTGGGGGGGGTGAGCGGGTGGTTTGCAAACTGACTTCAGTCAGTCATTTAGAAATTACCTTTTTTTTTTTTTTTTTTTAACAAGAAGTTTGTTTTTATTATTTTTAATTGTGTGTATAATGGGTGCGCGTGAGTAACTGACGAGACCAGAGGCGTTGGAACCCCTGGAACTGGAGTCACAGGCGGTTGTGAGCTGCCGCCCAATGTGGGTACTGGGAACGACACTCCGGTCCTCTGGTGCCTCAGGTGCTCGTAACCGCTGAGCCATCTCTCCAGCCACACTTAGAAATTCTGTACTGATCCTGGCTCTCCCGTGTGCCTGAGGAGGACTGTGCCCAGAGCCAGAGACATGGCTGAGCTACCCAAGTTCCCTGTTGGGGGCTCTCCAGAAGACCAGTAAAGGGGCTGGCTGTATGGTGACTGTTGGCTGGGAGTGCTCGCTGAGGCCTTCCGTCTCCAGTCCTCTTCGCGTCCTTGCGAATGGCATATAGAGTCCTTTGGGATTAATAAACGAAGAAACCGAGGCGTAGGAAAGTAAGAGAGCGCACCTGGGGACCCTGTACCCCTGACTTGCCAGGCTGTCACTGGAACCAGAAGAAACTGGGGAGAGCGGCCGCTTCAGCCAGTGTGCAGGGGCCTGGAGGATAGGGGCAGAGTGGCGTGTTGGTGTGTGGGCTCTTTAACGGTACCACTTGATGACATGAGCAGTCGCATTGATGATCTGGAGAAAAACATCGCCGACCTCATGACCCAGGCTGGCGTGGAAGAACTGGATGGTGAAAACAAGATCGCTGCTGCGCAGAAGAGCTGAAGGTAAAGGAGGACGCCAGTGTGCCGAGGGGAACTCCCACAGTGGCCATAAATGTGATTTTGATGTAGCTGGTAGATTTCCCCATGTCATTCCCAGCAGGCATCTCTGCACCGCAACAAAACATGAACTCCATGTTTTGAAATTGTTCATGCCTCATTCCTTAAGTAGAATTTACATTGCCAATTTTCATGACTTAAAACTGTCGCTGCCAGGCATGTCCAGCCCTTACACATGGTAGTTGACCGCTACAAAGTTCACACATAAGAGGAAAATTAATGACAAATGACAAAATTCATCTTTTTAAAGATTTGTTTGCTTGCATATGCACCTCATACAAGCCTGGTGCTATGGGAGGCCAGGAGAAAGCATTGGCTCCCTTGGAACTGGAGTTACTCACAGGCAGGACCTGCCGACCTGTGGGTGCTAGGAATCAAACCTAGATCCTTCCCAAGAGCAAAAAGTGCTCTACACCACGGAGCCATCTCTACTCCCTTGACGTTTTAGTTGTAAGTTAAGTTTGCAGTTTTGTGATGGGCCTCACTCCTATCCTGGGCCCTGCATTGGACGCACCTGGAACTTGGACATGTCTCCAGCTGATGAGCTGATAACTGAAGACCACCAGGTGATGTCATTTCAGGGCGTGTGTTTTTGGTGCCCTGCCCTGGAAGATTATTTCATTGTTTTCTTTTGGAAATAGCAGAGAATTCAGGTCACCTACATGAGCATCTGTCTTAAATTTTGGAGGCAGAAAACCAAAACCACTTAGTGTAGTGAGTTTCTTTGTAGCTTCAAGTGGAGAGGGGCACTTACAGCCCTCAATTTTTTTTTTTTTTTTTTTTTTTTTTTTTTTTTTTTTTTTTTGGTGTAATCTCATTATACAAACCTGACTGGCTGGCCTGGAACTTGCTATATAGACCAAAATAGCCTCAAACTCACAGAGATCCACCTGCTTCTGCCTCTGCCTCCTAAATTCTGGGTTTAAAGGTTATTTTCTGGCCATGGCCTAGGGACCAACTTTTCAGTGACTAAAATAGGTTGTTCTGAAATCTAAGAGACTAGATGGGGGTTGGGTGGGTCAAGATGCATATACAGTTCACTGTGAGGTGCTCGTAAGTGCTTGGTATGTGCTGTGAGGTCATCAGTCCTGTTTAGAAATGAGCTGCAGTGTCCAGTGGGTCTTGGGAGCTGCTGGAGAGTTTTGCTGTGTTGTGGCAGAAAACCCCATGAGTCAAGAACTGAAAGACTGTGTGATTGTATTTCACAAAGAAAGGAATGAAAATAGGAAGTGGACTCAGAGAATTTTTGAATGAAGATATCCAAATAAGGGGCTGGAAAGATGACTCTGCTGTAAAAGCACATATGCTTTTGCAGAAGTCCCAGGTTCAGTTCCCAGAACTCACATGAGACCTCACTCATGACTGTCTGCCACTCCACCTCCAGAGGCACCACTGCCCTCTTCTGGCCTCCACAAGGACCTGCACTCACCTACACATACACCTACACAGGTCACAAATAGACATAAGTAAACTTTTTATTTAAGATTTACGAATAAATTGAATTTTCTAGAGTAGTGTGCATGGAGAGTTCAGCGAAGACACCATTGGAAGTGTCCCTGGTGGTTCTTGGGGTGGCTCTGCTGTGCCTTCACGTTGCTCCTGATGGTTCTCTTCTTTCACAGGCTGCTGACATTCACACTGAACCAGAACATCGTTTTCCCAAGCCAAGAGAGAACCAAGTGGCTTTCTGCAACTAACTACTATGTGTTGACAAGTTTATGAAGTGTGCATTCTTACCACAGCCTGCATAGTCCATAGAATGCCCCCCTACACCCCCAGTTTCTTAAACTTGGTGTCTTCATATCTTGGTCAGTTGTCTTAATTAAACACTAAAACTGGCGGTTTCTGCATAAAATTGTCAAACTTTTTAGTGGTTTTTGAAGTCCTTTCCCTCTGTCCCTTTGTGGTAGTCAGTGTTTGATGGAGTGGTAGAGTACTTTCCAGTTAGGTGACTAGTGACTCCTCCCCTGGCAGAAGCCGCGACATGAGACGTGTAGGTTTAGGGTTCTTTCATCTTCAGCACAAAGTGACTGTGGAGCCGACACGAGAGTGTCAGAAATGCTTTTCCAAATGACCGAGAACATTTAGCAATTGTTTGTGCCGAAGTGTCTGTCAGAGTTTTGCATGAGATTCTAGTAGCTTTGGTAGGGCCCACAGTGCTCATCTGACAGGGTATCAGAACCCAGTGACCCTGTCCTCCTTTCAAGCTACTGACTGAAAGGGAAGAGACCAAAAGACCCGAGTAAGTTCACTGCCGGTCACATGACTGCAAAATGCCCAGTGGCTGGTGGGAGGCTCTGGTTTTTAAGAAATACTATTTTACTTGAACTATTTCTTGCCTAAAATCTTGCACAGTGAGTTCTATTATTAATTAAAGAAGACAGATAATAAACTCTTTACATTTGGAATTCCAGTGTCTGGAGGCTTAGCCTCCAGGCCACTTTTGATGACCTGGAAGGCTATCCATGTCACTGTCCCCGCAAAGTGATTTCATACAATAAAAAAAGGTGAATAATTGGAAAAGTTGAAGAATGGTGTGGTCCTTCCTAGAGGAAACTCTGACCAAGGAGGGCATTCTGTTTGCTCATTTGTGTTGCAGACAGACTGAGAACAACTTGGTCATAGTTTTAAATTCTGGGGTGGGATGGGGGGTGGGGTGACAGGCTCCTGAAAGTATGTTGCTGGGTGCTGTTAAGCAGCAGGCGTTCCTGTCATCAGACCAATGAATGGCACTACTACCCTCAAGGTGCTACTTTGTTAGGCTGGGACAGACCAGCTGCAACCTGCAGACAAGACATTCTTGATCCTTACAAATGGCAACTCCGGGTCTGCTTGTCATCAGGACACAGTGGGATGGATCAGGGAAGAGTTTGTGACCGAAGGACTCAGCTTTGGAGGCAGATCCCTGGTCCAGAAACACGTGTTATGATAAAGGTGCTGGGATGTCCTTGTGTCCAGTGTGTTTGGTATCACAGTTTTCAGATGGAAAAGTGGGTGCCATGTTGGATTACCAGCTGAAGCCTCTGAAAGAACAAGAGTCAGCAGGAGGAACGCTGGGAGATTGGGTTCTTGAGAAGGGTGGCCTGGGGAGACTTCCACAAGGGTGCTTGTCACGGGAGGCTGCCCAGGAGAAAGGTTTATGGTCCTCCTGGGCTTAGGAAAGTTCCACACTAGGTAAGAGTCCTGCCTATTCATAGTGTAAACCAGCTCATCAAAACTTTGAAAGCCCTGGAGCAAAGAAGTCAGGCCTGATCCTCGCCTGCTTCCCATCTCACTGAACTATCTACAGGTAGGTGGGCACAGGGAGATAACTGTTAAGCTCAAGCCCCAGGTGCTATGGGCTCCTTGTGTAAATACAGATCTCAAGTGTCCGGCTGCTTTTCCAAGCTTCGGAGCTTACATAAAACAGGCTTTGCAGCCTGTCCAGCCTCCACCTGAAACTGGACCTGCATTAGCAGTTAGTTACATGACTGAGCTCTGAGTACACTGTAGGCCTCCACTGCAGCCCTCATAGGCAGCCAGACTTCTGCCTTCCTGGTACCACCTGAGTCAGCTAGAGAAACTCCTGCATTGCGACCTCCTATCCTCCAAGGAGCAGCCTCCAGATGTTACAAGCAACCTTAGCCTTTGTTCATCAAAAATCTGTGTCAGTTAGCCCCAGTACCTCACCCAGCCAGCCAGCCAGCATTCAGCAGAACTAGCCCTTTGCTCGTGGGTCATTCACAGAGCAATAGGCTACCAAGAAACAGACCAGAGGCCCCACCAGCCTCCTCATCTGGCCCCTGTGTATACACTCTGCTTTCCTTAAGCTACAGGATTTTTAGCTATCTTAATCAGTTACCAGTTGTGTTTTCCTATCTGGGCAGGTCAGTCTGCAGGACCCTGGGGAACTGAAGGTTGGATGGCCCCTGAGAGACCTTTGAATCCCAGTCTTACCTAGGGTACTGATAGCAATGGCATCCTCCAAGCCAGGGAGTCCCTTGGAAATGAACTTGATAAACATCCTGTTTGCAGGTTACAGGCTGCCCATAAAGATATTTGTGTTCCACTCTTACTTTGTGTTTATGTATTTTTGATTAGACCAAACCAACCAGAAGAATTTGTATAGTATGTTGGTGTATAGCTCCCAAATAACCCGTTTGCACTGATTACCCCTTGTCCATGTAACACCTGTAAAAAGGATTATTGTTTTGTATCCTCCCTCTTTTTAAGGGTTGTATCGTGTGTGTGGATACAATGTGAGTGCAAGTGCCGTAGTGTGTGCAGAGACCTAGGGATATCTGCAAGTCCATTGGCTTCCATGGTGGGTTTGGGTTCCTGGTGTCAAAGTCAGGTTGCTGGGCCTCCCTGGCAGGGGCTTTTGCCCACTAAGACCTGCCCAGCCTGCAAGGGTTTAGTAGAGACAGATGCTGTGCTGTGTCAAGGATCTCCTTTGCACTGTTTGCTTTGATCCATATGATAACATGAGGTTTTTATATGACCCCTCTCCTTTGAAAGAGGAGCCCCAGGGTCTGAGTTATGTGAGGTCACAGCAGTGTGCCATGACAGCTGTCAGGCCGTACAGCACCCTCTCTGCTGTCGGTCCCCTCTGTGAGCCGAGATGTCAGTCTGTCCCAGAGTCAAGAGCCAGAGTAGCTCTTGAAATTTAGATTCAAAGGGCTAGTTTTGCATTTTGCAATTGAACATGGCCTAACACCGGACTCGAGTTCTCTAAGTACTTAAGGTTCAGGCATTGACTGTAGCACCCACCCCCATCTATCTTTTTGGGAGTGTTTTCATTTTCTATAGTTTTATGCATGCATACAATGTATCACACACACACACACACACACATTTTCCCTCATACCCCCATCCTTTACATCTTTGTATAACCCGCAAGTTCCATTAGCTCCAGCTGCACAGGCACGGGCAACCCACCAGCAGCCACATCCCCAAAGAAAAGAGTCCCCTTTTCCCAGCAGCCATCAGTTGCCAGGAGCTCCTGGGCTCATGAGGTGGAGCCACGAGAACTCCACTCCCACCGATGCTGGATCTTACGCAGGTCACCACAGCTGCTGTGAGGCTGTGAGCACAACAGCCATGTCATGTCTGGAAGAGCATCCTACAGCACTGTCCCCCATCACCTGATGCTTTAAACCATCCCTCCCCTTTCCCTGATGTTCGCGGAGCCCAGGCCCATCTTTATAGTTAGAGCATGTGAGGCAGGGCCAGGGCATCTGCATACGTGTTTTTAAATGCTTCCCCCCGCCCTGCCCCAAGACAGGGTTTCTCTGTGTAGCTTTGCCCCTTTCCTGGATCTCGCTCTGTAGACCAGGCTGACCTCGAACTCACAGAGATCCACCTGCCTCTGCCTCCCAAGTGCTGGGATTAAAGGTGTGCACCACCACCACCCAGCAAATGCTTTTATTACATTGTATTATTTTGTGTGCATTTGGGGGGCGTGGACACCATGGCACATATGTGGAGGTCAGAGAACTAGTGGAGTCAGTTGTCTCCTTCCACTGCGTGGGTCCCACGGATGAATCTCAGGTCATCAGGCATGACAAGCAGGTGCCTTTACTTGCTGCTCCATCTGTGTGTGACAGGTTGTGGAGGGCAGAGGATAAGCTCAGCTGTCAGTCTTTACTTTCCCCCTTGTTTGAATCAGGCCCTTCTCAGCTGCACAAGCCAGGCTAGCTGCTGGTGCCACGGGGTCCACCTGGATCCAACACAACTCAAACACCAAGTCAATGCAGAAAACAGAAATAATAATGTAATCAGGCGGTTACTGATGGATCAGGGCCATAGAACAGACTCAGAAGCTGAACTGGAACCCTGAGCCCAAATGTTACAGAGCTTTTAAGTGTGAAAACTACGGACATCCGTGCCAAGTTACAATTCACTTTTCACCCATCAGGATTCAGGGATTGGGGACTTCCCTCAGAACATTTCTCTGAGGGACACGTAGCTTGTTCTCACTGGTTGGTTTCTTCAGGTGTGTGGGGTGGTTTGCCCACGTTCATGTCTCAACCTGCCAACCAGGATGTCAGTTACCCAGGGAGTTCTGTCTGGTGAAGTTTAAGTTCACCAGACCCTGCTTTTAAAATGGAGTTGAGAAACAAGATGGCATTACTTAGGGCAAGGCCTTTTGCTTGTTCCCAACATTCTGAAGATTTGAACTCGGGGCCTCATGTTTGCATGGCAAAAGCCATCATCCCAGCCCAAGTATGCATATTGGGCATCCATAAATTCCCCCCAGTTTATTATTTTTTAATGTTATTTCCTCAGCATAGAGAGGGAGGCCAGTTCTCCCCACACCCACTCATGTTAAGTTACTCTGGCCCAGACCAGTCTGAGGTCATCGAAAAGAAACAGATTCTTAATTACAGGAACAGCAGAGCCCTGGGCTCAACTTCACCAGCCCTCTGAACCCAGAGTTTGCCCCAGCCCAAGGAGCTGAGGGCCAAGAGGCCTCACCTGCCATGATGGGAGTCACACCAGTTCAATCTACCTCTTACTAAACACTCCACTACAAAATTTAAAGCTGGGCAGTGTTAGCACACGCCTTTAATCTCAGCACTTGGGAGGCAGAGGCAGGTGGATCTCTGAGTTGGAGGCCAGCCTGGTCTACTGAGGTGAGTTCCAGGACTACAGAGAAAAACCCTGTGTGTGTGTGTGTGTGTGTGTGTGTGTGTGTGTGTAATATATATATAATATATATAATTTTTTTGACCCTTAAGCCACAAGATATCCAATCACATAAGGCTTCCTGAGTGTCAGTTGACTGAAAGGGTCTTAAAGAGCATGGTAAATATTTTACCAGAAGGGCGACTTATTCAGTGAGATTAGTTGTTCAAAGATGGTCATTTGTTAGTTCATTGTCTTTACTGTCCTAAAAGTTTGTTCTTTTAATCCATGAACATCTTTATCCAGCTCAGTTGCGACAATAGCTCTAACAAATAAGTGTGTCCAAATGAGATTTCACTTGTGAAAATAAGATTTCAATAGTAACAAATCTGTGGCAGTACCTTTTAAAAGGAATTGTGGAGGGTTTAAGCTGTTCACCAGCCTTAGAAGGCAATAATACTACCCGTTTAGAAAGACAGAACAAAACCGAGGCATGTCTCTGCACACTGACCACGGGGGATCAAACCCTGTGGCTCCGTCCCCTCTGGGGAGCCTTCAGTGATTCCACCCCAAATTAAGACATGGGTTCTTGATTTGTAGACGGGCTTTTTCTTTTTTTCTTCAGTGAAAACTTAGAACCCTGTCAGCCATCAGCAGTGACCAAAAGTGCCTTAAACCATAAGAACATATGGTGTGGTGCCCTCAGGAGTCCGGAGGTAGGTGGTTCTGGGTGTTTGCTGGGTTAGTCCTGGCTGACAGCCCATGCTGGCCTTGGCTTCTCCCCGTGGTAACTCAGTGTCTCCAAGCACACCCTGTGGGTTAAATCGGCATTGCTGGTGGCTGGCCGTCATGGGCAGCGGCCATGCCAATGGAGGAGAGTGCCAGAGAAAAGTCACGAGCCATGCTGACAGAGGAGAGTGCTGGACGGAAGAGTCAGAGCACCATAGTTACCTTTCTAGAGCTTTATTGGGGGAGAGGCGGGGGGGGGGGGGAAGGGACGCACAGAGGGCCCACCTGCTTTTTAGGCTGGGACACTGTTGCAGGCTGATGACGTAATTAAGGACATAGTCCTTACATCCCAGATTTTCACTTATTATTTAAAAAAAAAAAAAAAAAAAGCAGGTAGATGGGAATAGGGGCATCGTTCCTCTCAAAAACTGCTTCCAGCTGACTTTTGTACTTTGGCTGGCTCTTGGGGGAATGGAGAAGGGGAGTCTTCCAAGGTAGACAGACATTGTGGGATGCTGTCTGTCATCTGTTTGCTCTGGAGACATGTATCCCTCTTGGCTGTGGCTGGGAACCTTCTATCTGACAAGATGCTGGTGACATGGAAAAAAGCTTAGAGAGAAAACAATCATTATTTTATATTGGTAGATCTAGCCTGTCCAGATGGATTTTGAAACATGTTAAGCTTTATCAGAGACAGATTATTTTAAAGCGTCTCATAGTAATAGATGTTTACATTAAAGTCTTTTTAGTAGCGCCCAGCCACTTTTGGGTCTGGAGGTGTAAATACCTGTTAGCTGTTACAGTTTTTTACTCGATGATCTCTGGACTTCGGTGCTGTGGTGGTCCTGTACCATTAGCTGAACAGTGAGTTAGAACAGGGAACTGGGAAGAGAAAAGCTTATGGTACATGAGAAATTTTTTTTTAATTAGGGACAAAGCAAAGATCAGGGCCCTGTCTTTATGCACGTGATAAACACAGGCAGTAACTCTAAAGGTGCAATTAAATCTGGTAAGGTGGGTAAGGCTGTCCTCTGTACCCAACAATAGAAAGAAGTGACATCCCAAAACTCCCAGGACTGAATCAGTGGCTCTGGTGTCCAGAAGGAAAGAAACGGATCGCTTCCCTGCTGCATTCTAGGTTCCTTGCCATGTCTGTAGCCAAGCCTAGGTCTGTTGGAGGACATAGCTTGGTGTACCCATGCGTCTTGGCGCCTGGGGCCAGTCAGCTGATTGGTTGTCTTTCTAGGCAGCACTTTTTTAAAATATATTTATTTATTAAAATTTTTTTCATTTTACATATCAACCCCAGTTCCACCTCCCTCCCACTCTACCCCCATCCACTCCTCAGAGTGGGTAAGGCCTCCCATGGTAGTCAACAAAGTCTGGCATACCAAGTTGAAGGAGAGCCTAGCCCCTCCCCATTGAATCAAGGCTGAGCAAGGTATCCCACCACAGGGAATGGGCTCCAAAAAGTCAGTTCATGCACCTGGGGGTAAGTCCTGGTCCTGCTGCCAGGGACCCCACTAACAGATCAAGCCACATAGCTGTCACCCACATTCAGCGGGCCTAGTTCAGTCCCATGCAGGTTCCCGATCTGTCAGTTCAGAGTCAGTGAGCTCCAACTAGCACCAGTCAGCTGTCTCTGTGGGTTTCCCCATCATGATCTTGAACTCCTCTTCTTCTTCTTCTTCCTCTTTTTTTTTTTTTTTTTAATGCCAAATGCCTTTTATTGAAGGAGGGAGGAGGTCTTAAATATAGGCTTACAGCACAATGGGGCAGAAGTTTGCTTCTGATGTTTTTGTTTTGTTTTGTTTGTTTGCCAGAGCTGAGGACTGAACCCAGGGCCTTGCGCTTGCTAGGCAAGCACTCTACCACTGAGCTAAATCCCCACCCCTGCTTCTGATGTTTTACAATCTTGCATCTGAGCTGTTAACGCTTATGCTGGATACACAGACAAGGAGCTTCCCTTAAGCATTCAGGAGGGTGGAATCTCACAGGTAATTAGCATAGGGAGGATATCAAGGTCAAGGTCAGCAAGCAATGCAACAGTTACCCAAAACGGGGGGGGGGGGGGGGGACCTACAGGTCCCCCCCCCCCTTTTACTAAAAAATGAGCTTCTGACTTAAGTTGTGTCAGCAGGTCACTTAACCTGTCATGGAGACACCTGTCCAGGCCACACAGGCATTCTGTCTTAGGTTGGTGAGCACCTCCCAGACATTACCCATCTCTGAATACTCATTATCATACAGGCTCAATCTTGTGAGAGCTGCAGAGTTAACTGTTGCCAAAGGTCTCCAAGTGGCGCTGGGCTTGCAATCTGTGTGTTCAACACAGAAAAGACCAACAGAAGTCTTAACCCACCCATAGCCGGTAGGCTAAAGGCAGCTGAGCTATTCCCTTCCTTAACGAGCCTTACTGCAAATTGGAGTCCTTGTAAGATAGTATCCCGAGAGCAAATGGAACTTGGGTTTGTAAATTTTAACTTTCAAAGTCAATTGAAATGTATATAACTATTGATTTAAATTTGTCATGCCCAATAGAATGAAAAATTAATTAACTGTGGTAGCTACTTTTGCTGCCAGGGTCTCTACTGTGCTAGCTGTAGTAACCAGTTATGAAATGGCAATCCCAGAAACAGTAGTAGCGGTGGTCATCACTGTTATAACAGCAACAACGGCAGCAGCGATGTCAAATTCTCTTCTGGAGCATGTGGGTATCCATTGACATGGACACAACTCCAGGAACACAAACCACTGAGGCCCATTATTCTTGAACCCAGCATGACTTAAGCTGTCAGCTCTGCAAAAGAACAATTAAGAACCATAAAGGAAAACAGGCAGCTCACAAGGAGCAGAACTTATGGTCTCATAATGGCTACATTCAGACTCATAAATTTTAAGGTATCTTCGAAGGGCGCTAAATGAATTTCAGGAGGCCAAAAAATGTTGCACAGAGCCACTCCTGAGAAGCAGGTACTGCTCCAGCTTGAATAGGATTGTGAGAATGAAAATGCTTAGCTAGCATGCTACTGTTAATAAATGGAGGTCTGTGATCTTCAGTGTTATCCTTAATCTCTGAGGTGTCTTGGTGACACATTCTCAAACACACTTGAAAAAAGCAGTTACCATACATTACCTTCTGGAGAATCCAACCACATGGCTGCAGTTCCTAGGCTTACGTTAATGCTTGCCAAAGCTGGCCCTATTGGGCTTTCAATCCCTATTGGCATATGAAGAGGAGAGTTTTTCACAAAGGCCCAATAGGTTTCTGTCTAGGCAGAACTTTTAACAAGGCTGTTGGTGGCCTGGCAGGGCATTCGCTAGCCTATGGCCTTTTTCTCACTTAAAACAGGGATCCAGCCAGGCAGTGGTGACGCATGCCTTTAATCCCAGCACTAGGGAGGCAGAGCCAGGCAGATCTCTATGAGTTCAAGGCCAGCCTGGTCTCCAATTCAAGGCCAGCCTGGTCTCCAAATCAAATTCCAGGAAAGGCGCAAAGCTACACAGAGAAACCCTGTCTTGAAAAACAAAAACAACAACAACAAAAAAAAAAAAACCAGGGACCCAACAGCCTTCAGGAGTCAGCAAGTGCCAGCACTTGGCAGTTTTGTTTTCGGGCTTTTATCTCTTCTCTGGCACACAGATGACTCTTTTGCCTGTGGGGTCAGGAGCCTTGCTCTCCAGATGTTTAAATTTTAGTTGGGAGGGTGTGGGGAACAAAAGATGGATTTTACTCCATGTCCTGATTTTTTTTCCTGATGATTGGTGGCTTAAGGACAGCTTTTGGAAGATCTGCCAGGAGGCAGACTATAAACCAATCCTTTTGGAAGACTTGTCTGAGGCTATAAGCTGAATTTTTGGCTTAGGAGCCATCCTGACTATTGTAAACTTATTTGTATGGATCTCAGCCACTTTCAGATCCAACTGCTTCTCAAGGCAGTTCAAGAATGAATGGGTGGAGTTAAGGTGAGTTAGGGCGAGTCTTAGAAACTGCCCACACCCGCCCATTTGAGCCCACCCACTGCCGGCAGAAGTCAGACAGAAAAGGTTGCATATGGCAGATGCAGAAGTGAGGAGGGAGAAGGGTTTAGAGCTTTAGCAGAAAGCTTGGGGATAAAGTAACTCTTATTTGCCCTTTCGATGGCAGAAGTTCTATGCGGCCAGGTTTATACTGTTATGTGGCCAGGTTTTCCGGTGCCCTCCCCTATCTGCCAATGTAGGTGGTAAATGTATCTGCCCTTTTGTCCCATGGCTGTAGCCGAGATAAAAAATTAACAAAACAAACCAGGATCAGACTCCAATCTTGGGCGTCCCCAAAGAGTGGAGAAAGATCTAAGATTCAGCTCAAGTTCGCCATCCTCTTTGTCAAGGGAAGGTGAGGGCTGCAGATTCAATGCAGTTGGTCCACCGTTGGATCCTAGACAGCATTGACCCCCTTGTCAGGAGCGAAAATGTGCCTGCCATTGCCAGCACAGCCCGAGCACAAGCCCCGGGATGTCCGTCGCAAAGAATATAGCTTAGACTACAGCTACAAGAACGGCAGACTCACTCTGGTAAAGAATCATGGGGGTAGCAGAGTAGCTGTATAGGGGTCCAGCAGAGGCAGCAAGGGATGCGTGCATGCTCGCAGTCTCATTGTCTTGCTGGAAGAGGGGCAGCAGTCAGCATGTCCTTGGTGGTCTATTCCAGGTTTCAGCACCAAATGTTGGTTATAGTGGCACTGCTCATGGCTGGCTGTCGCCCACAGCGGCCATGCTGATGAAAGAGAGTGCTGGAGAAAAGTCACAAGCCATGCTGACGGAGGGGAGTGCTGGACAGAAGAGTCAGTGCACCATAGTTACCTTTCTAGAGCTTTATTGGGAGAGAGAGGGAGAGAGGGAGAGAGGGAGAGGGGGGAGAGAGAACAGATGGAGGGAGAGAGAGTGGAAAGGGGAAAAGGGACGCACAGAGGGCCTGCCTGCTTTTTAGGCTGGGACACCATTGCAGGCTGATGACATAATTAAGGACATAGTCCTTGCACACCCCCCTCTCCCAAACCCTGCCTTCCTGTCTACCTTGGGTGTGGGTGAATTGTGTCCTAAGCACTGGAGCCTATAAATGTGACCTTATGTAGAAATCTAGTCCATGCAGACATCCTCACATCCAAGTGAGCTCCTTTTAAGAGGCTTGGAGACAAAGTTTGGGGAAGGTCATATGAAAGCAGAGGCAGACCAAGGCTTGCTGGCCTCAAAACAAGGCACATCAGAAGCTGAGAGAAGCTGGAAGTGAGCTCTCCACTAGATCATCCAAAGAGGAATGGAATTGAACTGGACTGGACTTGACATAATTAATGATCCCTAGACCTCAGACACTACATCCCTATGGTCTGAAACCACCCAGATGTGCTAACTGGTTACCACAGCCCAGGACACAGAAGCAGAAGTTAGAAACTCTTCAAGCGTGCTTTCCCCCACCCCTACAGTTAGATGTGACCACTGAGAGTACCAGCCATGAGGAATGGCTGCTGGTCTGTGGGCAGCTCAGGGACACCCAAGCTTGGTACTGGGGACAGGTGTGTCAGGTACGTTTTCCTTGTGTGGTGTTGCTTGAACACAGCTCCACTAGAGGCAGCCCCTATCTGGAAGGTGTCAAGTGGGAGCCTGCAAGGGGGAAATGGGAAGAAGCAGACCCAAAGCCTGTAGCCTTATCTGCTCAGCTCTCCAGCTGAGTCCAAGTCAGTTCAGCAGCTGCTTCCCTTCAAGAAGGAACATGGAAACAAAGGGATCTGAGTCTTGCCACCAAGGTCATGGCAGTATTGCCACACCCCAGGCTTTCAACCCCACCAACCCACTCACCCACCTCCCACCCACCCCTGCCAGCTTCCACCATCACTGAGTCCTAGCATGGTACCACTCCCTGCTTGTCCCTGAGCAACAGGAAAGAATGGTCTTGTCTGCAGCCCTGAAACTGGAAGTCAGAAGCCAGGGTTTCCCTCTGAGGGCTGTGGGGAGGATCCTGGCAGCCATTCTGGGCTTCCTGCTCAGTTGCATCCTTACCACATGGCCAGCTTTTTCATGTGGTTGTCTCTAAGTGAAGTTCTCTTACATCTGTGTCTACATCAACCTCTTGTAGGAAGCAGGTGTTGGATTCAACCCACCCAAACCCTCCCTGTGACCTCAACACAGCTAATCCTATCTACAAAGACCTTATTTCAGTTCCTATTCATAGATACTGGGAGCTAAAGGAGTAAGATATCTTGGGGAGGGAGAGACTTCAACCACAACACTGTGCCTCTGTTTTCCCAACTCTGATGCCTGGTATTAGGCACAGAGAGAGGATCCCATAGGTCCTTCATTGTTGAGTGTCTACCTGGGTCCAAGAGACTGGTGGAAAGCTTCTGAGGAGGATCGATGGGTTGGCCACCTGTGATGGACATGAGGCGTCTGTCCCTGAAGTCTTAGAGGCCTCAACCAAACCTCTGCATGTCACCTGTATGTGGCCCAGTGCTGTGTCTACCCCCTCCTTTCTGCAAGGCCTGACTTACAGATTATCTTATGTGAGAACAGGCATTCAGAGTCATTTCTTCACCAGCTTTGCCTTGGGACACATGCCTTGACCCAGTCACAAACCCGGCCTCCTGTTTGCTGGTGCAGCTAGCCTGTCTGCATGCAGACCACCTGCTGACTCACTGACTTGGTCCCCCGGGACACTGGCTTGGCATTTGACAGCCTGTATTTAAAGGAGCTGTGTCCTCAGTATATCAAGGGTTGATTTGGTTTGCAGAGATTGAGATTTTTTTTTTCCTAAGCAAGAAAATGGAGAATTAAATTAGGTCTAAAATTCATGCAAGGCTTCTGACAACTTGTTTGCAGAAAGTAATTGCTCTGGAGCTGGCAACTTTAGTAATCAAAGGGAAGCTTAAGAAATATGGGAAATTGCAAGAGAAGGGGGAAATAAAAATGTGAATTAAGAGTTTATTTTAAACACCACCTCCCAACAGTTTTCAAAACACAGCAAAGCTGAAAGATTTTTTTTATTTTATTTTATTTATTTATTTTGGTTTTTTTGAGACAGGGTCTCACTATGTAGCCCTGGCTGGCCTGGAACTTACAGAGATTCCCCTGCCTCTGCTTTCTGAGTATTGGGTCTAATGGCAAGCTACACCATGCTCTGTGTGAACGATTTTGGGGTTTGTTGTTGTGTTGTTTTTGTCTGCAGTGAATACAATATACATTATACACATTCAGTATGCCTACATTCTGAATCCGGCAAACACATGACCGAGTTGGTTTCATCATGTCTCAGTTCCCTGCCCATCTGAGAGTCAGATATCCAGGTTCTCCCAGGAAGCACAGAGCAGACTTAGTTTACGATGCAGGAGGGAAGCCCTTCACCTTCACCCAAGCCCACATTGAGACCCTGAACTTCTTACAGAGCCTTGAGAATGCTGTTCCTGGACCCTGGACTATCCCTAACACTTTGGTTGCTGTGACCTGAACCTTCTAGAATGAACTATCTATCCATTCTCAGCCATAAAAAGCAGTAGCCACCTCCTCTTGGGGTCCATAGGTGTGGTGTAAACTTTTCCTAGGAAGGCAAATATCTCCAGACAAAAGCCCCAGATAGAGACTCAATGACAGACCAAAGAAATTCCAACCATCACATCCATCTCGGTTCAGTGAGTTGTACAGTGGCATCTGGGACAGTAATGCAGAGTAATCGGGAGGTATGTGCTTTCTAAAGAGGGAAAAGGTTGTGTATGGGGAGTGGTATGTGCATGTGGAGGGGGATGCACTGCACATGGATGAGAGTTGGATGTCCTACCTTTTTTTTTTTTTTTTTTTTTTTTTTTTTTTTTTTTTTTTTTTTTATGGCGTCCTGAGAAGCTTGCCTCTCCTGTTACTGAAACCACAGCCCTTCAGTGGAGACACTCTAGGGTGGTTGTCTGACCACAGCTTTCTATGTGTGTAGACACCTGATCATAAAGTGTGTGTGATATGAGCTCTGTGCCCCAGGCCTCCTCTGCCTGAGACCCTTTGCCTTCTCTCACTCTGGACCCCATATTTAACTCCTACAAATCCCTGTGAAGTGGGTCAGGAGCCAAGGAAGAGGGAATTTAGTTCAGGAGAATCACAGTCCTTGTCACCAAAGTTGCTTTCCAAAGAACATGATATGTGGCAGCTGAAAAGGGAGCTGGGGAAGGGTCATGGGTCAAACTCAACAGGAATTGGCCATCGGCTCTGCTAGCCTGAGTGTGGGCTCTGGCTATTGTGGTAATAGGGCCACCAAGCTTCTCAGACAGGCTCCTGCAGATTTCATTCAATCATCCTGATGTTGCATACCAGTGGTCGGTCTGGCGTGGGCACTTGTCCATTTCTGAGCCAGCTGAAGTAGCCAGGAGGGATGGGGTGCTCTGATTGATAGCCCCTAACCAGCCAGTGCTGCTTCCAGACAGACCTCCAGGGGCTCACTGTCTACCAAAAGTTCAATGAGGAGAGTGTGTCTGGTTGCCTGGTCCTTCTGGCTCTCTCCAGTCCTGCTCACGGTGATCCCCCAGCCCTCTGTCCCTCTCAGCCAACTCTTGAACTAGTCATTATTGCCTGATTTTCTGAGCAGCTGTTCTGACCCAAACATGCAACCCAGAGAGGAATCCTACTCATAGCCTCATGCCCTTCTCAGCCTGGGATTTCCATCCAAATGCATGGCTCTGAAAAGTGTAAAAACATTTATTAAATGCCCTCTGAATACTGGGAGCTGCACCAGGATCTACATCAGTCCTGTTATGTTCTGCTTACTTATTAGAACCACCTGGGAAACTTTTCCCCTCACTGATGCTTGAGGGCCCTGTGGCAGAAATCCTGCTTCTACTGTGCTGGACCCAGAGTTAGGATATTTCAGATGTCCTCTCTCAGGGCAAATGAATAGGCCATCTTATAGTAAAGACAAACTAGGCTCAGTCCTGTTTATGATTAAACCTCCGTTCCTCAAGGACTGGGCTAAGCCCCACCTCTAACCTTAACTACAAATGGTTCTGCAGTACCTGTTCCAGAAATGGCAATCATGTCTTTGTTTCAAAAGGTTATTATGACCACTTGTTGTTATGACTACCTTATTATGACCAGCATTATGTTTGCTTCTGTAACCCTGCCTATTTGCCTGCCAAATCCCCCGTTCAGAAACCCTCTCCCCCTAAGCTATAAAAGCCCTTATCTTCCCTGTGTCCAAGGCTAATCTCTTGAACCTGACCTCTAGGGGGAGAAGCCCAAGTACACTAATAATAAAAAAATAAAAAATAAAAAAGTTTGCTTTTATTAATTGTTTGCTTTAATCTGTCCATGATGATTTAGGTCAATGGTCTTTCTCCTCAAATCTTTGGGATTAACACAAGTCCAGGAAGCAAACGAGATACTGGATCCCATTACTAGAGAACATCTTGCGGGTGGCATAAACAAGGAGGAGGAGGGAGGCAACAGGTTCGTATTTGAGAAACAGCTCTAGAGCCACCAATAGGAATTCCCCACAATCCAGAGAGCCATTGGGTGCTGGCTTAGGAGTAAAGGAGCTCTGGTCTGGATGCCTAGTTCCAGAATTGTCCGTACTTGGAGGCTAGAGCAAAACGAAAATTAAGGATCTTTGTTTAAAAACAACTAAAAATTTCAAGATGGCAACAGCAGATATTCAAGCCCACCATCATCCTACAGGAGCCACCCCAACAGGGTTCTGTGCACCCATCACATGCCACCCTCCCCACCCCAGCCCCTGCCATCCCTGTCCTCTAGGTTTTACCACACATTGCCAGGTTGGTCATTTACCACTCCTGCAGATGGCTGATTGTGCAGTATTCAGAGTAATGCTTGCATTCCCAGCTAGATGGGGGAAGAGAGACTGGAAGGTCACTGACTGACCATTGCCTATGAGCAGACACCCCTTCTCCACTCACAATTTGATGGCTGGATGGACCCCAACATTACATGGAATCCCACTTCTGCTTAGGTGTGGCCCCTGGCCTCCAAAGGTGGCCAGCAGGGGGCAGCATTGCATAGCTAAGGCAGAGCCGAAGACCCAGAACTACTTTACAAGAGGTTTGGCAGGGAGTAAAGGAAGCCCCACTGGATACTTTAAAGGCACATGACATGCCTGCAGATAAATAGACAGTAGAAAGTGATCCCTTTCCCAAGGTCTGTAAAATGTCTTTCTCATCCCCTTTTCCAGGGTGGAGAAACTTCAAAGAAGCAAGTAGCTTTCCCAAGCTGAAAAGATAGATAGATAAATAAATAGATAGATAGATAGATAGATAGATAGACAGACAAACAAACAAACAAACAACTAGCAGGCCCTTTCCTGTATTTTATTCGATCTTTGTGATTTCTTAGAGGGGTAAACATTTTTATAAGTCCCTCTGTTTATAAATAGAATAGGAGGCTGGAATGATGGTTCAGCGGTTAAGAGCACTGGCTGCTCTTCCAGAGGACCGGGGTTTAATTCCCAGCACCCACATGGCAGCTCATAACTCTGTTAATTCCAGCTCCAGGGGACTCGACACTCCCATATGTGCATACATGCAGGCAAAACACCAATGTGCATAAAATAAAATAACAAATAATTTTTTAAAATAGCAGAATAAATAACTTCCTGAGAGCTATGGTGGGGGTCAACTGGGCTTCCTTCCACCCAAGGGTCTTTGCCTGCTCTGTTCCTTCCTCCTGACATGCTATCCTGCACCAGCACTCTGCGCTTGACTGATGTCTCTGCTCAGCTCTGACATCATGTCACCAGGAGAGCTGTTCAGATTCCACAGACATGCTCAGGGGCCCAGGCTTGTTGCTTTCCTGTCAGTGGGCTACAAGTGACAGATTTCTCCCTCAGTCTAAAAAAAAAAAAAAAAAAAAAAAAAAAAAAAAAACCGTTTGTTTCTGTATTATTTTTGTGTGTAGATGTGCGTGCCACAGCATGCGTGGGGAGGTCAGGACTTGTAGAAATCAGTTTTCTCCTTCCATCAGTTGGTCCTGGGCATCGAACTTATGATTTTGGGCTTGACAGCAAGTGCTATTACCCACTGAGCCCTCTTGCTGGTCCTTCTCCCCTAGTATTCTCCAAGCACTAAGGAGGTAACTTTTTGTTTCTGCTCCCTGGGGTGTCTTTGCTGGCTGGCTGGATAAGTTTGCCAATGGCAGCAGAGATGCTGATGGTCCCTGGAGCATCCCTGCCAGCTCCTCTGACCCCTCCGTCCCTGCTACTCTGATTTCTGGTGCCAAGTGTGGGTGTCGGCTACAAAGTGGTTAAAAAACCGTGATTTTTTTTTTTCCTTTTGGCAATTAAGTTTGGTGTTGCTGTGAGGTTTCTGAACCCATACAAAAAACACGCCTAGCCTGCAGAGACAAGACCCTGACTCATCATGTCTGCCTTTGACAGCATTAATAAATAAAAATACTCTAATACATAGATGCCATGAGATTCTTTGTGAAAGTCTCCAGTGAGAAGTAGGTTGCCGAAAGGCACAAAGGCCTTCCCCACTGTGACTTGAGCAGGCAAATACAAGCACAGAGAGATTAAGTGTACTGCCGCAAACCACACAGTTCCACTGCTGTGGGCTCTAAGGGAGGGGGAAATTGCAGTGGAATTACTTCTCTGACTTGTCCAATCACACCACTACCTGGCTAGGCCTTTCCTCCTGGCTGGGCGACTCTTCCTGGCCAAGCCCCTCCTCCTGGCCGAGCCCCGCCTCCTGGCCGAGCCCCTCCTCCTGGCTGAGCCCCGCCTCCTGGCTGAGCCCCTCCTCCCTTCCTAACACAGGTTATGTCTCTCAGTCTGTGGTTTCACGATCTGCCTGTCTCTGCCCCTGTCTCTGCCTCTGCCACTGGAGCGCTGGAATTAAAAGCACGCACCACTCTGGCCTCTGATCCTGTTTTTTTACATCGGTTCTACAAATTCAACCCAGGCTTTCATGCATGCATAGCAAGACCGTCACCCTAAACAATCGCCCCAGCCCCCTAGAGCTGGGGCTTGAACCCAAGCCATCTGATTCTAGAATTTACATCCTTCGACAATGCGTGGTACTGCTGCTTCTGGCTGCCAGACTGGGGCAAGAGCTGTTTCTCCTGGGGTTGGGTACAGAAAAGATGGAGGAATGTCCTCAGGCCAGGACCAGGGGACTCTCTACCCTTGTCCCCTCTCATCCTCCCTCCCTCCCCTCCTCTCTGTCCTTCAGCCTCCTCCCCTGTGAGCCACAAACATTCAGGTTGCTTCTCTGTGCTCCCGTCACCCCTCTGCCCTTGACTTCCACTAATTCACTTCTGACTCTTTGGCTCACGTAACAATGACTTCTGCAATGTCAGCCATAAATAGATTATGAGAAGAAAATCATTTGTTTAAACAGAAATCCTAATTTTCCTAGAGGTGGTGAATAAACACTGTTGGAGATCCAGCAGCTGTGTTTGCACAGAGCGGGGGCTTCAGTTCTTTCTAGAAGTCACAAAAGGCCACTCTAGTGTCCTTGCCAGGACCTCTTTGTGTCAGAGACTCAATCTCCCCATATCCGCATGCTTTCATGGGCAGGGGAGCCCAAAATTCCCAGCCAGGTGAGAGAACACCAAACTGAGCCAGTGACCTAAGGCTTACTGCAGGATCCTCCTGCCTCCCGGTCTACAGCAAAGAGATGTGGCTTGAGGTAAGAGATAGGAAGAGGGGCAAGAGTCACTTTGCAGTAGAGAAAGGTGACCCCAAGCAGATGATCAAGGGTCAACATTAGTGGGTGACAAGTCTCCTGCCCAGGTCATGATGTGTGTTAAGAAGGGACACAGCTACCCAGCACCATTGAGGCCCCAGGCTCAACCTCTAACACTGAAAATCAGAAAAGAGAAGAGATGGATGTCATATTTGTCAGGACTCTCTAGCAGAGCAGAACCAATAGAGAGAATGTATGCTGTAAGGGACAGTTTGTTAAACTAGCCTATCCTGTATGGGCTGGGTAGGTTAATGGCCATCTACATCCTGGAGAGGCTGAGGACCTGGTAGTTTGTCAATCGATGAGGCTGGATGCCTCAGCAGTCCCAATAAGGTGGTGAAGGCTTGTAACTTTCCTGGATAATGGCTGGTCTTTGGTCCACATTGGAAGACCAAAAAAACCTGGCATATGATTTCAGCAAAGGGCCACAGCAACAGAGTAGATGCACACACCAGCAAGGAGCAAAGGTGGACAGGCAAATAGCACCACTTTTCCTTTGAACTTTTTAATGTCGGGCCATTGCTGGAAGGTGTCACCCATCCTCAAGGAGGGTCTTCTCTACTCAGTTAATTCCCCGCAAATCTACCTAGGAATGCATCTCTTGGTCAATTCCATATCCTATCAGGATAAACCATCTTAGGCATTTGCCTGTAATTTTTGCCCCAAAATTCACAAGCCAATCTTATGATAAAACCACAAAATAAATCCCAATAGAGGTAGTACTACAGAACACCCACCCAGGTCATCAACAAGAGGAATCTAAGAAGCTGGCCAGCATTCTCAGCAAATCCAGAATGCTATGAAGCCAGGGAGAGGAAGGGGGTTGGCAGGGATGCAATACAGGACACTTGCTGAGAGGGACTGTGGCCAGGACACAGCTGACCACTAAAGTAGAGAGGGGTGACAGTAGTGTGTCCATGTGGTCTCACAGGGGATCGTGGTTTCTACAAGCTGGGAGAAGAACCCCATGACTAGAGCTCAGAAGGAGGAGGAAGCCTGAGAAGCACAGACACCTCTTAGAGGGAGGTGACAGGGTGTGACCACCTTTTGAGGGACTCTGGGCACCACTGAGGTTTGGAACTGAGGAGGAAGACTTTCTCTATCCTGGGTCCTAGAACCAACAATCTTGAATTTTATGGACTCTGATTTCACCCTGCTTCCAGTTTATTGGCCACATCCTTGGGCTGGGGACCATTGGGGACCACCCTTCTGGGTGTCACATGTAGGTGTCAAGAATGAGGGACTGGGCTTGGAGTTCCCCATAGGACCTGTGTGCATACCCCAAGCTAATCCCTGCATGGCACACAAGGCCACTCTAGTAGCTCACACTTCCCCGAGACTACTGTGGTTTGGTGAAGGAACACTTTTCCTTGCTTCCCAAAGTTTCCACAGTGTCTGTCATCCAGAGCCTGTAGGGTCCAGGCTTGGCCAGGCACATGCCTTGGGCTATTGGGAGACATTGAGAGACCTGGATAAATCAGATGCATATTCAAGAGGAAAAATTGATAGGATTTCAAGGTGGACTGGCGAGCTTATGTGGACATTAGTTCTTCATATGGTGAAGTGTGGCATGGCTGTTGACCCACATTCATCTTATTGATAAGCATACCCCAAATCTGTCACAGAAAGCACTATTCTTCTAAAGATGTGGGCCTGAAAAGTGGGGGCCCAACATTGCCTACCAAGAGTGCAATAAGAAATCACAGAGTATTAAGGACCAGGCTGGGAAGATGGCTCAGTGGGTAAAGCGCTTGCCCTGTAAGCCTGAGGACCTGAGTTCAAATCCCCAGCACCCACATAAAAAGCCAGGTGATATCACAGATACCTGTAACCCCCATACTTTGAACACATGAAGGACCACACTAGAAATCAAAGAGAGGCAGAGGATTCACTGAGATTCACTGGCTAATTTATCAGGACTTGTTTTGTTTTTGAGACAGTCTCATTGTGTTGCCCCAAACACACAATCTTCCTGCCTCAGCCTCCTGCACATTGATTGCTATTAAAGGTGTGAGTCATCACACCCAGTTTCCCAGAAATGTTTCCTATCATTACTAATAAATTTAACCAGCATTCCAATCCTAAGAATTCAGAATCAATTCAGCCCAATTTGGAGTCAACTTTAAAGAAAAAGAAAACACTGTATACGATCTGATCTTTAATAACATTATGCCTCTTAAGATTTCGATATGATGAGATTTAAAACATCAACATCTAGGCAGACATAAAAGGGACCTTTTAACAAGCCAGCTCTCATCAAAAGCCCAGTTCTGACTTTATGAGGCTTTCTGTCTGCATTCCCTCTGGAGTGGCTGCTGTCCAGAACAGTTCTGAAATAATAAAGCCGGCCATTCTCAACACAGATGCCACCATCCTGTCCTGTGCAGGATGTAATTGCATCTACTTTGCTCAGAAGAGAAGTTAGCTTTCCAATGTGTGTGACTACCTGAAAAGGAAGCCTATGAGGGACAAACCACAGAGTCCCTGCTTATGCAGGCTCTCTGAGAGTGGCCAGAAAGTGCTGCGTTTCTCATTAAACCTTTCACTTCATTTGAATGCAATTTAACCCTCAATCTACACAAACTTTTGAAGAATACAAAAACATTTTCCAATGCCAATTACTCTGCAAATGAGATGTGTCCTCTAAGGCGGCCTCTCTGAACACATGAAGGGCCACCCTAGAGATCAAAGAGATTCAAGGTCACACTGACTCAACTCTGATAGATTTGGGGTTTCTGTTGGTTTGTGTTTGCTCTTCAGACTGTTTTTTAAAAAATTCAGTAATTGATAATATGAAGTCTTAGAAAGAGGGCTGATAGTTGTAATATGTTAATGAGATGCAAATTAGCTCAGCCTTATTGGTTGGCATCCTACCAGGAGCTATTAACACCTTTAGAAAATATACACCTGGGTTGGGGATTTAGCTCAGTGGTAGAGTGCTTGCCTAGCAAGCACAAGGCCCTGGGTTCGATCCTCAGCTCCACCAAAAAAAAAAAGAAAGAAAGAAAACACACACCCTTTGTCACAACAATTTCATGTCGGGAGATTAAACTACAAGAAGACTTAGCCTCATACCCAGAGATGTAACAAATACTGGTTACAAGTGGAGAAAAACAACAACAACCCAGAGCCCATCAAGATTTAAACAAATATGGCTGGTGCTGGAGAGATGGGTCAGTGGTTAAAAGTGCTTGTTCTTCTTGCAGAGGACCTGGGTTCAGTTCCCAGAACCCATGTTGAGCAGCTCACAACTGCCTATAACTCCAGGTCCAAGGGATCTGATGCCCTCTTCTGGACTCCTTGGGTACCTGCACTCATGTGTACATACACACATACACATAATTACAAAAAAAATAAATCTTTTTTTTAATTAAATAGAGTAGGAAAGATGGTTAAGTGGGTAAACACTTACCACACAAATTTGAGGACCCGAGTTCAAATCCCCAGAACACATATAAAAGCCAGATGTAGAATGTGAGTATTTATAATCCCAGCAGTCCTAAGGGAGACGGGAGATGAAGACAGGAGAATTCCCAAGAGCTTATGGGTCTGCTGCCCTGGCATATTCAGCAGAAAAACAACACAGGACCTGTATCAAACAAGGGGGAATGTGAGGACTGATATCTAAGATTGTCCTACACACCCCCACACACATAGACTTAATTAAACAGTAGGGTATGTTCAGAAACATGAACAAGGCCTCCCAAATGGGTGGTGACTATGAGGACAGGGTTAAGAGAACAGGTAAAGTGTAGTAAGAAAAGGATTTGAGCTCCTGATGGATGACCCTGTAGCTGGTGTTCTGTGTGTGTACAAGTAGGCAAGAGCCCAGAGAGGGACTGGAGCTCTAATAATGCTTGTTCAACAGCTGAACGAAAGGACTCAATTAATGCATATTGTTAATATTTTATCTTTTGGCATCTACCTTTCTAATTTCATGTGTGGAATTTTGAAAATTTAACTTATTTGTTTGTATGTAAGAGGAGGGGCATGTGCAAGCCATGGTGCCTATGGGGGGTCAGAGGACAACTGTGGGAGTCATTCTTTCCTTCCATTATGTGGATCAAACCAAAGTAGTTGGACTTAGTGGCCAGTACCTTCATCTGCTGTGCCATCTTGCTAGCCATGAATGGCATGGCAGTTTGATAGGTACAGCCCCTGTAGACTCATGTGTGTGAATGCTTGGCCCATAGGGAATGGTACAGTTAGGAAATGTAGTGTTGTTGGAGTAGATATGGTCTTGTTAGAGGAAGTGTAGGGGCAGGCTTTGAGGTCTTCTCATATGCTCAGGCTACACTAAGTGTGGTACACAGTCTCTCCCTGCTGCCTGAGGATCAAGATGCAGAACTCTCAGCTCCTTCTCCAGCACCATGTCTGCCTGCCTGCTACCAGGATGATAATGGGCTGAATCTCTGAAACTGTAAGCCAGCCCCAATTAAATGTTTTCCTTTATAAGAGTTGCCATAGTCATGGTGTCTCTCCACAGAATTGAAACCCTAAAGCAAATGGTTTTAAGCAACAACACTTGTTTTCAAAGTCTGTGAGTGATCACCCTACAACAGGGGGATGTCCATCACTACAAAGCAACATCTCTTTTCTGTGTGGCTTGCCAAAAAACACAAACAAAACCAAACCAAACCAGGGTTTCATGTAGCCCAGGCTAGGCTTGAACCTGCTGCCTAGCCAAGGATGACTTTGAACTTCTGATCCTTTTGTCTCCCAAGTATTGAGATTGCAGGTATTTACTATCACCCCTAGTTTATACAGTGCTGGACGTGGGATCCAGGACTCTGTATGTGCTACAAAAGCACTCTACCAACTGAGCTGCACCCCCATATCCTCCGTGAGTGTGTGTGTGTGTGTGTGTGTGTGTGTGTGTGTGTGTGTGTGTGTTTTCTCATATATGCTCAGGTGCACATACACATATGGAAACCAGAGGTCAACATCCGATGTTGTCCCCAGACACCATCCACATTGTTTTGTTGAGTCAGGGTCTCTCACTGGCCTGGAATTCACCAACTACACTAGACTGGCTGCCCAGAAAGCCCCAGAACCCTCCTGTCTTTCCTACCCAAACCTCTCATTCTTCCTGGATAGGTTAATGCCACAGAGTAGGATGCTCCACTTACAACAACCATGAGCTTTTCATAGCTGATTCCATAGATGATACCTAGAATTCACTCACCTAAGGAGTTAGCGCAACTCTGTATCCAGTATTAGTTACTTTTCTTGTTGCTATAAACCAAATTCCTAACAAGGAGCAACTTCAGGGAAGAATTTCTTTCAGCTCACAGTTTGAGAGTCCAACCATCAGAGTGTGGCCAGCATGGTGGTAGAAAGAACTGCTGAGAATCTTCATCTCACATCTTGATGGAACAGGAAACGGGTGGGATGGACAGAGCTGGACTCCAAACCTCCAGGTCTGCCCTCAGTGACTCACTTCCTGTGACTGGGCTCCTCCTCCAAAGGGTTCCACATCCTCCCGAAACAGTGCCACCAGCTGGGGACAAGGTGTTCAAGCACATTGTTAGGTTTTGAATGGCAACAGGGAGGGATTCAAGAGGACAGGGAGGTGAATTACTAGGAGATGAGGAGTTTATTAGAAGAGTGATGAATTTTATAGACAGACTGGCAGAGGGGCAACAGCATGGAGGGCTGGCTCCAAGGAGAGTTCAGGCCCCAGCACATGGTCTCTGAGGAAAATCAGAGCCCAGTGGATGGGAGAAAAACCCCCTTCTTACAGTTCTCAGAGGGTGGGGGAAAGTTTCACAGCAAAAGCCTGCAGCCAGGCTCTCTGATTCCCAAGCCAGAGGCAGGGAAGTGGGTGAGGAGCAGAATGTGCAGCCCCAGTACCCACTTTGGTGAAAAATTCACTTTCTCAGGTGGAAGACACTGATGTTGGTTTGTCTATTATCTAAAGACTCACACCAAAGTGGCTCAGTGGGGTGCCTGTTCCTGTCAGTGTCCCTCAAATGCTGCAGCCTGAGCAGAGGCTGGGTTCTAGCATCACATTCCCCACATTAGCAAGTGGCAGACAGACATTCCACATCCAAAACATAAACAGTTTTTTCCATGGCTAGCAAGAGAAGAGCCACATTTCAGATCTAGGTCCCCAGACTGCTGTAAGAACTAAAATACCCATTACTACATTTGGGGAAATTATGCCCAAACTTGCAATCTTACTTATTGCTAAGGTTGGGAGTTCCTCCCTCCTGGACGGTGGATAATCACAGATTCGGAACCCTCCAGATAATTTGAACTCTGTGAAATTCTTTTCATTTATCATTATCGTGTCTGGCAGAAATCTTCATTTTCCAGTTGTGTTAAGCTCGTCTGATTCCTGAGGCAGAGAGAGAGAGAGAGAGAGAGAATCTTCAAAGCCATTGACTGGTGCTCCCGCCTTCTCTGATTGCAGCTTAACATGGAGCTTAGCAGAGAACACAGGTTAATTAACTCACCTGCCACAGCTGTGGTCCTCTCGTTTGTCTTCCTCCCCCAGACTTTCAGTCTTGTCAATCCAGCCAATAGTTAAGTCTGGAGGATCTCTACAACACAAACTGTTTGTTCATCGGCCACCGTAAAGGGAAGGGTTTTTGGATTTTAATGATTTTCCTGAGGCTAGAAGGGAAGAAAAAAATAGGAAGGAAAAATAAGTGGTCACTTTTCTCATGTTTCATCCCAGGGGCCAAAGAGCACAATCCAGAGTAAAAATGTAGTTTAGTAAGAAAAGTTGGTGGCTTCCATTTTGATGGTTTTTAATCATCTTTTTTTCTTAACTCTAAATGGACAGAGAATGGGTGTGTTTTCACGTGTCTTGCATATATGTCTCTGAGTGTGTGTGTGTGTGTGTGTGTGTGTGTGTGTGCACGTGCATTTGCACATGGACATACACAGGTGCAAGTCTCACAGAATGCATGTGGACACAGAGGACAACTTGTGGAATTGGTTCTCTTCCTCCACCATGTGGTGCCAGGGATTGAACTCAAGTCCTCATGCTTGGTGGCAAGCTTCTTTATCAACCAAGCCATTTTGCCGGTCTATGACTCAAGAGGTCAGCAATCCTGTTAGCTCAACTTGTTAAACCTAAACTCTTGAGACTGAAGATCTCTGAAACTAAAGGATCTGTGAAGCCAGGACAGGTGCCAGCCAGAAAAGGGGCCTGGTCTTGGCACAAGTTCCCAAGTTTCCCAGTAGCTGGGAAATGACTCCCTGCCGGGCTCTGGGAGCATTTTATATCACCTGGGGGAAGGAAGGCAGGAGCAAGTTATTACTATGGAGTAGTGAGTCTTGAGCTCCTTCATTTAGCAAGATCCAGAATTCCCCAAGCTGTCTCTAACCTTGCCTACGGGTGGAGCCTTCACCTATCTGGATTTTTCAGTCCAAGATGACACAGAAGACTTCCTCACATACAGCCAGCAGCAACCTTACATAGTTACATCAACAATAGAGGATGGAAGATATATATTTATATAGATGATAGAAAATAGAAATAGACAGGGAATAGATAAGATACAGTAGATTCATAGATAGATGGCAGAAATAGATTAATGGTAGCTAAAAGATAGATGATTGAAGATAGATAGATAGATAGATAGATAGATAGATAGATAGATAGATAGAATTATACAAGGAGAATTACTAGATTATCATACACAATGGACCCTGGATAATCTTACAGATGCCATCTGTACACTAGATATCCAGTCTGGTAGCTTCTCTGTCCAGTCTGGAAGCCTCAGAACAAGAGGGATGGATGATGCCATCCCACTTCAGCCTGAAAGCTTTGGAAGCTTCCTGCCATGTCACAAGAGAGATTCTGGGTTAAAAGACAAAGAAGCTGGAGTCCTAAATCACAGATGATGACCACAACAGCAGAGGCTTCCCACACTAGCTGGCTTTCCCTTCCTTCCTCCTCCATCTAGGACCCCAGATTATTGGATTGGGACCACTGCACATCTCCGGGGCAGGTCTTCCCCTCTCCTCTATCTAGGACCCCAGATTATTGGATTGGGACCACTGCACATCTCCGGGACAGGTCTTCTCCACTCTGTTCTCTCCACGTGTCGGTTGTCTCTGGAAGTACTAACACAGATGCACCAGGGCGGTGCTTTGTTAATCTCTCAGGTATCTTCCAATCCAGTTAAGGGACAGTTAAAATCTCTGGCAAAGCCAGGTATAACTTCCGGGATGGGTCTCTTCCTGACCTGCAGCGCAGCGTGTAAGATCAAAAGCAATAGAACCACAAGCTGGTGCTTGACAGTCTTGTCTCACACTGGCTTCCAGAAAGTGTGTCTAAGAATAACAAGAAACTTGGACAGCATGAAAGAAAAAGCTGATGCCTTTGACGAGAAAATTAAGCTGCCCTGACTGGAAGTGGGCACCATAAACAAATCAAATGACATGACAGACTGAGCAAGCACTGTGCATCTCCAAGGGGCTGATTGATTTCTTTAATATCAGAAGAGCTCCTATGAATTGACAGAGCTCAGGACATGCCACCCCAAAATAAGATCACAGGAGTCCAGGCCCATTGGAATCAGCCTCTTCCAGGATGGCCTGGACCTAGTGTTAATCCCAGAGGTGGAATATGAAAGACCACTGACCAAAATCATCATGGCCAAATTGACCAAAGCAAGCAATTCATTAAGGCAAACTTTTTTATTTGTGTACATGCGCTGCCTCCCACTAAGGTGGGGTTTGAGAGGTCAGCATTAGCTGTGAGGAAGACGAGGCTTTTATAGCTAAGGGGTAAGGGGTTTCCCAATGGGGTATTTTGCAGGCAAAATAGATAGGGTTACAGGAGCAGAACATAAGCATAGCGAATTGGTCATAACAACCTCCTGAAGCAAAGACATGATTGCAAGGTGGTCGTAACAGCAGGTAGTCATAACAAGGTAGCCATAACAACCCTTTTGAAACAAAGGGAAGGCTTCAAGATGGTTATTAACTTTTTGAAACCAAGGCATGGTTGCTGTTTCCTGGAACAGGCAGTACAGAACCATCTGTAGGTAAGGTTACAGGTAGGGCAGAGCCACTCCTTGAGAAGCAGAGGTTTTTAATCATAAACAGGAATGAACCTAGTTGGTCTTTACTATAAGACAGCTTTTAAGCCTGTGATGGAGGCAGGCTGGTTCCTCACTAGTGATGCTGAGGAACTGCAGACAGACACAGAAACTGCAAAGTTACTCATTTTAGGTAACTAAGAAAAGCTGTATCTCTGCAGGGGAAATCTGCATTTGGACCCTGCACATGCGCAGTCAAGAGGCATTGCAGCTGGCTCTTGTCCCATGGTCTTCCCTTCTCAGGAGGCTTTCCCCACACTCTTCTCTCATTATTTCAGATGACAGTGACATCCAAGGCTGAGACAGGAACTGTGTCTCAGTTCTCTATGTCATCACCCACGGATGTGGGAGGGAGATGGTCACCTGACAGCAGGAAACAGTCGGACCTGTGTCTGGCTGCATGAGTGGAGGATGCTCCTCAGATAGTCCCACACAGGTGTAGCCAGGTTATTGTCTTCCTCTGCAGAGAAGAATTGCAAGGCTGGCCAGGAGGAAGCCAAGTGAGACTTTATTAAGAAAAGTACGCTTTGGGTTGGGGATTTAGCTCAGTGGTAGAGCGCTGGCCTAGCAAGCACAAGGCCCTGGTCCTCAGCTCCAGAAAAAAAAAAAAAAGAAAAGAAAAGTGTACATGGTAAGAGAGTCAAGTGCGTGCATCAGGGCGCGTACTCACTGGTCACTCTTCTTGTTGCTGTGACAGAAGCAGCGTTCGTCTCCAAGGACAGAGTGAGGCTGGCAAGCACCGCAGAGCAGCACCCAGCACAGAGGTCCCCCACAAATAGCTGTTGGCCTCGAACCTCAAACTGTGATGTGTCATGGTGTTCATGAAACTGTTCAAGCCACTGTCTCAATGCTTCATGAAATGGGAAGAGAATCATTTTCTAAGCAGTTTTTCTCATTCAGCGACAAATGACCACAAAGCAAAGCCTTTGGCCTCGTCACCTTCCTCTAACAAGTTGTTCTTCAGTGGTCCACAAAATGTCCCCAGAGATAGCTGCATCTGTCATCACCAGGTCTATTGATCCGTGGCATTTTTCAGAAATGGGTTTTTTTCTTTTTTCTTTTCTTTTTTGAGCTAAGGCTCTAAACCCAGGGTCTTGTGCTTGCTAGGCAAGTGCTCTACCACTGAGCTAAATCCCCAACCCAGTGGGTTTTTTTCATGACTCTAGAGTATTCTTTTGTAAAAACAATATTGTAATATTTAAGGATTGAGTATTAGAGAGCAGTTTTCTTTAATAGTCTCCTCTCTCTCTCTCTCTCTCTCTCTCTCTCTCTCTCTCTCTCACACACACACACACACACACACACACACACACACACACACACACACATGATAAAGACATACACTACAGACATACACTCCTGTAGGATTCCCAGCTTCCGCATCTGATGGTCACTTCCTCCTTTTCTCCCGGGCCCTGTCTGGCCTTCTCCTCAAGGCCCATTGGAGGAGTGATTTCATGAGTTAGCTTTGGTCCTGGCTTCCTGAAGCAACTGACACTTAGCCATGATCCCCCCACCTCCCATTTCCGCCTGCCAACCCCTCTCAGAGATCAGGTCAAGAGTGGAGGTAAATCTCTATGGTGGCTAGCAGCCAAGGGAAGTTGCCTCTCTGCCATGAGGATAGGGAGTCCTGCTGGCCATCTCCCTGTAAAATGCCACCAGGATAACTTCAGAGGGCTTGTTTAAGACCCTGGAGACCCTGTAACTGACTGGGCTTCCCCTGAACCCTAACTGCCCTAGACAGTCCATGACCAGTTACTCAGGCATTTCCAGCATCCCTCTCCACCTGGGAATGAGAAGAGTCAGCAAGGCTTAATCGACGTGCTGGATGACCACCTGCCCTCCAGAACCCTCCTCTTCTGCCCACCCTGGGCCCAATGCTGCTGGAGGACTTTGCCTCTGGCTGCAGTGGATTTGCCAAAGTCAAGAGGAGGGAAGTGGTGACTGGGTTGTTACCTGACATCTGCCAGGCCCTCTCCAGTGTCCCAGCAGCCTAACTTGCTGCTCTCTCTTGCAAGCCTGCAGGCTGAGGACTCCTGGCTCTCCTGGTCCAGACCCACAGTGTTCTTCCTAAGTCTTATATACCCTGCTCTTGGGTCTCAGGCTCCTGCTTGAGCAGCCATAGTTCCTGTGAGGCATCTGCATGGTTTGGGGGACTTGTTTGTGTCACCAAAGCCCGCTCTTCTGTGGCCAGGGCAGCAAACCCCACCCTCAGCCTCCCTTCTATTTCCCTGATGAGACCCTCCCACAAAAGACCCAGAAGGACCTTCTGGAAAGCCCCTCCCAACTGTTCCATGCCTGACTACCTCTCTCTCTACCAAGTTAAGAAGTCAGCAGAGGACCCTCCCCAGAGAGCACTTGGTCTGGACAGCATCTGGAAACAATATACAGTGATGTGCCTCTTCCTCAGATACATCATTCTGACCTGACAGAAAATTGCTATAATATACTTATTTTGGATCCAGAAAACTGTCAGAATAAATCTACATTGTCTGCTAGGAATGACAGCCACCTCTTAGGCAGACCTTTTCTTTTCTTTTCTTTTTTTTTTTTTTTAAGATTTATTTATTTATTATGTATACAGTATTCTGCCTGCATGTGTCCCAGCAGGCCAGAAGAGGGCATTAGATCTCATTTCAGATGGTTGTGAGACACCATGTGGTTGCTGGGAATTGAACTCAGGACCTCTGGAAGAGCAGTCAGTGCTCTTAACCATTGAGCCATCTCACCAGCCCCAGGCAGACCTTTTCAAAGCACACAGCCTGAACGCCTGTGCTTTCTAGATAAATCATGTGTGTGTTCTTTCCTACTCTATCCTCACACCGAAGCCCTGAGCATTTGGGGACACACCTGGAGACGGACTCTGGGGTCAAATGGCTAAAGCCGGTGTCTTGTTAGAGATGAAGTACTCACTCTCTCCTCTTCAGGGGTGATACTTTCCTGATTTAGCTTAGGAGATGAGCTGCCTCAGGAAAGACGTGCTAAAGGGGAATGGAGGAGTTTACCTAGATGTTCACAAATGTGTTCTCTCCTTCACACAGGTGGACCAGTTCATTACCACAGCCCCGGATCCTGAAAGCTTGTTCTTTCCCCTATAATTAAAAGACAGGATCTAATGGAGTCAAAGTCATCCTCAAACTCAATATTTAGCCCAGGATGACACTGAGCTTCTGATCCTCCTGCCTCCACCTCCCTGGCGATAAAATGACAGGCATGCACCACCACATCTGGCTCATGCTTTATGTATGCTAGGTGAACACTACCCACAGATTCACACCCCAGCCCCTTTCCACATTTGATGGATATAGAAACTGAGCTGGCCTCCTGGCTCAGGAGCCCCTTTTAATGAAACCCTGTATTATGAGGTTCTTCCCACCTTCAACAGCTCACATGCAAGAGTCTGGGAGCATGGGAGATCTATGTTACAGTATGTCCTGTACTCTACTTTAAAAAAAAAAAACAAAACAAAAACAAAAACAATCTGCAGTTCCAGGCCCTTTGGTCACTTGGGTCCTCAGGGTCATGAGCTGGGACATCAGTTTTCACTTGGAGGTATTCTTTTACACACTGTAGTACACAGCTAAGGCTGGATTCAAGATGCTCTTGTCAATCTAATCAGCTTCTGCAGTGAGCATTAACAAGAAACAACAACGGCAGTGAGCAAAATGCAGCAAAGGTTAACAGCCTTCTCAGCCCAGAGGATCAGGCTCCATCTCCCTCCAGCTCCTCCTGAGGGTGCCCCAGTTAATGGTTGGCTTTCTTTCTTTCTTTTTTTTTTTTCTTTTTGCTAATCAGAAGAAAAATTGATTACCAAAATTATAATTAAGAGCTGGGAAAATATGCAACAATTTAGCTGCTTCGTTTAACACGTATTTCAGGTTAATTGCGTGATTTCGCTAATGAAGATATTTGCATGAGTATTTTCGGTGGCTATATTCAACTTATTGTGTTGTGAAGACTCAGTGAGGCAGCTGACTTCCCTGGTGTTGGATTTAGAACAGGGGGGAGAGGGGGAAAAGACCAGAAAAGGAAGCAGTGAGGCACCTGAGAGACTGCCTCAAAAAGCCTGGTGTGTAGCTGAGGGTGACCTTGAACTCCTAAAGTTCCATTGCAGGCCAACACTGAGATTACAGGAGTACACCACCACTCCCACATCAGAGTGCTAGGGTTAAACCCAGGGTCTCTGGCACGCTAGTATGTGCTCTGCCAACTGAGCAACAGCCCCTGCCATATTTATTGGTTTTTCTTGAGACACAGTCTCACAATATAGCCCAGGCTCACTTTGAACCATGGGGATGCCTAGTATAATTGATAGGAAGTCACAATATGCCCACACAGTTGGGCTTGCCCGACAGACCGCCTAGTTATTTCCGGTTCAAAATAGCCATTTCCAGGTCAAAACATCTCTCGGGACTAGGACTCCGTGGCTTTACATGGCTGCGTAAAGCGCGACACGGCCATGTAATCTATGCACATGCGTGGAGTAGCCACATGCGGTCCTGTACGCATGCGCAGCCCACTCTTTAAAAAGCCAGCGCCATTTTGCACCGGTCTCTCTTTTCTCTTCTCTTCTCTCCTCTCCTCTTCTCCTCTCCTGTCCTGTTACGTCTCTTCTATCCTATATTAATAAACAGCTCTTCTGTGGATCTGTCGTGTTTGGGACAAGTTTCCTCGCAGGGTAAGACCGCCAAAATAACTAACAATAATCCCTCTGGGATTATAATATAGAATGTAGCAATGTACTTCTAAGAAGCTCATTGGTCAGCCAGGCAACTGTGGTGCACACCTTCAACCCAGCACTCGAGAAACAGAGGCTGGTGGATCTCTGTGAGTTTGAGGCCAGCCTGGTTGGTCTACAGAGTGAGTTCCAGGACAGCCAAAGCTACACAGAGAAACCTTGTCTCAAAAAACAAAACAAAACAAACACCCAGCAGCATCCCATTGGTCCCAATCGTGGAGGAAGGAGTGGAAGGGAGTACCTGCAATAGAAGCCCCTTTTGAAATAGGGGACTGGTTTTCACTTCTCAGGCAAGAATTCCACCATCAATAGTCAAAGACAAGCTCTCATACCTTGCTAGGACCAGAGAATTAAAACACAGGGTAGTGTACTTCTTTTTTGTTTATTTTTATTTTTGTTTTTCGAGACAGGGTTTCTCTGTGTAGCTTTGTGCCTTTCCTGAAACTCACTTGGTAGCCCAGGCTGGCCTCAAACTCACAGAGATCTACTTGCCTCTGCCTCCCAAGTGCTGGGATTAAAGGCATGTGTGACACCACCGCCCGGTGGGTAGTGTACTTCTTACCATTTGCAAATTCCATCCCGTGTATTGATTCAGAAGAAGAGCTAATCGCTAGGGATCTAAGACACAGAGAAGATGCAAGTTATCAATGCCACCCCTAGAGAGCTATGACAATATGTGTCATAGATGCAAGGTCCCTCCCACCAACCTACCAACATTGTTAATGATCAAGGTAGAATGCCAGCACAAGCCTGGGATGGTGGTTTGTTAAATTAGAAGAACTTAGAGAATCCTGTGCTGGTTTGGATAAGAATGGCCCCCACAGACTCATGTGTTTGCATGCATGGCACTATTAGGAGGTGTGGCCTTGGAGCAGGTGTGGATTTGTTGGAGGAAGTGTGTCACCATGGGGGCTGACTTTGAGGCCTCGGGTGCTCAAGCCAGGCCCAGGATCACTTTCATTCCTGCTGACTTTGGATCAAGATATTGAACTCTCAGCTCCTTCTCCAACACCATGTTGGCCTGCATGCCTCCATGTTTCCCTCCATGATGAGAATAGACTAAACCTCTAAGACTGTAAGCCATCCTCCCATCCTCATTTAAATGTCTTCTTTTATAAGAGTTGCCATGGTCATAATGTCTCTTCACAGTAATAGAAACCCTAGCTAAGACAAGACTCAATACCTCCCTCCTTTTTTTTTTTTCTTTTTGAGGGAAGCATGGTGGATGTAATTCTAGGGAATTACTAGGAAGGCAGAGCCAGGTTCTCCACAGCAAGCTGGCTAGCAAGACTAGCCATATTGACGAGTTCTGCTTTGATTGAGAGACCCTGTCTCCATGAGTGTGGCAGAAGAGCAATGGAGGATGACTCGACATTAACCTTGGGACTCCACATGCATATGTAGAAGTGTGCACACACACACACATACATACAAATACACACACACACACACACACACACACACACACACACACACACACACACACACACACACACGGATATCTGGATTGGAGGGGTCACTTTCTTCCTATTCTATTTTATTCCAGCTTTTCTTAAAGCCTCCTTGTTTCCATGGCATCAAGATGCTTGCAGAATGGGAACACCGATAATGGGGAGAAGGGGGCCTCAGTAACAGTGTGATTTGTAAGTGAAATGTACAAGAAGTCAAGAACAACGGCCTCTCTGGCAGGCCTGACCCCTCCCTGCATCTGGACCCAGTACCTTACTTCCATATAACCATCGGATGATGTCACTTTTCCACTTCAAGTCCCACTGAGGCTCTGGAAAGACTGTACCTCCCCCCGACACACACACACTGTTCACACGAACTTTTCTTAAGCTAGGTCTCCTGGAGAAGGGGCATGAAGCACAGTAAAGACCAAGCTGCCCTGTTCTGGGTGGCCTTGTTATCCCAACAGCCATCTGTGAAGGTGGAACACATCCCCACGTCATCCAAGGCATCGGCACAGTGGGTGAGTGCAGAGGTGAACCGGGAAGATGTCAAGGAACTCGTGGGGTGGGGGGGCACTTTGTAGTGAGACAGCGAGAAAGGAGCTTGGGAAGTGGGGAGGGGAAGCTTCTGGAAGGTGTTAGCTGAATCGGGTGGGGAGGCAGGGAGAACGAGCAGGGAAGACAGCATGTGCAAAGGTCCTGGGCCAGCAGGACAGACAGACATTCTGCAGAACTTGCTGGTGATTTATTCTCATATCTGATCTTCATGTTGGACTGAACACTTCCTGAGAGCCAAGGACATATCTTAGTTCATCATTCTAGGCTTTTGGCACCTAGAAACCCAACACACTTGAAAATCCTTAGCAGTACTTGGTCAGGAATGACCAGAAAACACAGCCGAATACTAAGAGCTTCATCCATCACTGCTTCTTATTTATTTGTTTGTTTGTTTGTTTGTTTGTTTAGGGTGTGTGTGTATGTGTATGTGCTCTTGTAACTGTGTGCATGTGGAAGTCAGAAGACAACTGAGAAGTCAGTTCTCTCCCTCAGCCACATGGGTCCCAGGGAATGAACTCAGGTTAGCCAACTTGAAGGTCCACCTACTGCTTCTGCACGCTGAGGAATCCTTCCCTTTCATTGGAACTCTAGGTCCCCTTCTGTAAAACACAAGGGTGAGATCAGTGGGTCAAGAAGCCATTTCTGAACACTGCGTTAGAACTTCAAGGCCCAGCAGTACAGGAAGCACCCGACGTCTATGTGCTCAGGGCTTAGCATGTACACAAGCCCCATCTCTCTCTGCTGCTGGGAATCGAACCCAGGACCTTGAGCACGCTAAACACATGCTCTACCACTCACTGAGCTCCACCTCAGCCCCCACATAGTCCTTAATGGCGCACATCAGCGCACTCAACCTCAGACCCAGCATCCACTTTGAAACTGACCCACAGAGGGAAGAAAAGGGTGATGATGGGTGGCCAGGGCCAGTCTGTTCAGGGTGGGGCTTCACCCTGTGTTTGGCTCTGCATACGTGAAGCAAACAGCTTGTTCGGGTGCAGGAAGAACTCCTGCAAGGTGGGGGTGTGCACCCCACCCTGCGCTGATCCCTGTCACAGACCTCTTGCCACATCCGTCACGGTCATTGCAGAGGCTGTGTCCGCATTTACAACAACAGGGCCCCAGGTTTAGCTGGTCTGGAGTCAAGTGTGTAGCTATTAAGCAACACAAATCACTCTGGTAGGTTTTAAATTTTGAAAATGCAAGGGCCTCCCTGTTAAGAGCAAGGCTACAACCCGGAACATAGAACATAGAGTGTCTAATAGCGTGTTAGTGAGGAGAGGTGCAGAGACACAGGCCCAGCCTCTACCCTGAGATCCTAGGAGAGAGAGAAGTACATTAGGATGCTGCCACGGGGCTGTTTTGTTTATGATTGCCTAGTTTGCAAAATCAGGGAGGAAACAAAAACAAAAACAACTCCTGAGTGGCTTCCAAAGGGACAGTTGTCCTGATTTTTACCACTGACTTGCCCTGCTTGGCTGCTAATGACAGCTAATTATGGGATAATCTTGAAGGGCTGGGAATGGGATGGCTGCTGGACTGTGGGGGATGGTCAGACACTTGTCCTGAGACTGTACCTAGTGGGGATGGGGTGGCTGAGGGGGCCCCACCCTGGGCACTTATCCTGGTGAAGTCATCACACTCTGTAGCTGAGACTAGCAAACTCTGAGACTTGACACCATAAGGCTTCTGCTAAATTCAGAAAGGCTCTGCAATCAAGGGTAACAAGGGCTGTCTTCTGCCCTGGACCTTTCTCTTCTGGAAAGAGCAGTCACCTAGGGCAGGGCTTCTCCCAGCTGAAGGTGCAGCCGAGTGACACTAAGCACATGCTCTACCACTGAGCTCCACCTCAGCCCCCTCATAATCCTTAATGGCGCTGACTGTAACACACATCAGCACACTCAACCTCAGACCCAGCATCCACTTTGAAACTGATCCACAGAGGGAAGAAAAGGGTGACGATTGGTGGCCAGGGCCAGTCTGCTCAGGCCAAATCTGCATAGCAAAAACTTCTGCAGATTTTGAACTCAGCACCTCTGAGGCAGGGCCCACAAAAAACAGGAGAGATCCTTTATTCCTACCCTTGCCCCTGTTTCTGATAGCATACACTAAACAGGCTGACCTTTTGGACTGTGTTTGCGCTGGGTTTCTGCTGTCTGTAGCCAAGGGACGGTCACTCCCAAACCTACTTAGGCCAGGCTTCTGGGCTTCTCTTGCTGTGCTTGGGCCCATGTGTCCAGACACAACAGTCCCCTGCCATGAGGTGTGCAGAGGTGTCAAGTGGGTCTGGTCTAGGTCCGTCTAACCCACTCAGAGCATGGTCTTCCCTGAAATGTGCCCCCAGGCCTTAGCACAACTGACGCCATGATGGAAGTACCACTCAGGTCATGGAACCCAGCATGTCGGCAGCACCACCTGCCAAAATGAAGACATAGACCTACTCCATCAGAGTCCATAGTTCTGGGAAAGTCCCTAAATCTACAAACCTTTGCTTTTTGGCTTCTGTAGTTCTGCTTCCGGCTCCTGAGGTATGTCGATCCAGGATATGGTTTTGGTGCTTAAAAGCTGAACACCCAGTATCATCACTGGCCAATTAATAAAGGCTTTCTATTGGCTTACACTTATGTCCCCATAGTCTTCTCTGGTAGCTCCCTCACAACATCGCAGCTGGCCACCGTTGAGCATGTTGGTAACACCAAAAAAGCTTAAGAGGGGATGGTCACTCTGTCCCTACCTTGACTACAGATCCTTTTCCGTGAGAAATGGGGCTTGAGGCCCAGGACAACGACCATGGAGAGATACCTAGACCACAAGCACCAGGGCACAGTGGATCCCTGGATTCTCCCTAGCTTAGAAATGGCCAGAAAGAACACACACCGCTACAACAAAAGAGACTCTGGTTATACAAGTGTCTGTGCATCACTGAAGACAGCCCAGGCTGGACACGGGGACCTGTGTTTCACTCCCAGCCTTCTTTCCAGCTCCCTTCCTCCCATTGGCTGTGTTGCGTGGGTGGTCCAGGCTGACATGTTCAGGAGAGCAATCTCAGGAGAAAGGGAAAGGGTCTCTTTCAGAATATTCCATCTGAAGCTATAGAGTAGAGGATTCTTCTGACTTGAAACACTCACTCCAGGAGGGGTGCGGTGGAGACCCAAAGTTCACAAAGCTAGCAAAACAAAACCTTGGAACATTCTAGAAGTCCCTTCCCCAGCTTTATAAAAGGAGTAGACAACTTGGGGAAGAAGATGCTGGCCAGGCCAGCTGCGGAAGGAAGACACCTCATGCATTCTGAGCTGCTGCAAGCTTGTGCAGAGAACACCAGGGCTGCAGTTTCTGTGAGCTGTGATTGCCACTTGTGTTGGGGTGGGCTTTCTGGCTATCCAGCTGCTTTTGAGTCACCCGTGATCCTGCACATAACCTCTCACCCATATTCCTGTTAGTAGCCCCCAATAAACTCATTGTTAGACCAAGTTGGTCCTTGGTGCAATCATTTCATTGGTCTGGTGTGGGTTCCCCTGCTGGTCTGAGGAGACCTGAGTGTTGTGTCTCCCTAGAACAAGTCTGTCACACGACAGAACCCTGAGATAGAGACTCCTGGGCCTGGCCCGGGTCCTTAGTCTATCCTGGAGACAGCTGAGGCCAGGAGAGTAGAATAGGCTGATTGGCTGGGCCTGGGTCATGTGTTCATCTCTGGCTCAGAGGATTGCTATTAGTTGTATTGGTTACTTTGCTTTTTCTGTGTTAAAATAGTTTATTTTATGTGGCAGGAGCCGGAAGCTGGCTGATCACATCTTCATCCACATACAGGAAGCAGAAAGAATGGAAGTGGGTGAGGCTATAAACCATCAAAGCTCACTTTTGGTGACACACCTTCTCCAGCTCTACCTCCCCAAACTGTGCCAGCAGCTGGGGCCCGTGTGCTTAATTATATGAGTCTCTGAGGGACATTTCTCGCTCAGACCACAACAGTTGAACAAAGAACTCCATGTGCCAGAGGTGAAGGCATGATCTCACCCATTTCAATGTAGGAGCTGAGCTGTCACACATTAACCACCACCCCCATGTCAACCAGGCGTCCATCACCTGACATTATGTCAGGAGGCATTAGCTAGCAAGCATCTGTTCTGTCATGATCAGCGGGACTTGTTAAAAGCGAGCCCCCATGGCGTGACATCAAAGCTCCCGCGGAGTTTTCAGTAGTATTTCCACACTGGCAATACTCAGGGCAGCGCTTTACAGGGCTCTCCTACATGTCATTGAAAATGTGGAAAAGCCTCTCAGACTTCCTAGCAAAGGACAAAAGACACAGGTGTCGTTGGGGGATGGGCTTCCTGCTGTAGGGAAAACTGGGTGAAGAGTGTGGAGAAAGAGGGGGAATGGAATGTGCATTTTTCTTGCCAGCTTTGCCTTTGGAAAAGACCCAGGAAGTGTCAACCGCCTGGAGAAGCGGGGAATGGGAGAGCTGAGGGGGCGTGGGAGGTTTTCTGCACAGCTCCTTGAGTGTGCTGGGCTTTTTCTTTCTTACAGAAGAAAACATGTCACAGCTAATGGTATTTGCTAGATTTTGTTTCAGTAAAGAAATATGCAAAAGACCAACTTTGTGAGCCATTAAATGAAAGGTATCTGAGGGAATATGTATTCTCAATAGTACATTACCTCTTTAATAAGAATAGGCTCCCAGGAAAGTTGCCCAAGTTAACTAGTAGTAGACTAAAATAGGAAGCTCAGTGTGTGTGTGTGTGTGTGTGTGTGTGTGTGTGTGTGTGTGTGTGTGTGTTGTATGTGTGTGTGTGTGTGTATGAATGTATATGTGTGTGTGTGGTGTGTGTGTATGGGTATGTGTGTGTGTATAGGTGTGTGTGTGTGTGTGTGGTGTGTATGGGTGTGGGTGTGTGTGTGTGTACATATGTGTTAGCATGTCACATGGGTGGATAAAAAGCAGGCTATTTAATAAATGGTATTAGATCACCTAAACAAGACAAGATTCCTGCCTAACCACCTTACAGAAAAGTGACCTCTGATGAATGTGAGCCAACAGAGAGATGCTAATAGAAGAAACAGGGTGATATCTTCGTGCTCCATAGAAATTCTTAAAAAAATATTTTTTCCAAAGCATAAACCGAAAGTCAAGAGGACAAGTACTGAATCAATGTGGCACCTCACAAGGAAAGCATTTTTTAAAATGTAATACCTGGGCCAGTGATGGCTCAGTGGTTAAAAGCACTGGCTGCTCTTGCAGAGGACCCAAGTTCAATTCTTTGTACCCACAAGCAACTAACAATCACTGATAACCTCAGCTCTAAGGTAGATGACACCCTCTTCTGGCCTCAGAAGGTACTGCATACGTATGCATGCACATATATACATACACACACACATAAATAAAAAACTTAATTTTAAACAAACAGCTAGAAGGAGGAAGAAATAGAAGACTGATAAACTGTCTGAAACAGCCATGGCTCCAATGCCTACACTGTCACTTTTTGCCGGAAATGGAATGTGAGCCATCATGCTGTGTGTCTGGTGCATGCATTGTCACATTGTTAATTAAAAATCTCTGCAATGACTTCACATTTCTGGAGGGGATTCATCCTGCATGACTGACACTTTGTACCTGTGACCAATGTCCTCATTCCTCTCCACCACCCAGCCCCTGCCAACCACTATCCTAGTCTCTGTGTCTCTGTGTTTGATTTCTTTAGATCCCCATGTCAGTGAGTTTACGCAGTGTTTGTCTTTTTGTGTCTGGCTTATTTAACCTAGCATAACGTTTTCCCACATTAATGCAAATGTCAGGCTTTTCTTTTTAAGGCTAAGTAATATTCCATTGTGTGGACGTGCAGAGCACAGTGTATTTATCCAATGATCATGGAAAAAAGAATTGCTTCCCTGTCTCAGCTCTTGTGAATAATCTCCCAGTAGACTCAGGAGTAGAAATCACTCTGGTGCATTGATTTTGATCTATCTGGATAGAGAATAGTGCTGAGTTACAAGGTAGTCATGGTTTTCCATGACGGCTGCACGAATGCATTTTTACCAACACTTTTCAAGAGTTCTCTTTTCTCCACTTCCTCACCAACCTGGAAATTTTGTTCTGTTTTTTGTTTTGTTTTGTTTTGTTTTTAAGTTGTGGCAATTCTAACAAATGGGACATGATACATTGTCGTAGCATGAGTGTTCATTGGCATTTGTGTATCTGCACCATATGTGTGCCATACTCATGGAGGCCAGAAGGGGGCATTGCATTCCTTGGAACTGGAGTTCCAGATGGTTGCAAGTCACCAAGTGGGTGCTGAAAACTGAACCCAGGACCTCTGCAAGAGCAGCCAGTGCTCTTAACCACTGAGCCATCTCTATAGCCCGATGACTTTTATTTTTATGTTGAGGGTTGAAGCCAGTGTCTGTCACATGCTAGGCAAGACAAGTGCTCTACCACTGAACTATGGCCCAAGAAACTTTTACTATTATTTTTAAATAAGATCTCTAAGTTGCCCGGGCTGGCTTTGAACTTACTCTATAGCCCAGGAAGCCCTTGAACTTGCAGTCTCTGTGCCGCAGTATCCCAACCAGCCAGGCTCACAAGCCTGCATTCATGTGGTGTAGGCTTACTTATCATTGTTTATTGTCCGTATTTTTGATAAAAGAACCAAAAAATAAAAACTTCCAAGAGCAAAGTCAAGAGAAAGTCAAGGCGTTCTGCCTTTATGCTTCCACCTAACAGTTTTGTGACTTCAGGTCTGACATTTAAGTTTTTCATCCACTTTGAATTCATTTTGTGAGTCAAGGGCCCAATTTCATTCTTCTGTATGGATTTACCAAGTTTTGTCAACATCACTTCTTAAAGAGACTGTGGTGACATTTTATTTGTGTTAATAAATAAAGTTCGCCCGGAGATCAGAGGAAACAGCAAGCCATTAACACAAGTCAGACAGTGGTAGCACACGTCCTTAATCTGATCACTTGGCAGGCAGGGTCTCTGTGTGTTCAAGGTCATTTTAGGGAACAGAGCCAAGTGTGGTGACACACGCCTTTAATCCCAGTACCAACCATAGAGACCCGGAGGTCTGTACAGACAGGCAGTAACAAGGAAGTGAGGTGGCTGGGCTAAGAGCCAATGAGAAGGCAAAACAGCAAGACTATTAAAGCCTGGGTAGACAGGAAGTTGGGGCATTTTGGAAGCTACAGAGCTGGTGAGGTAAAATGGTTGGTGGCTCTCACTATTTCCCTGATCTCTAAGGCTTTTACTTCTATATTTGGCTCCATGTTCTTTATTTAATAAGACCGCTTAGAAATTCATCTATAAGAGACGCCTATAGTCCTGGGCGCTCTCTACTCTGTTCCTTTGGTCTGTGTGTCTATTTCAATGCCATTGCTGTACTGTATACTTACTGTAGCTTTTATTATGGGATGCAGAAAGGCACAAGGGCAATGTGCTTGTGTGGAGGTCAGAGGACAACTGTGTTGAACCAGTTCTCCCCTCCCACCTTCTTGTGAGTTCCAGAAAGTGAACTCAGGTCTCCAGGCCCTTGCAGAAAGTACCTTTAGCCACTGAACCACCAGCCCTAACTCTGAAATTTTTGAAATGATGAAGTACAGTTCTTTCAATTTTGTTTTACTTACACAAAATTACTTTGGCTTTTCATGGTATATTATTTCCATATAAATTTTAGGACTCTTTTATTTCTACAAAGAATGTCTTTGGGGTTTCAGTACAGATTACATTGATCTGTGAATCACTTTGGGGCTTATGGGAATTTTAACAATATTAAGTCCAATCCACATACACATGACATCTCTCAGTTTATCTATGTCCTTGGAAATTGCCTTTATCGGCATTTTCTAATTTTTATTGTGCGAGATTTCCACCTCTTTAGTCAAATTTATTCCTAAGAATTTTATTCTTTTGTTGCAATTGGAAATGGGACTATTTTCTTAATTTCCTTTCTGGAAAGTTCACTATCTGTATAAAGGAAAGATACTTTTTTGTGTATTGACTTATATCCTGTTACTTTATTGTATTTTTTAACTATAGCAATTTTGGTTAAGCCAGAACATGTATGTGTACATGCGTGTGTGTGTGTGTGTGTGTGTGTGTGTGTGTGTGTGTGTGTTATACAAATCATGTTATCTGCAAATGTCCTAGTTTCATATCTGTTGCTGTGACTAATACCCTAACAAAAAGCAGGTTGGGGAGGAAATGGTTTATTTGGCTTACAATTCCAGGTCACAGGGAAGTCAAGGCAAGAACCTAAAGCAAAGCTGAGAGAATAAGTCTGGGCAGTGGTGGCGCATATCTTCAATCCCAGCATTCAGGAGGCAGAGGCAGGTGGATCTCTATGAGTTCAAGGTCAGTCTGGTCTACATAGCAAGTTCCAGGACAGCCAGGACACAGACAGACCTTGCCTTTAAAAAAATTAAGTTTAGCCGGGCAATGGTGGTGCATGCCTTTAATCCCAGCACTCAGGAGGCAGAGCCAGGTGGATCTCTGTGAGTTGGAGGCCAGCCTGGTCTACAGAGTGAGTTCCAGGAAAGGTGCAAAGCTACACAGAGAAACCCTGTCTCAAAAAACCAAAAAAAAAAAAAAATTTTTAAATAATAAGTTTAAAAAGAAGAGAAAATAAATGCATGGATCCTTGCTCGATGGCTCTCAGTTAGCGTTCTCCTCTCTTTTACTATTCCTTTATAGTGCCTACAGAATGGCACTGCCCACAGTGGGCTGGGTCTTCCTACCTCAGTCAGTAGTCAAGATAACCCCACGTAGACATGACTCCTGGTCAGCCCGATCTAGGTAAGCCCTCACCAAGACTCTTCCCAGGTGATTCTACATTGGCCATGTTGATAGTTAAAGCTGAACAGCACAAGCGCTACAGAGATGGATAAGTAGTGCAGAACACCTGCTGCTCTTGTAGAGGACTCAGGTTCAGTTCCCAGCACCCACATGGTGGCTTACTACCATCTGTAACTCCAGGCACCAGGCATGCACATGGTACAAGAACATACATGCAAACAAAACACCCATGCACACACAAAAAAAGTAATTATATTTTTTTTAATTTTGGTGTTTTTGAGACAGAGTCTCTTTATTTTTATAGTCTTGGCTGTCCTGGAACTCAATATATAATTCTCAACTATGTATCTGTGAGGCCTCAAACTCAGAGATCTGCCTGTCTCTGCTTCCCAAGTGCTGTGATTAAAGGTAGACACTACCACACTTAGCTAATTATTAAATTTTTTAAAATTTAAAGCAATTGTTTGCATAGCAAACAAGAACAGCTTTACCTTTTCCTTTCCATTTTGGATAACTTTATTTCCTTTTCTTGTCTAATTGCTTTGGACGGGACTTTAAGTTCTATATTGAACAAAGTGACAAGAGCAGGTCCCCTTGCCTAGTACTACCTAGATCGTAGAGGAAAATTCTTGACTTTTCCCACTGTTTAGTATTTTAGCTATGACGTTTTTATGCACAGCCCTTCCTGTGCTCAGGTACACTCCTTTTAACTGTTTCACAGAGAGCTGCTATCATGGATTCGTGCTGAGTTTTGTGAAGTGCCATCTCCAAATCTGCTGAAACAACCATTTGTCACCTCTCATTCTGTTGATAAGTTATGCTGTGTTGATGTTTTAGGTGTTGACCCATCCTTGCATTCCAGATGTAAATCCTGCCTGGTAATCATGTGCTATCCCTCAATACACACTATTCAATTCAGTGTGCAAGAATTTTATTGAAACTGTTTGCCTCTATGTTCCTGGGAAACACTGGCCTCTACTTTTCTTTCCTGCAGTGTTCTCTGACTTTGCTGTCAGGGTTGTGTTGGTTTATAAAGTGAGTTTGGAAATACTTGTACTTTTAGTTCTGGGAAAAATTCAAGAAGGATTGATGTTAATCTCTGATTGTTGGATAAAATTCACCCAGGAGACCATCTGGTCCATCATAAAACAATGATGTAAAACACATCCGGCCCACTAAAAGGGTTGCTTAGCGACTGGAGATGTCCTGGTGGGTAAGTATTCTTGGTCTAAAAGGATTAGGGCCTGAATTTGAATTCCACAGTATCCACATAAAAATCCAGGTGTGGTTGAACATGACTGTAGTCCTACTACTGCAAGGTGAAGATGGATCCCAAGAACTCACTGGCTAGCTAGCCTCACCCAAATAGCAAGGTTCCAGTCCAATGACAAACCCTGTCTCATAACAGCAGGATGGAAAACAATGTAGACAATACCTCACATCTTGCTGTGGCTTCCACATTTGCACAACACACACACACACACACACACACACACACACACACACACACACACACACAGAGAGAGAGACAGAGAGAAAGAGAGAAAGAGAGAAAGAGAAAGGCTTCTGGACCAAGTTCAGCCGTTACATATGTTATCTCATTTTTATCATTGTGTTGATTAGCTTTAATTTTCAGCTTACTACTGCCAGATCTAAAGGAAACTCTGTTTCCCAAATTCCAAACAGCAATCCAAATATCCAGAAAGGGGCTCAACCTGGATGATGGAGGACTGCCCATTGTTAGATAAAAGTCAGCGTTTCTCAGAACTTGTGAAGCTGCTTCCCCTCTACTAAAAGGAAAAAGGAGCTATTTCTCTTATCACTGACAGAAGGGACAAATGCCCACCACTGGTGCTTATTAGCATACCAAAGCATACACTGTCCTCCAGGCTCCTTCACATGTACCTGTTACACTTACCAAAGTCCATGCCAGCACCCTAACCTGAAAGAACACGGCTCGATTCCTGGCTTCCTCAGGAGAGCCAAGCCTGGCCGTGGACATAAACAAACAAAAAATTAGCAACCAGCAAGAGGGTGTGATGGGCCATGTGCAAAATAATGCCACCAAGGTGCTTGTAGACAAAGATCTTGGTGCCGTAGTCACACACTTGTACTTGCATATTTTTCCAGCTACTCAGGATGTGAGCAAAACCAGGCGGCCTTCTACCCTACCCTAAACTCCCTCCAGCCCATGGGCTTCCCTCCCCCCAACTACTCATTCTCCTAATAACCCTGTTATTTCAGCTATGCCTACTCTGTCTCTCTGTCTCCATTTCTCTCTGTCTCTGTCTCTCTCTCTCTGTTTCTCTCTCCCTTCCTCTCTCTCATCTATAATAAAATTTTAACCATACATAGAGCAGTCATGTCATCAGTTTATATCAGTTTATACAGATACAACCTAGAAGCGCCTGGAAAGAGACCCTCAGAGTTCTCTATATGTGGTTGGCCTTGTGGGCAAGTTAGAGGGTGGTAAGCTTGTTGTTAATTGATGTGAGAAGACCCAGGCAACTGTGGGTGGCACCATTCCCTAGGCATGGGGTTCTGAGTAATTGAACTAAGCTGAGCACAAGCAAGCAAGTGAGCATGCGTACATGTGTTTACTTCTTTCTGCTCTTGTCCATGGATGTGATGCGACCAGCTGCTTCAAGGCCCTGCTGCTGTGACTTCACCACGGTGATGAACTGTAACTAGAATTGTGAACTAAAATAAATTCTCAGTTTCTCTCCTAGTTGCTTTTTGTCAGTGTATTTCATCACAGGAACAGAAATGAAACTGAAACTTTTTTTTTCCATTCTTTTTTTCTGGAGCTGAGGATCGAACCTGGAGCCTTGCGCTTGCCAGGCAAGTGCTCTACCACTGAGCTAAGTCCCCAACCCCCTGAAACAATTCTTAAACTGCATGTTTTAGGTACTAAGACAACGATGGCTACTCGGTTTTCTTTTTTTTTTTTTTTTCAAGACAGGGTTTCTCTGTAGCTTTGGAGGCTGTCCTAGACTAGCTCTGTAGACCAGGCTGGCCTCGAAGTCACAGAGATCCACCTGCCTCTGCCTCCTGGTGCTGGGATTAAAGGTGTGCACCACAACCGCCCGGCCAAGCTACTCGGTTTTCTACTGGGCTTGGGTAGAAAAAAGTCCAGATCTCAGCTCAGCACCCTCTGTCCCGACTAAATCTGACCTAGTGTTGTGGTTTTTGAATCTGAAACACCCTCCAAAAGGTTAGAAGGTTGGAGGCTTGGCTGCCAGATGATGAACTTAGGAGCAAGATTGGGCCTTCAGGGCTCTGACCTCGTCAGTATTTGAACCCCCTGATGTGTTCTACAAGGGGTTTGCCATATTCCTGAGATCCACGGTGGAGTCATTTCTCCAGGCCACAGTCTTCCCCAGGGTGGCATTTTCAACTCCCTGCTCAGGGATGGAGCACTCAGAACATCCTTTTCCAGACAGTGTTTTCTTTTCACGGGACAATACCCCCCTCTACTGGAGCTTGTGGATTTTGCTGCAAATTTGTATTAAGTAAAAAATCTAACGTGGGCTCTTAAGCACTCATATACATAAAAATATGCCAGAATGGTGTTAGGTTTTTGTTTGTTGTTTGTTTGTTTAACAGATGTCTGTGTCCCATGAGATCTGCTAAGTGTTGTTCGGCACTATCCAAACACTGCCGCCATCTTCATGAGACCATCTGTGTCCACTTGCAAAGGATCCTCACAACTGGGTTTATTGACCATTGACACTTCCTCGTAAAAGGAGTGGGCAGGCATGTCATGAGACCCTCACCTGAGTATCCAGACATTCCTCCCAACCAGTTTTATGTGATTCTGCCACAAGTGCACATCCTTCAAGGTCTCAAGGAGGGCCTAGAATATACAACCTGGGAAAGACTGAAGGATGGGGGCCTCTCTACAGAGCCATGGGCAACTCGTCATCCATGGTGAGTGAAGACCTTCCAGTGTGGCTGCTTTAAGGCTACCTACACTCCTGCCTATACCCCCACCCACTGGTGTAAGGAAACCTAATAAACTCATTGGCTACCCCAAGTGAACTTTGGTGGAATCAAACTGTGGTTTGTCAGTGGGACCTGGGGGAAGTATAGCTGATTCCTAGTCTCTCCCAGGGTGAATATTCTCATAACAATAGGACAATTAACACACACTTCCTTAACCTCAGTCACCAAGTGCCACAAAGGATGACCAATAATGCCATCTTCCCTGATCACTCTCTACCTTACATATATGGAGCTCATACATTGCTCTCACTTGAACCCAGAGCTCACTGATACAGCTGCTTAGCTAGCCTACTTGCTCTGGGGGTCTCATCTCTGCATTATAAGTGCTGGAATTGCAAGGGCTGATCATACCCACCCAGCATTTGTGTGAGCCATGGGGGTCAGAACTGTGGTCCTCAGGCCCACACACTAAGAGCCTTATCCACTACACCATCTCCTCAGGAACAGGAACAGTTATGCTCTCAACAGGAACAGTTTCTTCTTCTCTATAGCCTGTGAAAGAGAAGTTCACACCATTCTCTTCTCCTGAAAAAGATGACCAGGGCCAAGCATGGTAGCACACACCCAGCTCTCAGGAGGCAGAGGCAGGTAGATCTCTGGGTTCAGGATATATATATATATCTCCTGACTGGTCTACAGATCTAGTTCCAGGACAGCCAAGGCTACACAGGAAAACCTGGTCTCAAATATATATATAAAGAAGGTGACCAGACCTAGTCAAGGTCACTGAGGCCACTTGCAGCAGGCACTGTGCACACCCAGTCCTTGCTACAGAGTGCTAGCGTGCCTGCTTGTGCCATGCTCTGAACAAGTGGCTGTTCCAACCAAGTTCCTTCATCTTAATTTTCCTGTTTCCTGTTCATCAAGGAAGACCCTGGAAGAGGGTTGTTTAAACTGGAAATGGGTATCCCTGCTCAGCTCCACACCTGTGCCTGTCTGGGCCACTTATATCATGAGGTGTCTTAGGTCTCCTCCAAGGCATCATGAGCCCGTGCAGCAGATCAGATATTTGTTTATTAAAACATTAGCTGTGTTAATTAGCAATTTTGACAGATATTGTAAAATATATATATATATATAACCTCCACGGGGTTGTACCATTTTAGATCCTACCAACAGGGTGGAAGGAGTTTGTTCACAGCCCTACCCCCCATCTCTTAAGTGCAAACAATTGCCCACTTTTTCATTTTGCTTTATTTCCATAGTGTAGGAGTCAAACCCCTCTCCCATGCCGGATGGACACACTACCCACTGAGCTACAGCCCCAGCCTGGCTTCTTAATCATTACAATCAAATACATAAAATGGACAGCCCACCCGAGTTTTCATTTGCATTTTCTTCTTAGGGGTCAAGTTAAGCAGTTTTAGTATTTTTTAAATTTTATCACTTTCTGTGTGTCTGCCTGTGCAGATGTTGAATGCACATGTATGTGTGAACCATGACACACATATGGAGGTCAGAGGACAGCTTGCAGGAGTTTCTCCTTCCACTCAGGACCAGGGGTTCAAGCTCTGGTTGTCAGGCTTGGTGGCAAGTGCCTTTCCCTGCTGAGCCCTCTTGCCAGCCCGGGTTCTCACATTTGTAAGCAGCACTCCTACTTCTTCTGAGGACGATCTGGCCACCTCCTTTCCCCATTTCCTATTGCCTGGAGTCTTTTTCCCTTGGGCCTTATCACTGTCCATGTACTAGGGAAATCAGTTCTAGCTATGTCATGGGTGCTGAAAATTGCGTTTTAACAATAAAGTTTTGTTTAAACATGCTGTAGTATATACCTAGTGAATTTTTGATGGAGACAGGGTTTCTCTGTGTAGCACTGACTGTGCTTGAACTCCCTCTGTGGACCACAGAGATCCGCCTGCTTCTGCCTCCTAAGTGCTGGGATTAAAGGCATGCACCACCACTAACTGGCTTGTTACATTGTTTTGCTTTTGTTTTTTGTTTTTTTGGGGTTTTTTTTATTTTTTATTTTTTTAGATTTATTTATTTATTATGTATACAGTGTTCTGCCTACATGCATGCTTGCAGGCCAGAAGAGGACACCAGATCTCATTATGGATGGTTGTGAGCCACCATGTGGTTGCTGGGAATTGAACTCAGTACCTCTGGAAGAACAGCCAGTGCTCTTAACTGCTGAGCCATCTCTCCAGCCCCTTGTTTTTGGTTTTTGTTTTTGTTTTTTTTTTGTTTGTTTGTTTTTTGTTTTTTGTTTTGTTTTGTTTTTTTTAGCTGAGGATCGAACCCAGGGCCTTGTGCTTGCCAGGCAAGCGCTCTACCACTGAGCTAAATCTCCAACCCTAATTTTTATTGATTCTCTGTGGATCTCACATCATGCATCCCGATCCCACTTACCTCCCTATCCCCTCACTTCTGCCCTCTGCCCATGCAACCTCCCCACCCCAAAAAACAAAACCAAATTAAACAAACAAAAAAGGAGAAGAATCTGGTCCTGGAAGCTGTAGTGCGGCCCATAGAGTCTCACAGTTTACACTTTAGTCCATTCGTCTTTACTTGCACATGTTCATTGCTATGACTTATTGGTCTGGTTTGAGGCCTCTGGTCTCTGCTACACTATAGATAATGGGCTCTCACTGGAACTCCTCTTGGATACCCTGCTGTTGCCCGTGTGTCATAGAGATCCTGCAGTTTCGGATCTGTGGGTTCAGCCCCTTTATATGTTCCCTTTATGTGATGCGGTGGGTGTTAGGGTGGGCTCTCTTCTGGTTCTGGGCCTTTGTAGCTGGGTTGGTCAGCCTGCCAGCTTTCCCTCAATGTCACTACCCAGCCTCATCTAGCTTGCCCAATGCAGCCTGCAGCAAGAGGCAAGGCCAGTTCTCCTGTTTTTAGGTCCTCAGATCTATCTCACACACTCCCATACCACCAGGGCCAAGTCTGCCTGTTTTGCCCAGGCAAGGTGCAGGACCATCTCTCCTAATTGCTGTAGGGGGGAATATGATGTGAAGAGGGGGCAGGGGTGTCAACTTTCCTGCTCTCATGCCCCCAGGGTTGGCTCACCTGAGGACAGAGTTAGCTCTAGTGTGCTGACCAGGGAGGGTGCAGGGTTCACTCTCCTGTGTGCTGCAGCTGATCAGGGGCCAGCTCTCTCACTGCTGCTGGTGACAATGGGTGAGTGGGGGAGGGCATCGTTCTCACGAAAGCCACCACATGGCAGATGAAGGGGGTGGGATTGGTTCTCCTGCTCTCAGGACCTCAGGACTGCCTGGCTCTAGCGTGCTGGCCAGGTGAGTTGCACACCTGTGGTGAGGGGTGGAGCCATCTTTTCCAAGTGTGGTGTGTGTGGTGGTGGCGGAGGCCAAAGGCTGCTGCGGTTGGGGGGGGAAGGGCAGCTCTCCCCTGAGAGACTGGGCCAACTCTCCTGCTGTAGTATCCAGCCAGGGGCAGGGCCATCTATTTCAGGGCCAGTGAAGGGCAAGGCTGGCTGAGAGCAGCCCTCGGATTTCCCCATGTGTGGTTCCTATGACCCCTGTTAACACCAGCCATGGACCTCAGCACGGACCCCAGACCCAGACATGGCCCTCTGCCGCAGCTTGGGCCTGGACGTCACCATGGCCCCTGTGGCAACAGAAGCCACCCAGATCAGTCTGGCCCTGGTGGCAGCATGTATCAGCCACCTCCAGCGTGGCCTGCAGGATTGTGTGTTTCTCACTTGGAGACAATGTTCTGTTTTTATTTCATTTTAAACCACTGAAAGCTTCAAGCATCTGAATTTTAGTGTGTACAATCCGAGTTTGGCACTCAACTGTGTCCTTTCTCCCAGGAGACACAGTTATTTCCCCCCAGTAATGTGCAAGGCTTCTGTAACCATGAACCTGAGCAGAGACCATCTTGCCTCAGGGTTCCTGGTTCAAAGTCTACATATGAGAGGTGGGGGAGGTAGTGGGGGAGGTTGGAAGGGGAGGCTGAGAGGTTGAGGAGTGGCTACTTTTCTGACTCACTGATTGCTGCCTCTGTAAGTCCTTGATGTTCTGTGTTCTATGAATGGAAGAAATCGTTACTGGTGAGAAAAGTCTTATGACATACATCCGCTTAGTTCCTCTTCTGTCAGAAACAGTTGATTCTGCCGTTATTAAGATGCACAAGGCAGGAGTCTGGAGAGATGGCTCAGTGCAGTTGCTAGGGAGCCTGCACAGGACTGACCTAGGTCCTCTGCATACATGTTACAGTTGTGTATATTGGTCTTCATATGGGACTCCTAACAGTGGGAGCAAGGGCTGTCTCTGATCCTGTTGCTTTGGGGACCTATTCCTCCTACTGGGTTGCCTCATCCAGCCTTAACAGAGGTACCTAGTCTCACTGCAGCAACTAGAAATACCATGGCTGGTTGATAACCATAGGAGGCCCACCCTTTTCTGAAGAGAAACAGAGGGGTGAAAATGATTCTTTTATCATTTATTAATAAACAAATCCTGTGCACAAATATTAAAGGAGAGGAAAACCTGAGAGGGTTCCAAGTTACGGCAAGAGCATCCCTCGGCTGGTCCATTCCTGGCTCAAAAGCGGCCCAGCAACCTTCAGGCCCGCCTCGACCCTTGGGGCCACTCTCTCCTCTCCTGGGCCCTCCAAGGCTTGCTTGCTGATCCATTCTGCCCAGCTGAATGGAAACTCCGCCTCTTTTCAATTAACCAATGGACCAGTGACATACATTAAATTTCTGAAACAGAGGCGTGGGCGGGGAGGGACTGGGAGAAGAGGAGGGAGGGGAAACTGCAGTCGGGATGTAAAAACAAACCAAACAAACAAATAAACACAAAAATAAATAACTAAAAAAGAGCACTAGCTGCTTTTGTAGAAAACCCTGAGTACAATCACCTGTAACTCTAGCACTACCTTCTTCTGGCCTCCGGGGTCACTTCAGCAAAGCCAGCTGGCTTGTTTAAGGTTTTTCTCATAACATAGCCATTACACACTAAATACCCCACACTGCTGGGCCTCGTTCTGGGCCTTCAATTATGCCTTACAGCTGTTTGTTCACAGTTTTCATTACTGTACTGTTACCATTTTGCTTTGTCCCTGTACTGGAGATTGAACCCCCAGAGCTTCACACACTCTGGGCAGGTGCTTTACCACCAAGCTACATCCCCCACCTTCTTTTGGTTTATTATCTGGAGGCAGGGTCTTACTAAATTGCCCAGACTGGTCTTGACCTCATTCTGTAGCCCAAGCTGGATTTGAACCGATGATCCTCTTGCCTCAGCCACTCAAATAGCTTGGATCATAGGCTTGCACCACTAGGTCTGGCTAGCTCCATCAGTCTGTCAAATATCCTCTCCCAGCATCTTCCTGAATGCATCATCATTGGTACCCAGCTGGGGAATAAGGAAAATATTTGCCTGTGGCCTCTAGGAAGAAAACTCTAGAAGCCTCACTTCAAAGAGTAGAATAAAGAAAGATCTTTGGAGTCACAGGACAAGGGTCAAATGTAGGCTTTGCCTTTCCCTCACACATTTCCTTGGTGAGTCAGCTGACCCTTCCACTTTATCCGCTGGCTGATGTAACAGAGACGGGAATTGAAGTATGAACTGTCCTGACGGTGGATATGGTGTGTGTTACATCCCAGCTCTTGGTGTTTCCCTCAGCACCACAGCACAAAAACAACCCCAAGCCTCACAATACAAACAAGTGCTTTTTTCAGCACGGAAAGCTCAGAAAGCCCTGGGTGGAAGAAGCACAGGCTGGAGGGAGGCAGGCCTGTGTTCAAGTCCTCCTAACATACCCACCCCAGGCTCAGAGCAGCCTAGGGATTCATGAAAGTCCTTCCCTGTGTCTCTCTGGGCTTCAGTTCCACCTTCATCACATGGGAATAACAGTTGTCACTGGATAACAGTTATTGTGACCTTAAATGTGCAAGAGCTGTAGAAGGCATGCATCTAGCGCATGCTAAAGTGATGGAGTGGTTTGTGATTGTAAGTACAGAAAGTGCTTGACTGCTTTGTACATCTGCCTCTTCAGCTCTGCTCAAGGAGGCATAAGTTACAACTATTGTGTCTAAAGAAAAGAAGGGCCCACCCTCTAGCACCCACAGATCTTTTAGGGGTCCTGTCCCGGTGAGACCCAGAGATCCTTCTGTATTCACCTCCTTGGGTCTAAGACTCATCTTTAGAGCTCACTTGTCCACCCCATCCTCCTATCCGAGATTCATTCCCCTCCCTGTGTAGTGGGTAGCCATTCCAGCCTTGGCCTGGAAGTTCCAACCCCCATTGAGGCTTTGGTAATGGTCACGCCTACAAGGCGGGGCTGAGGGAGGAAGCTGAAGACCCAGGATCGAGAGGAGAGGCTTCTCTTGGTTCTGGGACCCTGGACGCTGGAGGTAGACCGAGCAGAGTTCTCCAGAGAACACCGCTGGACTGCGCCATACCTTTCCCAGCCCCTGCAACCTATCTATCCCTTCATTTGGAAGTTACCCCACAAAATAAACCTCCCTTTTAACTACGTGGAGTGGCCTTAATAATTTCACCAATATCCCTGTTTTAAAGTCTTTTTCAAAACTGACAGTGCGGGGCAGCTACCCACCATTCCCACAGTTCCCCAGAGTTTTCTTGAATGAGAGCAGAAGGAAATGTTAGATAGGATTTAAGAGTATGGAGATAGAAAATACAGGACAACCTCAAGAGGGCTTAGAACCTATTATAATGGACCCTGACTGTCTCTGCCCTAAGGTAGTTATAGAAATGCCAAGGGGTGGAGCAAAAGACCACCCCCCCCCCCGCCCCGCCCCGCCCCGCCCCGCAGCACAGCCAAGTGCAGACCATCTTAGACACCTGCATGCAGGCCCATGGTCCAATCATCTTCTCTATGCGGACCTGCTGGGTAAAGCCACTAGGAACCTGAAAAAGGGCTCCCACATGATAGTCAAATTTTCTATGCTTAGGAGGCGCCATGATGCAAAGAGAGACAGAAGATGGGCAGGTTACAGGGGGAGCATTGAAGCCAGCTCTGTCTGTTAGACTACAGTGCCTGGTTGTTGAGCAAGTGAACAACAGCAAGTGTTAATAAATGGACAAGGGGGAAAAACACTCAGCAGGTGGAGCAGATGGTGGGCTCCAGGGAGCAAGCCTGGGTGCAAAGAAGGGCAGTGGTAAGACAGGACAGGAGCCACAGGAGCAGGGGAGCAGAAAGAACTAGAAATCAGTGGCATTTAGATACTGCAGTGGAGCTCAGGGCAGCAGTCATGTGTCATGTGTTTGAGCTAGAAGAATAGATTGGACAGCTCTCTTTGTTCCTATTCCATAACCAGTGTCTGCCCCTGACTTAAATGTCATCTCCTCTGATAAGCCTTTCCAGGCTGTCCTATCCATGATGACAAAATCTTCCAAAACAGCAGGTCCTAGTGTGCACAGGCCAGCCTGAGGTGCTGCAAGACTGAAGGAAGATGCAGGCAGATGAAGAACTGGAGAGCACAGTTTACTGGCAGACTTATTTAAAAATGTATTAGTCTTGAGAGAGAGCAAAACCAACTGATCCCACCATACGGATCAGAGAGTCATGTATATGGGTTAAGATGAAGTGGCTTCACCCTGGCTGGGATGAATGTGGTTCATCTTAAGTTCTTATCAAAATACCAGGTTGGAGCCTGAATCTGGTTGTAAGGCCCCATGCATCATTCATTCTCAGGATTTGGCCTACCTATAGTGTGAGGTGAAACTATACACTGAAAATGGACTATGGTTTCTCTAGGACAGTCATGATAGTCTGGATTCACGATGACTGTGGTCACATCAAACTGAATCCATACAGAGCCTACCCCAGCGTTCTTATTCTTTTTTGTAGTTATTTTAACATGTCTCTTCCTCAGACTGTAAACTGAATAAGAACAAGGGCAGGACCATTTTAAATGCAAACCTAGTGTGGGACCTAGACCACACCAGGCAGATGAGAACCAGTCTGTTAAATGAATGAACGAATAAAAATGAATGAATGAGGGTTTGGGGATTTAGCTCAGTGGTAGAGTGCTTGCCTAGCAAGTGCAAGGCCCTCAGCTCCACCAAAAAAAAAAAAAAAAAAAAAAAGAATGAATGAGGCCCAGCAAGGAGGCTGGTAGAGAAGATTCCCAGGATCTCCATTTACAGCGTGGCCAGCTCTCCAGGGTGCAGTAGGAGGCATGGGGGTCTCTGGCAGGTCTTTCTGGGGACTCTTGACAAGAGCAGGAGAATGCCTAGGCAGGGTCAAACAAAATGTCTTGCCAAAGAACTAGACTTCGTGCGTGCATGTACATTTTTGTGTACACACGAGTGGGGGTGCACAAATGCACACGTGTTGTGGAAGCCAGAGGACGCCTTGGGTGTTGAGCGCTAGCTGCCTCGTTTTGTTTTGTTTTTTTGTTTGTTTGATTGGTTTGGTTTGGTTTGGCTTTGGAGATAGGGTCTCTAGCAGACCTGGATTTACCATGTAAGCTGGACTGGCAGGTCAGCCAGCCAGCCCCAGGGATCCTCTTGTATTCATCTCCCCAACGCTGGGGTTACAAACGTTTTCCCATCGATTCTAGACATGAACTCAAGTCCTCCAATGCTTTACCAACTGAGCTATCCCCAGCCTTAGGAATCTTCGTTCAGCATGCAAACTCAAATTCCTCCTTGCTCACGCTGGATCCGAACTATAGCCTAGGAACCTGCGTGCACAGCGCGGTCCCTGGAGCAGCTGAAATGGCAAGCACTCAGAGCAAGAGAGCACGCGCGTACGTAGTCGGTAGGGAAAGGGGCAAAGGACTGAGAGGGTGACTCTCAGGACAAGTGTCAGGGTGCAGGCCAAGGAGGCGAGTCAGGTGCCCGGAGAGTACTCCCCCAGGACCTTTAACGGCACTTGGCCTCCAGCCTGAGGGAACTCTTTCGCCCCTCCCTACAGCTCCGCCTCCCGATTGGCCGATGCCCCGTCCGTCGTCCCGCCTTGACCAATAAGACCGGCGAGGCACGGGAAGCCGGAACAGGAAGTGAGGCAGGGTCCTGCGGTGTGTCCCGTTAGCAGCTGTTGTAGGCTATCATGAGAGGCCTTGGGCCAACCCTGAGGGCTCGGCGCTTGCTGCCACCCCGGTACCCGCCGCGGCCGCCGGGGCCTGGGGTACCTCGGCTGTGCAGCGGGATCACGGCCGGCGCCATGGACGAGCTGCTGCGGCGAGCCGTGCCACCCACGCCGGCCTACGAGCTGCGCGAGAAGACGCCGGCGCCCGCCGAGGGGCAGTGCGCCGACTTTGTGAGCTTCTACGGCGGCTTGGCCGAGACGGCCCAGCGCGCCGAGCTGCTCGGCCGCCTAGCGCAGGGCTTCGGCGTGGACCACGGCCAGGTGGCCGAGCACAGCGCCGGAGTGCTGCAGCTGCGCCAGCAGTCGCGCGAGGCGGCAGTGCTGCTGCAGGCCGAGGACCGGCTACGCTATGCGCTGGTGCCGCGCTACCGCGGCCTCTTCCACCACATCAGCAAGCTGGACGGCGGCGTGCGCTTCCTGGTGCAGCTGCGGGCCGATCTGCTGGAGGCGCAGGCCCTCAAGCTGGTGGAGGGGCCGCACGTCCGGGTAAGGCCCCGCCCGGGCCCCCGCGACTCCGGGACCCCCCGCCACCACCCCGGGGCCCTGCCCCTTCCTTTCCCCCGCTTCCCAGGTCCTTATCCAAGCCCCTGAAGCCCTCCAGCTCCACCTTGCCGGCCGCAGGTACACAGTGCTTACTGCGTAGTAGTATGTAGCACTAAACTTGGGGCGACGGTCAGGTGCGGTACCCATTGCTCTTACTCCATAATAGCTCTGGTTTTAGCTGCTCTGTGCCTGAGCAAGAATGGAGCACGGCAAAGTTTGAGTGCCTACCTCGAGCGCAACATGGCCCTAACAGGTTATATGACATGCACAAAGATGGCCAGAAGTGAAGGTCTCCACCGTCTGAGTCTCCGAAGCCTCCAGCCTTCTTTCTGCGGTGCGACTCTGGATAGGAGATTTGACTCCA